>NC_067223.1:13658501-14258501 GCF_019924925.1 Ctenopharyngodon idella
TTGAATTTTATTTATTTATAAATAAAATTTAATAATGTAAATGAATAATAAATAATAAATTAATTTTGAATATTTACTTAAATATTTAATTAAATTGATTTTTATCTCCACTGCTAGTTTCAGTAAATCAAAAGGTTTGAAAATGAGCAGGTTTTCCTTTACAGCAGAAATTTTGGGGGGCCTTCTTGACAATGGGAGGCATAACCGCTGTTATACACTGAACTGGTACAATTTAGGCATTTTACCTGCCTTTTACAGTACATGTTTGTGTTTCCTCTCAGGTTCCATACACAGCCATGGCTGGCATGTCAGTATTACCTGAAGTGCGAGAGGCGTACAGCGCCGTGGAGAGGTTCCAGCTGGTCGGGGCATATGGGATCCAACACAGAATGGTCTCCAATGAGGGCAGGCCTGAGATCATTTTAGAGGGCAGCTATGATGGGCTGACATGGACGGTAAGTAAAGGTTGCTCTGCTACAACAATACTCTCTGAGCAATGACACAGCCATTGTTTCCACAAAGTCTTCATTCAACAGAAAGGTTAAAGTTTAATCTCAGTGGGCTGTTCGATTCTTATCCTGTTGCAGGAAATGAACACTATGTATAAACCAGGAAATGTGGACGCAGCCCCACCCGTAGTAGGACCTCACCAGCCCCGGCTGGAGTGGATGATGTGGCAGGCAGCTCAGGAGGGGTATGATCGAAACCCCTGGTTTACAGGCCTCATACAGCGCCTCCTACAGGGCAAACCAGAGGGTGAGGGACCATGGCAGGAGTCACTGTACATGTCAGCCTACATTTGAGACTCATTTAAGCTGTTAACCTGTTTTTCTTTCCTGTAGTGTTTAGTCTGCTGCAGGTAGATGAAGCGCAGTACCCCTTCAGTCAGAAACCTCCAGCCCTAATCAAAGCCAAGCTTTACAACTACCACTTCACAGACCCTGCCAAAGACAAGTGAGCTCCATACCTTTCCATTTAACACTCATATATTGAGCATAAATATATTGTGGTTTTAGATTAGTGCTATATTTATTTTTGGTCAATGGAGAGAATATTTAATTGTCTCCATTGTTCCATAGTTATGCAATTTTTCTGGGGAGAAAAAGAAATGCTTAAACAGTTATTTTTTGAGGGTTAAATAAAATGTTAGTACCTTGTGATTACATTTCGAAAAACTAGTTAACATTGTGTTGGTGTTTCTAACACAACGGCCGAAGGAGTAATGGCAAATTTAACATCTTTCTCTCTTCTTAATTTCTTGATTTTTCTCATTCCCAACCTTGGAAAGTCATAGAGATGATATTGTGGATTTTTTTTTTTTTTTTTTTTTTTTTTTTCTTTTTTTTGCACTATTGGAGTAAATGGGAACGCAAAAAAAAAAAAATGTTGTTTCCATTCACCACTATATAAGTTTACCCAACTATGATGATGTCTGCTTTTGACAACCCTGGGGTCCATTAATATTTTTTATATATATATATATATAAAATTTATTTACATTTATGTATAAATATCCCATTTGTCAGTAGCTGTTTTAGTAAGTTATTTTTAATTTTAATGTTAATGCTAAATTATATACAGTTAAATAACAGCATAATACAACTAATCTAAATTAATATCATTTTTCATTTTCTTTTTAAATTACATAAATGTACTTCTTTAGTTACTTTTTGTATTTTTAAAAGATAATGCAAAATGATATCTAATATTTTGACTTAATAGTATCAATTATCAATAGTAATAATGGAACAACGGTTTCAAAAAGTGATTTTTCACTATTATTAACAGGATCTGCATTTTCATGGGTTTAAATAAAAGAATAGTGTTATAAGAGACAATAAAAACAACTTTGTGCATCAAAACCACTCCATTCCTGGTAAAACATGAACTTGATTTTTAAAAGTCAATGAATTTGCATCAGCTGAATGTAACATTTTTGTCAGTCTCTGAGTAACATGTAATTTATTTAAGCCACGAAATAAACTTCATTCAGTAAAATAAGTATAATGAACTACACAAAGCATTTCGAACATCTCCAGCACCCAAAAATCAAATGTAGTTCACCCCTCACGCATGTTATGTCCGTCATGGCTGTCGGTTGGAATATTAGAAATAAAAACACTGACGTAACACACTCATGGGCATCAATCACTTCACTGAATACTTGCTGGCTAAGAAATAAAAAATGATTACCTTACAATCCATCTATTTTTAAATCCACATCATTTGAATATCACAACATCGATGTCTGTCAAAAATAACGTGCACAATACACAATAGTATTTACAAAAAGCAGAGGTCCAGCGAGTCACACATTTCCTGGAAAACCCAAACTACTGGATGTTTTGACTACGTCATCGCTTTCTGAGAAGAGGGAGAAAATGGCCGCCTGAGCGACTTCAACATGCTGTCTGTCAGAGACCATAACGTACTAATATATAATACATAATTGACTCTCATAAATACAAATGAAGGAACTTGACAGGTGATTTTTATAAAAGTAGTTTCTTCTCAGATTAGGGCAGTTATCTAAGTTTGATAAAATGTTTTTTTAATTTTCCAATAAGAGGTGATACATTTTTACATGATTTGTTACATGTAAATACCCCTCAGCAGATTTTGACTCTGCTGCATGGGTATTTACAGACAGAAGTGAGGTCATCATGTGAATGCCCACACAAAAATAGAAACGCCTTTTTTCTGTCAACCTGTTGGAATTACTGAAACTGAAGAGGAACTGCATCACAGCCTGAATCCGCTCTCAGGTTTACTGTACTTTTGTTTGTTGCTTTGGAAGGACCCATCTGCAGGCTTGGTGGAAGCGGAAGTACAAAGGGGAGTTTTTTCCCATTGTGAACCTTGATGACCCGACGCTTCAGAAACTGTTAGATGAGTCTGGACTGAAGGTAACATAGAAGACAAACATGAATCGTTCACAGGAATATGCATTGGGAAAGTAAATAGATTGAGTTTTGATTTCAAATGAACGCTGAAACATGTTTGTTTACGTGCAGGAGAAATTCCCAGTTCAGCCCATCTCAGATACGCCTGTATCCCAAGTCCTGAGCCTCATTCGGGGCCACGTCAAAGGCCTCTCGGGGTCCCTGGTGCTTTCAACACTTTTAGCTACTTTGGTCGGCATCTTCCTCATCAAAGCCGTCTTTTCCTGGGCTTTAGGGGGCAAAAAACCCAGACCAGCTTCGGCTGATCACAAGACTAAGAAATCCAAAGAGCCCTCTGAGACCGCGGAGAAAAGCCACGCCGCATCTACGTCCAACCGGGGCGGCAAGAAGGACTCTGAAGAAAGAAGGGTGGAGTCAGAAAGGAGCCCCCGCAAGAGGAAATGAGCTCTTGCTGTCACTTTGTGCCTTCATCTTTGGCCAGATGCAATGACAAATGATTCCTTCTCAGGTGTTTTTTTTTTTTTTTTTTTTTTTTTTCTTCTAAGATTGAGTCTTTTGATTTCCTGCCTGTTACACACCTCAAATTTGTGTTTACCACTACACTGTTTTATCTATTTGTGTCAAAACCACTCAGTCCAATGCACTTGGTGTAATTGGCTTTGAGTCCGTTTTTAAGCTGTCACCTGCTACACCCTTCTTTATACACAGTGGACGTCCCAAAGATTACTACAAAAGCACAAATGCAACTTTTTCATGCTATGTAACTCATTAAACGATTGTTGATAAATTATTTTATTCCTCAGTTGTTTTTATAATCTTTAACGTATACATACAAAATGTATTTCACCTTTAGAGCTGCAGTACATAACTTTTTTTTTTTTTTTTTTTTTTTACTGAGCGAGTATATTATTAATCTGTTTTCCAAACCGTGTTTTTGTCTTATCCTGAATCACTATGCTACACCTATAATGTGTTTATATTCGGACTATTTTAGAGCGGTTGATTCGCCACCGCTGCGGAGTAGCACAGTACCTGCGTGACTCGTCATAGACATAAACAGAGAGAAGTAGCTCCGGCTACAGTGTTCTTCCGCAAAACAACCGCTAGATCGCCAAAAAATTATGGACAGGAGCTTTAAAAATTGAATGTTGAAAAGGTGCCTCTTTACAATGACATTTAAAGGGTGGAATGTTTCTTGGATGAGATGTTTAACTTTCTTTTTAAACTTCACCCTATATTGTTTCTAAAGTAGAGGATACACCCGTTCTGTCAAAACTTAATCCCCCTGTCTGTCAGTCATTTCATAATTAAAAATTGCAAAGCAGTTTGTCAGTCACCACTAGATGGCAGTGTACACAAATGTACACACGTGTGTTTATGTTGACTGTTAATGGAGTGAAAATTACTTCAAAAACTAAAAATATACAACCTAGGCAGGATTTTAAATAATAATTTTTTTAAAAAAAGGGTAAAATCTAATCTAAACGGGTTGTATATTGTTTAATTGTTAGGCCACATGTTTCATTATTATTTAGCAGAATATACAGTATGCCAGGATATACAGTATACATATATAGAATATATATACAGAATATACAGTATATTTAGTTTGAATAAAGTTGTGTTTGAAACAGTTCAACCAAATATGTTGACATTAGTTAAAGCATTATGAACAAACATTGAATAATTGTAAATATTTATTGTTAATTCATAATAGGCTATCTAATGCTATAATGTTAACATATAGAAACATTTTATTTCAACATTTATTTGAATTCTATTAATAAACATTATTATTATATTCATTATTTATTCTATTATTAAACATTATAGCATTATTATATAAAAACTTTATTTGTCAATTAACTTTATATATATATATAATATATATATATGTATATGTATATATGTATATATATGTATGTATATATGTGTATATGTATATATGTATATATATATGTATATGTATATGTGTATGTGTGTGTGTATGTGTGTATATATATATATATATATATATATATATATATATATATATATATATATATATATATATATATATATATATATAATGTATGTTCATTGACAAATAAGGTTTTTAAAAATTTAAAAACAACATAATGGAGATATAATTTATTTTGAAGTTTTATTAAGTTTTAACAATGAAATTATGTGGTTTTTATAATCAATTAATACTGCTTTTGTCATTTTTTTTACAACATGGACAAAATTTGTCACCAAAAAAGTCATTCGGTTTAACCAAAATGACACTTTGGTTATACCGAATGACAATATTTTCAAACAGTGCCAACAGGTTGATAGCTAGCTAGCTAGCAAAAAAACAATCAAACATTTTATATTTAGTACAAGTTTTTGAAATATTACAACATTTTCCATGTTTTATACCGGTTGTACCGAATGATCTGTTGTTTTGGGACATGCGTATGAGCAAGTGAAAACATGACTTTTTCAGTTTCAGTTAAGAGAGAGTTAGTTACTTTGCTTCATGACCATGTGGTCCTTTGCAGGTGTCTGAATGATGTCACATCCTGTCATATGATATTAAGCGCATGACTTGATCCAAAATGGTCCCTTTATATTGGTTACTCCGAATTACATCAATAAAATTCATTTTTCCGGACATTCTTTCTCAGAACAAAGCAACGACTTCTACACATAATTTTAATACCATTTTGCACTATGTTGATATATGATGTTATAAAATCATGCCGGAATAAAAAATATATACATTTATTACATTTTAAGATATTTTAATCACAAATGAAATGGCTGTATTGACCTTTGGACGCTTAAACCGAATGACCTTTGGACACTTCAAAATCTTTAAAATACTGAGCAAAAATATAGTTAAAACCTTTTGGATTCAATCAAAGAGATCTTGTACTACCTTACATACTTTGGATGTCATATCTTTGTTTTTTATATTATTATTAAGGCCTTTGGACAAAAAAAATGACCCGTCACGTCATTGAACTATATATATATATATATATATATATATATATATAAAATATGTGTGTGTGTATGTATGTAAAACCACATTTTAGGGTTCATGTTACAGTGTATGTGCAGCATTATTATTAAATAATGTCACTGGTGCAATTACTTTGCGGATCAACTTGTAATTACAGTCTGTTATTATCATGTTGAAAAGAAAAAGAACATCTTAAACCGGTCTTAACTGCTTTAAGTTGTCTTAAGCTGGTCTCGCAGAATGACCTTGCTGGAAATTGCCCAAAACCACTTTAAAACCAAGTGATCAGGCTGATACACCAGCAAACCACTGAAGTTTATAGTAATAAAGTTTAGTCAGTTATATATTAAGTGTGAACCATACACAATCTCAAGAAATGTCTTAAATAGACTGAGTTGCTCTTCTAACCTGTTTTTTTTGGGTACTTTCAGCTTGTCAGTCTGATTTTAGAGGTTATTTGGGTACTTTTCAGTTGGTTAATCTGGTCTGTTGGCTTGTTATCAGCCACTTTCAGGCTCTTCATGTTGGTTGCAGAGAGTTTGAGGCACTTTTCAACTGGTCATGTTGGATTTATGAGGGGTTTTGGCCACTTCTCAGCTGGTTAGGCTGGTTTTAGAGACAGTTTATTATTATTATTATTATTATTATTATTATTATTATTTGGTCTGGTTAGATTTGGAGCAGTTGGAGGCCAGCTCAAATCAGCAAGCCATCTTAGGATGGTTTAAGCTTCTTCATTTTTTTTTTTTTTTTTTTTACAGGACACACACGAAACTCCCATGTCACTTCTGATTGAGGTCTGGATGAGTCACCAAACCTCCCTTGAATAGTTTTCTCTATTTTACACATTAAAAGTGAGTCAAAGCGCCCTACCTCTTAAACACAGAGGACAAGTCCATCCGCCCCCATTCAATTCACAGAAGCGCTGCAGGGCGAAATTGCGCACAGGCGTCGCGCGCTGAGCACGCCATGCTCTCCATCGGGACCGGAGGAAAGACACGCCAAAATCACTGATCCCGATCCCGTCCTGTGATTATCTCCAGTCAGATGTACAGGCGGAAACATGCCTGCATTCCGCTGTCAGGGAAAGCGAAGAAAGTAAGGAGACGTACGGCTGATTTGTTTTTAATATTCCCATGTTCCACATGAGGGAGGTTAAGGTGAGTACACGCACTTTTGGGGACGCGCACGCACACCCAGCGTAGCCAAATACTCTGCGGCTCAACTCACTTTCTATGATAAATTATGCAATCGTTGATTACTTTTCATAATTTGTATGGGTTGTCTGGTGAAATGATTAAGATGCATCCTGTGATCATGTTCAGACTAGTTAGGCGTTTGGCATCTACTGGCTCTAATACTCTTAACTACATTCAGACTTTTTCGTTGTAGATCGGAGAAAGCATTTGTGTATTAGTGTTGCTTTTTTCTGGGCTTGTGACGTGCTCAGGTGTTTTTGGAAGCCCTTTAACTGATGATGTGGCCACGTTGGAAACACTGGTAAGATCTGCAACTACATTTTTATTCCTTTTTTTCTTGCGTTCTGTGTTTGTGAAACCCTGCTAAAAATGCTTAAACCAAGTTGGTTGGTTTATGGTCACTCAGGCTGACCTGAAGGCTGATTTTAGAGGGTTTTTGAGCTGTTTTTCGTGTGGTTAGACCAGCTAAGATCAACAAACCATCTTAGGCTGATTTTTTCCAGCAGGGAAATCAATGACATTTCACTATTTTTCTACACTGGTCAGAACTTTTTTTTGCCAATTGACCAATTTGTACATTTTATACAACCAACCAATTCTTGTTTTTTAACTCATCAGAGTGAGAACATTCCCAGTGACTACAGAATTCCTGTTGAGTTCATCACCAAGGATGTGGTAAGTGTGATAAATGCTTATACGTTTGACTAAGTTTGCTCTGTTATCAATATGGATGCATCTACAGTGGCCCAAAATCATATTTGGACAATTAAGTTGCACTTAATGCATGAATTTAATTGCATTATGCATGATAAAATATCAAACCACATGGCAAACAAATGATGAAAAGCTTTTCTCTCAATTACTTTATGCCATTTTTTGCATAGATATTTCATAATATTTTAATTATTTCAAACAATTTATCTCTTGTTTCATCATTTAAACCTAACAAACTTTTTATCTGGAAATGTCTTGCATTAAAAATGCATTCATGTTTCTTTTAAAGTCCCCTTGTGGTGAAAATTAAGTTTTTAATGTTGTTTATATGTCTATGTGGTGTTTATAATATGCTTTAAGACAAACCATGTGCAAATTCATAAGTCAACACCATTGCTGTGTATTTTATCTTTAAAACTGCAGTGAGCTAAAGACAGTTTCAAAAACGCGGTTAGAAATCGCCGGTGTTTAACCAAACACGTCAATGTGCCGGTGGACTTTAGCATATCATTAACTATGACCGCTCTGAAGCAAGGTTGTGCAACATTAGCAACACACTATTAGCTGTTTGATAACGCAGTCAAGCAAAAGCGATACCATTGTGCAGCGTTTACCTCAGTAAGTTGACCGAGTGAGTGGAGGCGGGGCTAATTAGCATATTCATAGATCTGCGTATTCTAAATGAAGCAAGGGTGTAGAGTTACATTCAAGCTGGTGATAAAAGTTGAGTTTTAAGGGATAAGATTATTATTTACAGGGAGACCAACCAACTGGTATCTCGTGCAGTGACATTTAAGTGTGGCTTAAGTGTCCAAATTAATTTTGGGGTCATCAGCAGATAAAACATTATGTATCACATGGGACAGAGTTGATGTGGTTTGCGATACACCTAAGTATTTTTCTTTTCTGATATTTAAGGGCGGCGCTTGCTGGCTATATGTGAACCTGTATAAAGTTGAAAGCAGTTTAAAAACATTGGCGCTCAAGTTTGGCAACCTGTCCACCAATAAAGCGAACATCACTATATTTACAATAATGCTGGAGAATTTTCGTTTCAATCTGGATGGAGAGGAGCTGGTAATTTCCTCTTAATTTAAATTTGCATTATTTGAAATGTTGTCGTGGCTGTTGGCTCACCGTGGTTTGTTTGTCTTTACTAGGAGGTGACAATGCAAACATTCGAATGCCACTACAAGAGGGTAAAGTGGCCAACTAGACGTTACTTTAACCATGTTAAAGAGGTTCTTGCAGCGGCTGGGTCCGCAGGCAGCGAGTTTCATCACTGCACACCTCCCCCTTGCCAGACTCCTGCAGCCCCTCCTTTCACACCAGGTGAATGCACTAAATATTGCGTGTTATGTATATGATGCATGAGCAGGCCTAGATGCAATCTGCAGACTGTTTTTGGAGGGAAATGCATGTAATTCTGCGGAATGGATGCAAAGATAATAAAGCAAGGAGCAGCATATATGTACAATTTCCAATTCTGCTGAAAACTGCTGATGTTTTCATAGCAGATTCCATTATGAGTTTGTTAAAACTTGAGCACATGCAAAATTTGAGCATATTTGTGCAAAACACACATTATAGCAGGTAAATCAGCAGTTTTGGTGTTTGTAAAGCAGGAGTGTGGCGCTAACCAAGCATGCAATGACATTCTCGAGAATTGTGTAAAAGCATTTGCGGTGGGTCCCACATGTCCATAAAGATATGATTTACTGATTCTTGACAGGCCTTTACAAAGCCAAGACCTTTTTTGTCTTGTGTTCTTTAAATATATAAATGTGAAAATTATATTCTTTAAATATTCTCAATATTATGTTATGTTTTAGTTGACAAAGTGCTAAATGAAATATTAAAACATTTTAATATAATATGAATTCTGTCCTTGTTGTGAGAAGGTGAGCTCCTGAAATAACATTATAAAGAGTACAATATTGTAATACAGTATTATGAATTATTTATGCATTATTTATTCATAGTCTGTTTTTTTTTTTTTTTTTTTTTTTTTTTTTTTTGTGCATTGTTATGAAAAGGCTGTATTCACAACGTGAATTCTGATTAGCACATAACGCTTGTTATATATGGTTAAATCTCGTACACTGCCTGGGCAAAAAAAAAAAAAAAAGTTGATGTTTAGATTTAAATAGGCAAATACTTAAGGGTCTATGACTGGATCATTATTGCTGTGATTATTATGTTTCCAGCATGTTATATGATTGGCAACAGTTCTTTTAACCCTAATTGATGGAGTGTGTAGCTTTTCATTTCTTAAAGGGGACCTATAATGCCCCTTTGCACAAGATGTAATAGTATAAGTCTCTGGTGTCCCCAGAATGTGTCTGTGAAGTTTCAGCTCAAAATACCCCACAGATCATTTATTATAGCTTGTCAAATTTGCCCCTATTTGGGTGTGAGCAAAAACATGGCGTTTTTGTGTATGTCACTTTAAATGCAAATGAGCTGCTGCTCCCGACCCACTTTCTAAAAGAGGGCGGAGCTTTAACAGCTTGTGCTTTGGTTGCTCAACAACAACAACAAAGCTGGAGAATCTCACGCAGCCAAAATGATGATTGTTGGTAACGGACACTGTTCAAACCGGAGTCAGACACTGATGGAGAGACTCAGGAAGAAGTTACAACTTTTAGAATGAAACTGGATGTTTCTGAATGGCAAATCCAGTGCTGAATTGACCCTCGAAGCAGTCCGGTGTAAAATGACGGCATGGCAACAACACTCTACTACAACAACTCTTCCTCTTCTCTAAAGCCTCACCCCCTTTGTTGCGTGTTCTCGGGGGCGGAGTTTATGTAACTTTTAGGGTTAGTGATGTCACTAACCTAGGAAGAAGCTCGTTGTAGTCCCTACCAGCCGTCCGCTAAACAGCGATTTCTGTAAAAGAAAATATCTCCCTTTGCATTGAACTTTGATTGTTGTAACTTTTCAGATGTTGTTTATGCTCAAACAGCAACATTACACACTAACTGAAGTTTAAAAAAGTGGAAAAAAAAGTTTTTTTTTTTTTTTTTTTTTTTTTTTTTTTTTTCATAGTGTGATTTTTCATGAATTGTATTGAATCCAATTAGGATGACCCGAAACATAAAAATCGTACACAAAATTCGAACATAATACAAGTTTAACTACCATTTTTCATCAGTAGTTTCATTGAGGATTTTAACACTGACTCACTGATGCTTTTGTGTTTGAATGGATGCAAATGTCCCAACATATAGTAGAAAGTCTTCTCAGAAGAATGGAAGCTGCTAGGGAGGATAAACTCCTTAATGCCAATGCTTTTGAAATTAAATGCTCGACAAACACAAATGGGTGTGGTGTTCAGATGTCCACATACTTCATGCTATATAGTGTAGTGTACATGCAAGAACTAAAAAGGGAATGTGCTTTTATGTTCTGGCAGGCCAAAGCAGACAGCCGCATGGCATGAACGGAGCGATTCATTTGCTCCTCGCGGTGCTCATCATCCCCTGCATGGCGCTTCTGGTTCTCACTGTAACAATGGTAAGTTATTACCCTTTTATATTACACAATATATAACCTTGTTTACCAGCAGAAGTAGTTTTTCCCTGCGTCACAACAGTGAAGAAGCCCTGAAGGCGTTCAGTGAAATTTTTGTCATTTTTGCACTGACATGCTTCAAGAACACCTGTGTCTTTAACGTCTCACTGAGGTCAGTTATGATAGAAAATACTTGTCATCCATCAAAGTTATCTCAATATGCAGGTATTCAGAAGAGGAGGCTGTTGTGCACAAAGAAGGCATGAAGTTGCTCTGAGTTTTCCTGAGCCCCACGACAGAGCTGAAGAAAGCAGCACCGAGCCCCACGACAGAGCTGCAGAAAGCAGCACCGAGCCCCACAGCGGAGCTGCGCGAGGGGATTCTGGTTCCAGCGCCAGCAGTCAACAGGACAGGTAGCAGTCTGTTAGTTGCATCAAGTCTTTGTCTGTTCACCAGTTAGTAAACAAGACCTAACAAAGCCCATTTTTCCATCACCATGTGGCATCCTCACAGGGCGTGGCTGGAGTCTTTAGGGTGTGCAGACACAGAGGTTTAATCAAAAATGCATGAGGAAAACCAACGGAAATGGCAGTATTTTGTGGTCGAAATCTCCGGATTTATGAAGCGGACAATGAAGGGAATATTTCGGCGGTGACAGGAGAGATGCATCAGATGTATCAATGCTCACCACAAAAAACATTATGCTGATGCAAATCGCAACTTGTGTCTGGCTTAACCAATCAACGAGAGTCCGGGACGCCATCCTAAAAGCGGCCATGGGAAAACCTTTATGATTTCATCCGGCAGGAAGTATGGCTCTTTGATGAGCGCGTTGGCTGGTCGGCCGCAATGCCCGCGGCAGCTCGTTGGCTTTGAGGAACGCCACTGGTCCTGCAGGCCTCTGCGTGGAGGATAAATGGC
This sequence comes from Ctenopharyngodon idella, assembly GCF_019924925.1. Classification (NCBI taxonomy): domain Eukaryota; kingdom Metazoa; phylum Chordata; class Actinopteri; order Cypriniformes; family Xenocyprididae; genus Ctenopharyngodon; species Ctenopharyngodon idella. Next base: position 13,670,747 of record NC_067223.1, read on the forward strand.
TTTTTTGTGCCAGTGCCCCATTGCATGAGGATGGTGGTTTATGTTGCACCAGAAAACATCTCTGGAACAGAGCATGGGCTTGTCTAGAAAGACGTTTGATTTAGAGCGTGGATAACAGTGCTAAGAATTTTGGTGTTTTACTACTCATTTATTGGCTGATACTGATGGAGGGTCTGTGAACATTGGATCCTCACAAGATCCGGTTCTTCTGTAGAGGGAGGTATCAGACGTCGGACTCTCGTTTCATCCACTTTAACTCTGTTTCTCTCACACAAACACACTCCAGTTGGAAGAATCGAACGTCTCTGACGCTCTTGAGAGGGTCTGTAAGTCAGGTCATTGGTCCGATTGCGTTGTATTAACTAGCTTGGCCGTGTACACACGCTCACACACTCCGGGAACGCAACAAGAGCTGATTGTTTTCGTGACAATATGGGGAAACCCAGAGAGCATGAGAAAAGAGCTCACATGATAAAGATGTAACATCAACATGACTCATGTCCCATAATTCAATCTCACTTGCTATAGAATCTGTCGCTCATTCTCTTCCGGTGTCTGTTTTTCTGCTCACTCGTAGCTAAATAGGATTTATGTCATGAAATTAAGGCCAACTGAGTAGATTAGAATAGATTTTTTTGGTTTTAGAATAGGATTCTATTTTGTTTTTAAAGGGATAGTTTACCTAAAATTGAAAATCATTTACTGATAACGTATGACGACAGAACACAAAAGGAGAGGTTTTGACGAATGTTCATGCTGCTTCTTTCCATACAAGACAAATGTTTGAACACTTAAGATGCACCTAATGTATGAATTTCAGTGCATTATATAACAAAATATCAAACCAAGTTAACTTTATTTTTAAGAAATAAAGCACAAACATACTTTAAGCAAAACATTTCACAAAAGGAAGTTTGTTTGTTTCTGTCTGATGGACATGTTCATTGTTACTGTTATGGTGCTGAGACACTTTTGTGAACTGACTTCAAACATCACTAGTTAGATAAAAGACATTAGTGCAAAAAATAGGTTTGCTTTTTTGCACTTGGTTTGATATTTTGTATCTAATTCAATTAAATTCATACAGTATATGCGACTTAAGGGTCCAAATACTTTTTCTAAAGGGATTTTAAAGTGCAAATGTGATTTGAGAGAAATCTGTAAATATTGACTTAAAGGGTTAGTTCACCCAAAAAATGAAATTTCTGTCATTAATTACTCACCGTCATGTCTTTCCAAGACCTTCGTTCATCTTCGGAACACAAATTAAGATATTTTTGATGAAATCTGAGAGCTTTCTGGTCTCCAATAGACTGCAACATTATTACCACTTTTAAGGCCCAGAAAGGTAGCAAAGACATCTTTAAAATAGTTCATGTGACTACAGTGGTTCAACCTTAATGTTATGAAGCGACGAGAATGCTTTTTGTGCACAAAAAAATAATAATAACGACTTTATTTAATACATAATACTGAGTCGACGTTCTTACGTAGAACCCGGAAGCGCTGCACTGTGTTTACTACTACACTGTGTTTACGTCAACAGCGTATGAGTGAGACTGACATGAAAGAGAAGAAATTGTTGAATAAAGTAGTTATTTTGGTTTGTTTTTGCTCACAAAAAGTATTCTCGTCTCTACATAACATTATGGTTGAACCACTGTAGTCACAATGACTGTTTTAAGTCTTTACTACCTTTCTGAGCCTTGAAATTGATTATGACATTGCTGTGTATAGGGAGGTCAGAAGCTCTCAGATTTCATCAAAAATATCTTAATTTGTGTTCTAAAGATGAACGAAGGTCTTACAGGTGTGGAACGACATGAGGGTGAGTAATTAATGACAGAAATTTCATTTTTAGGTGAACTAACCCTTAAATGGGCTATATGTAGAATTCAAAAACCCTTGTTATTAGCGACACCGTTAAGTGAACTGCAGACAGCAACTTACTGCTTGTGCACCAGCTCTGCAGTTCACCGGCATCATGTCGACAGATGAGGTAGTTTGATAATACAGTGTATTTAAGACTATAGACTGTATAGATCTAGCTATATGAGACTATAGTTTAAAATAAATCCTTTTTTTTTTGGCATGACACATTGACATTACAGTACAGAATGACTCTTGTGTCGTCGAATGGAAGAGAGGCTTTCGGGAGCGTGCGTAAACATCACATCCTTTTGATTTTCCCACCAAAAATATTCAGAGTCCTTCACATAAAAATCAGTCTACAGGCTTTTATAGACAACCTAGGAAGTCGGGGAAGGTCTCGTTTTTACGTTTTGTTACAAGCTGGCAATAAAAAGCTATTAATACATAAAAATGCTTACATATGGCCCCTTAAATTTCAGTTTATTCTGCACAAAGCTCCCATTTGGCTCCAAAAACTGTCATGTGGACTAAATTTAGAGATTTTTTTTTATGCTTTTTTGCTATTTTTGGAGCTTGAAAGGCCATTGTTACAATATAAGAGCAGCATGAACATTCTTCAAAACGTCTCATTTTGTGCTCCACAAAACAAAGAAAGCCTGTAACAATGTGAGGGTGTGTAAGATTTTTAGATAAACTATTCCTTTTGAAATATAACCTATAACAACCCCTTTTATATTTTTGAAGAGTTTTTGTGTCACTGGCAATCGAGTATCTCAAACAGTCCTGAAAATCCCCCCATTGACTCATTGTGCATCACTGTCATTCTTCCAGAGCGAAATCAGGTACTGTCAGTGGAAATCTCAAGCTCCTCTCCATGTAACTTTCTCTTTGTCTTCATCAATGCGTGCGCTGTCAACTGTTGTCGTAAAGCATGACTGCCAACTCATAACCGCACGAGGTCGGTAATGTCAGCCTGGATATCATCAACCGCAGAGCGGCTGTAACAAAGGACCCTCTCATGCAGACAGAAACGCCGCTCTTTATGGTCTATAGTGAGTGTCGTCCATCAAACTTCAGTCAAAGCCCACTCTTGACTCGCCGACTCAGCTTCCGACACGCACACAGATACATTCACACACTGAACGGCCCCCAGTGTCATTAACATCAAGTCTTGACTCATAAAGCAGGTCTGAGTGTGCAATGATTTACAAAACAAGCCCTCGATATCACAGAGGATTCTCCGTGGCACGAAAAGCAAAGGATGACTAATGGTTTAAATACAGTTTGTGTGTTTTTTGTTCTCTATTGATTAGTAATAATCAAAACAATGTAAATATAGATGTTGTGTATATAAAACATGTTTATTTTTAATTGTATGGTTTATGTAGACAACAGGTAGATTTTTATTCTTTATTTAAAAAGAGTAACAATTTTTTATTTTTTTATATATTCATGAATATTATTTGCCATATAACAGTGTTTTAAAATTGAATGATAATATTCTTGCAAGTTATTGTGTGGATTGTCTCACATTGTGTCAGTTATGATTTCAGGTCAGTATTTTTTATATAATTACACTTATACAGTTATGCAATACCTGTAAACTTGTCATGGGGCATTAAAATAAAATGGAAACTTAAGATAAACTCTGCCAAAAAATGAGTAAATTTTCTGTCATCTAACCCAGAACTGACTGCTACAGAAAAATTTGAGTTGCTGAGAGGTCTAGAATGAATTCTTTGAGAAGGTGATGCTGGTTGTCTTTAAAATGACAAACGATACTCCTGGGAGCAGGCACTAACCTGAACTTAGTGAAACAAAACAATGGTCTTACGGGTGGTTTTAAGTGTCTTTGGTCAGTCCTAGACCACAGCTTGCTCTTTGTACAGCATGCTATTTTTAAATGGGCAAATTAGCCCATCCCAATCTGCTCATGTTACACGAGAAAAGAAATCTGGCTTTAGTAATCATCATGATTGTAGCGCTGATGGTAGTTCTGGTGATGAATAAACCCCTGATCATAACTGCCATTGTAGCTCTGTTGGTATTGCAACACATGAGGGCTATTGTACATTTGACTGTTGTCCTGTTTGTAAAATTCAGGATTGTTATATTGATCGTAATTCTCATCAGCATATCTATTGTGATGATAGTTGCCACTGTCCATTTGAGGGTTATTATAGGTTTGAATCTCAAACTGGTGATTTTCTGTGCTGTATTGCTGGTGTTCAGTATTCGCTGCAGGATTCTCCTCCACGGGGATCAGCAGATTGGGATGCAGTTCCCGCGTCTTGCGGCCGATGCATTTGTAGATTTGGACGCCAAAGATAAACTGAAGAATCTGAGCATTACAAGATAAAATGATCCAATTTGTGCATGCTTTTTTATATTAAAATACTAAGACTTTACAGTAAGGTTCCATTTGTAACACATTAGTTAACATGAACTAACATTGAAAAATACTTCTAAAGCATTGATTAACTAAATACTGTAACAAATGTATTACTTGTTAACATTAGTTCAATCATGACAACTTTTGAAATAGTTTTAGCATGTTATTGAATATGGCAACGTTAATGGCGGACTAGATCTACTACACTGATGCTACTGCAGAGCAAGTATGGACTTGCTACTGCTAATAGACACACAGACACTCTGCTGTGAGCATGTAAGATATGCTGCTGCTGCATAAATAGACATACATGAATCCCGTAGCAGATCTAGGCAGGTGGAGCTGGGGAGGTGGAGGGTCTGATACCGTACTGCAGGACTAGTTTACAGCAAACACTGAACCAGACTATTTAAATGTTGAGCAAACAATCTCATTGGCTGCAGGATCAGCGGAGGCCAATCAGCTTGTGCCATGTGGTAATGATGCGATTGCAATATCAGCCTGCGCCCTCTAGAGTTTCATGACTGAACTAGATATTAAATGCATTAACTAACATTAACTAATGGGACCTTATGGTAAAGTATGGAAGCTTGTTTCCACTACAGAATAAAAAAAAGGATAATTGCGACTTTTTATCTCACAATTCTGACTTTTTTTTCTCAGAATTGCGTGATATAAAGTCGCAATTCACAATTCTGACTTTTTTTCTCGCAATTGTGAGTTTATTTCTCGCAATTCTGACTTTATAACATGCAATTCTGACTTTAAATCACAATTCAGACTATAACAAGCAATTGTGAGTTTATATCACGCAATTCTGACTTTATAACATGCAATTCTGACTTTAAATCACAATTCAGACTATAACAAGCAATTGTGAGTTTATATCACGCAATTCTGACTTTTTTCTCACAATTATGAGTTTATATCACAATTGAGTTTATTTCTTGCAATTCTGACTTTATATCACAATTCAGACTATAACAAGCAATTGAGTTTATTTCACGCATTTCTGACTTTTTTTTCGCAATTCTGACTTTATAACACAATTTTGAGTTTCTATCACATTTCTGACTTTATAACATGCAATTCTGACTTTAAATCACAATTCAGACTATAACACGCAATTGTGAGTTTATATCACACAATTTTGAATTTTTTCTCGCAGTTATGAGTTTATATCTCGCAATTCTGACTTTATAACACAACTTTGAGTTTATATCACAATTCTGACTTTATAACACGCAATTGTGAGTATATCTCGCAATTCTGACTTTATAACACAATTCTGACTTTATAACACAATTCTGACTTTATATCACAATTCAGACTAACAAGCAATTGAGTTTATTTCTCGCAATTCTGACTTTTTTTTCGCAATTCTGACTTTATAACACAATTTTGAGTTTCTATCACATTTCTGACTTTATAACATTCAATTCTGACTTTAAATCACAATTCAGACTATAACACGCAATTGTGAGTTTATATCTCACAATTCTGACTTTATAACACGCAATTGTGAGTTTATATCACACAATTCTGAATTTTTTCTCGCAGTTATGAGTTTATATCTCGCAATTCTGACTTTATAAAACAATTTTGAGTTTATATCACAATTCTGACTTTATAACACGCAATTGTGAGTTTATATCTCGCAATTCTGACTTTTGTCATTTGTCAATTGTGATTTTTTTTTTTTTTTTTTTTTTTTTTTTTTTTTTTAAATTCAGTGGCGAAAACAAGCTTCCATAGTAAAGTGTTACCAAAATACTATTTTTAATAAATTCCAGGTTAAATACAATTTAAGGTCAGTCACTAAAAGTGCATTGCATTATGCACTTACCAGGGAGATAAACTACAACAGTTATATTTATTTTATTTTATTTTTGCTGTACAAGTCAAAGATGCTTAATTTCTATTGTGTTACTTACAAGAGAGAAAAATACAAGTTATTTATTTTATTAGCAGTACAAGTCCGGGATGCCTAACTTGTACTTAACCCAGAATACCATTTCAATTGGTATTAAAATAGCAAAATACTATTTTACTATTTTAATTGGTCTCTCCTTACCTGAATCAAAAGAAGGCCAACCTCCATCCCAAGTATAACGAATATATTCGTCTCTAGCCAGTCCAGTAGAACCGTCTCACAACCCTATCACCAAAAAAACTTTTAGCGTGCAAATTAAATCAACAGGGAAAAGATTAAGTAAAGGTTGGGATGATGGAAAAAGGCAACATGTGTTACCGTTTTAATGAAGTCTGAACCCTGTCCAAAGCTGTGTGTTCCAAAGCTGTGTGGAATTACAGGGCAGGTATCATTGAAACAGGAGCAAGGGTAGATGTCAGTCCCCCCCAGGGATGCAATAACTGTGTTATTCCTCCATTCATCTGAGCTCAGTCTACCACAGCATTTTGCCTACAGCAAAAAAAAAAAAAAAAACACATATCAAAACACAACTTGCTATAGCTGATTGTCAGATAAGACTATTGCATTCATGATCAGTGAAGGAGTAAATAATGCACATACAGAAGTTTGCACGCTGTCTAGAAGCGTCCAGAACGTTTGGGTTTCATTTCCTCCGTACTGCCTAATGATCTCGTCCACATTATCCCTCAAAAACTGCTCAATCTGGTAACGTTCAAAATATGCGTTAGATGAATTGTTTAATCATTATATCAACCAGTATCGATTCTTAGCGAATGCCTCAAGTGAATTTGAAGTCAGCTGTGTTTTTGCTTTCTGTATTAATAAAGACTTGCCTTCTGCCTTTGTATAAATAGCACAAAGGTGATGAAAATCTGACCCAGTATGATGACGATTAAGAAGCACAGATACTGAAAAACAGAAAAAAGGGAAATGTTAACAGCAAGCTTCTATAACAGCGTAAAAGTTATGTTATTATCAGCATCTCTGTGTACTTGTGTGCATGTAATGCTTACAAATATGATGAAACATCTGCTCTCAAAATAGACACCAGCACCACCCAGCAAGGACACGCCAACCACAACAAGGCCGATGAAAAAGAGCCCCCCAGCCACCACCTTTACGTCCTGTCCTGTGAGACCACACGTTTCGCTTCATTAACACGCCAACATCAGATTGAAGGACAAACGTGTAATCTAAACTGGCTATGGCAAAGTAGTATAGACACTTTTTTTCAATGAAAGACAACAGAGAAAACATCATGTCCTAAACATTATTATAGGTGCAATGGTGCAGTTGTGTAAGATATTTTGAGGTGAAACATAATGATAGACTATCACAAACAAGAAAACTTACCAGAGCTGAGAACACTTACAAAGCTGTCTTTATCAAACAAAATCCAAGCAGAACACGCAAAAATGCTGATGCCAAGAATCTGTCAAGATTATTTCATTTGTTACTTGTTTGTACATGTAGCCATGCATGAATTAAGATGTTTATTTGACGGGAGCAGAAGTCTGTTTCTCTATAAGCTGCTGGCAGAAAATGAGCACATCATATGTCAATGTCCACTGTATGATTCATATATTTGATCGCAATCCAGGAAGCTCTTTGTAACTAATAAACATAAAATCCTTGCCAATAACATACAGATCTATGGTTGATATATTTCATCTTACCACAAAGAAGGAATTGACAAGCATCAGAAAGAATTTCAGGATCTGAAGTTTGTCGTCTGCTTTCATGTTGCCTTTTAACAAACTGCCACAGCTTCACATGAAATTTAAAAGAGGTTGTTCGGAAACAAAGTTACAAAAAGATCATATTCCTTAAAGAATAGCTTTCACAAACAAAGCGCTGTTTAACATATAGCTGTATTTTGAATAAATGCCACAGGATTTCACTTTCAAAGGTTTGAATTACCTGTATTGCTAAACCAGTTTTCCTTGTTACTTGTCCAATTTGGTATGGCAAAAGTCTAAACTGTCTGAAGCGTTTATATTATGCATCTGTTTTTCTTCTGTGGTTCAAGTATGTGCATTTCATATGCCATCACATAATGGTTTCCTGGAGATCCTTAATGCATCTCAGGCTTAAAGTTCACTTCCTCATAACAACGTAAATGATTAACTTTAACAATCACTTGTGTTGTGCTTTACACTACACCCGCATGTGTCCGGTGTTTTGTTTTTTAATGAGGGGTTTTGACAAGAGTTCAGAATGTGAAAAATGATCATCTTGTCTATTTCCTTTCACTGTTATTGTGCAATGGTTTGTTTAGGGTTTTGTTGTTTCACCAGCTTTATCTAATTAAAAAAGTACCATTTGAACAATGGCTTTTGGACATGGAGCCATGGAGTCTTTTTTGGAAATACACAATGGTAATACTAGATTGGTCATGCATCCTGATTATAATAAAATAATATTTGAAGTACCTTGGAATACCATGTAAATATCATCAGCATGCTAATCATTTAATATGAATCAAAGTAGCATCTGATATCATCACGGTACCATTGTACCACTACAATACTTTTGTGTAAGTGCCATCGTCATTGTCACCATCAATATTTCCATCGGCGCCCACTGTGGCCTTGAAACAATTTGCCTTTTTACCAAGAACTGATTCTAACCTCAAAAGTAGTATGGCAAGCCATTTTAGCATTTAATCCTTAAAACGTATTAGTATATATTTTCATGCTATAGTACTTATTTTTTAGATACTAGTATCTATTTCAGTACTAGTACTAGTACTTATTCTCTCTATTCTGCTAGTGCTTATTCTTTAGATACCAGTTCTTATTTATAAGATACGTGTACCTATTCAATTGGTACTACTACGTATTTATTAGATACTAGTACTTATTAAATACTAATAGTTATTCATTAGATACTAGTACTTAATACTAGCATTTATTCATTAGGTACTAGTACTTATTAAATACTAGCTTTTATTCATTACTTATTCATTAGATACTAGTAGGGTACAACAGGGCTAAAGGCGCCGCGGGGCAAAAGGCGCCTTTGATTTTATTTTCCTCTAAACCACTAGATGGCACAAAAACTTGCCGCAGCACTTTCCTAAACATCCGTTTTTCAAAATGCACATGCAAATTTGTCTGATCCTTGACACGATCGCGGGCAGCAACGCAAAGTTGATTCTGAGGTAGTTTGATCTAATATTTGATGTTTTTTTAAAATGTTGTTGATTAAAATAAGCAAATAAGAATCCATTAAATTAATGTTTGTATTTGCAGACAAAGGTCTTCTTAATGATTTTCAGTTTTGTTCAAGGTAATTCAAGCAGCAGTTTTTCAATAACGGGTGAATATGTAAAAGTATGGTATTTGGGGTAAAAAGCGCCCCTGCTATTGGGGCATAAGGCACAATTATTAACATGATAATGAATAGCTGGCTGACTTTTCCATTTGTTGACATGACATGGTTAGATTCACATAGCAAATATCATATATCAAATTGGGTATCTATCTTAGGGTGTTACATACAGAAGGGAGCGGAGACACAGGTACGGATTAACAGGTTTATTACAGGTAATGCAGAGCGTGAACAGAGTGCAGGTAAGTGATGGCAGATGAATGGATCGCTGGGCAGAAGAACTGGAACTGATACTTGTCTGGATGTTCTTTAGGAAGCGTGGATGCCAGGAGACGTGGAACAGATAACACACCGGAGAAGCACAGGAGACGAGGAGACACTGGGAATCACTGAGGACGCTGGAGACAGGTAAGTAGAGCGCAAGGGAGTCCAGGAGGTAAGTGAACACGGGTTAGTGTTAACAAGACCGGACAGTGACTGAGTGAACTGGCGTGTCTTTTATGTGGCAGTGGTGATGAGTGTGAATGAGCGTCAGGTGTGGCTTGTCAGTACTCAGGAGAGGGAGAGCGATGTGATTGGGTGACTGTGGAGCCTGGCGTGTCTGTGACATAGGGTTAATACCCATATTTATAATGAAACAATCATATTTTAAAATATATTAATCATATCATAATAAAATATAATTTATTGTTACTATTGTAAATCTATATTACTATGGGATCTCCTTCAATGCTTTCACAATCTTTACTTTATACAATAATTTTGTTTCTGTATTTTTAAAATCTATTTTTATATTTTATATATAAAAATATATTACATAGGCCTATTTTAATGACAGTATGTTTATTGAACAAAAATGAATTATTTTATTTATCAAAATAAACAGAAAATAGTACAAACTTTGCTAAAGTTATTCTTTTGAACAAGTATTAACCTATTCATTATTAAAAACATTATTTTAGCTAAAGTATTTGTATCAATACTGTGTGCCTTTTACCCCTCACCACCTCATACATTTATAAGATTTTTAAACAAAATTAACCACTTTATGATTTTTTTTTTATTTTCACACAAAATATGTTGCTCCATCAATGTCCAATACAAACATATATATTTTTCCTGCAATCATACACTTTGAGAGTAGTGAAAAGCACAATATTTCTTAAGGTGTGCCTTTAGCCCCGTTGTACCCTACTTATTAAATTGGTACTAGAACTTATTTATTAGACACTAGTACTTATTCATTAGATACTACTTATTTTGATTGTGACTAGTAACTATTATATTGTTGCTAGTAACAAATTTCAAATTTTTGCCATTGATTTCTATGGGAATCTCTTTCAGATATTAACTTCTCAGTTTTGACTAGTATGTATTCCCAATGTGGCTATTTTTTAATTATTAGTAGGCCTAGTTGTTCATTAGGTAGTAGCCTACTTTTTTTTAGATAGGCATTATTAGCATGAAAATAGATACTAGCACGTTTTAAGGATTAAATGTTAAAACGGCGTGCCATAAAAGTTGCTCGTTAGAAACGGTACTATAGACCTACTTGTTGTAAAACTATAGCCTGCGCCATCTGCTGGACAAATACATCACCACATGTTCGATCACTCCTACTCGACTAGTATTGCCTGTAGTTGAGCTTGATAGGTCGTCGGCTACTCAAGTCTCTTCGTTTTCATTTCCGGCTCAGGTCGCAGCTGAACGAATGTGTTTCGTTGTAGTTGTACTCGAGCCCCGGTGGATTTAAACACGCACCAGCAGAGATGTCTACCGCTCTCGAGAGTTACATTAACCGTATCCTTTGATGCATTTCATGATGAGCACAGTGACGATGTTGTACTGTAGATCAATGAACGGTGCCATTTTGTTGTTTTAATGACAGTGTTTATGTTTCAATAGACGCGAGATGTGGCGCGCGAGCATGTTATGGACGTGATAAAGTCATCATCGCATTTTAGCGTGCATTTACTACATATCAGTATAGCTTAACAGTGAATATGCATGGATAAATTATGTCTATATATATATATATATATATATATATATATATATATATAAATGCATCTAACATGTCTGAAGCATGCACAATGTATTTGATTATATGCTCGTTCTGTGTACTAAATACGTTAATTTAATATTTATATATGAGCTGCGTATTAGTGTAGTGTGTGTTAGAGATATGTGATATATGAGCCTGATATTTCCCTAACTGACATATTTCAAGGGACGGTTGCCATCGTCACATCAGATGGCAGAATGATTGTGGTGAGTGTTTCTAAGTAAACATTGTTTGTGTGCTTCCATAAAGAAGCCTAGACTTATGACTTATGTGTTGTCTTGTCCTTAGGGGACGCTAAAGGGCTTCGACCAGACAATCAACCTCATCCTGGATGAAAGCCACGAGCGGGTGTTCAGCTCTTCCCAGGGAGTAGAGCAGGTGGTTCTGGGACTGTATATTGTCAGAGGCGATAATGTGTATGTATTAAAGCCCTTAGTAGTTCTGCTACTTATTCACATTGTGAAAATCAACTGCAAGACTGTTGGATTTTTGAAAGCATAAAAGGAACAGACTTGTATGTTTATTTGTTTAAGGGCTGTAATTGGTGAAATCGATGAAGAAACAGATTCTGCGCTGGATCTTGGAAACATAAGAGCGGAACCGCTCAACTCTGTGGTGCACTGATGCCTCCCAAACAAGGACAGAAAAATCCACATTTAGATGAATCTCCCCATCCGTTACCCTAGGAAATCTGCAGGCATCGAAAAGCAACAATACTATTTGCTATTTTTAATCTTGAAGAAAATAGACTGAATGCATATCCTTTTTTTACGTGTGTTGAAATAAAAAAAAAAAATTGTGGAAATTATTTTATTTAAATATTTATTTTATTTTTGATGGAGGGTGATGAAGACTGATGTAAGTATCTGATTCCTGGTTAATTCATAGTCAAAATTTAAAAATATGAAAAATATGAATCTTTTTTAAAGAAATATCCAGGTTATATGTCCAAAGTCAAAAGGAAAACGATATAGTGCACAAAGCCCATTTATCTTTACATAATATTGTGTGTATATATATATATATATATATATATATATATATATATATATATATATATATATTTTATTTATTTCACATTAATGAAATTGAATGCTACTGGCAATCAGGGTGTTTAATTATCATAAAAATGTCACAATGAAAACAAAGTAGTTCTACCAAAAATGAAAATTCTGTCATGAATTACTCAAACTTCATGTCATTCCAGACCTTACTTAACAGACTTTAATTCATCTTTGGTGGTTGGACTTGACTGTCAGTGGAGGGACAGAAATCTCTCAGATTTCATTAAAAATATCTTAATTTGTGTTCCAAAGATGAACGAAGGTCTTACGTCATCTCAAAATCAGCTATTTAAGCTTGTAGAAAATGTGCACATCACCTATGCTGCCATGTTGGACGTGATTTGTACCACTAAATGGCAGCACCTTACCATTTACTACAACCTCATTTATTTAAAAAAGAAAAACAATAATCACACTAGTTGGTCTGATTAAATAAACAGAGAAAAATGTAAATGAAGTACCAGGGTTATGCTTTACAGGTGTTTAGAAGTGAGAAAATGTGCAAAATTCAGCAGAGTAGACCCTGTTTTCTGAGATTGCTCGGTTCTTTGTGTACATGCTGCATGATTTTAGCCCTGATTTTCACTCTCCAACAGTTTAGTGGAAATCACCAACAAATGCCTGAAATCTGAGGCAAATCAGTGCTTGTTCATGTGAGTGACTGATTATAGAGGTTTGTGGCTTGCTATGCTGCAGTTCTTCTACGAATCAGTGGTGGCAGCAGTCATCTACTATGCCAGTGCACTCAATCCTGCTCCTGTGTGTCCAGCACACCTGCCTGTAATTGACAGCTTCAGCCTGAGGGCCTCGATCATCTGGTTTAGGTGGATTAGAGCTGCAACTAAACATTGCAGGATGGCAGATCTCCAGGACAGGATTGAGCAGACCTGGGCTACAGTAATATTTTAGCTACTGGTAAGCAAATATGTTTAAAGATTTTCCAGATGGTCAGTGTTGGTTTTTGTCAGTCATGCTCTTCTTCTAAAACCTCCCTAGTACTTCATAGAAAGAACAGTGTTTCTTGGTAACAGTACATTCAAAATGAATCATTTACTTAATCATTTAGTTACAAACAAAATAAGACTTGAATGCGGCTGTGCTAAAACATGTTGGGATTGTTTGGGTGGATGAATTCTGCCACACGCGGCACAGCCTTGTATTTGTTGTGGCTGCCAATGACCAAAGCTTTCTGCAGGTCAGAACACTGGTGTGAACTCAGATCTGGGCTGTTGTGATGAATCCTGATCCATGATTCACCTGCCAATTGAATCAATGGGGTATCAACACAGATTTGTCTTAATAAACACTATACAGAGATATAGATTATGTACAAAATACAGTATGCAAGCCGCAAGTATACTGTGCACAGCATGCAAATGTTATATAAAATCTTTTTCACATTTGCGAAAATGTTTAGTGTGCAACCACAGCACACCATCGTGAGTGATGTTTCCCACATTGCAGTTTGTCCTTCCATTTCCAGTGTGATAAATGAACCAGAAGCAAAATTAAAATAAACCTTGACTTGATTGCCAAAAGTCTTACGCAAAATTGGATTATAAATTAATAAGTAAATAGTTACTTTAAATTATAGTTAAAAATAACAGCATTTCCGAGATTGCTGAAGTAAACATGCAATGTGGTGAGGTCATGTGACATTTTTTTAAATGTTTATTGTTGCATATTGAATACTTTTTCACATACCATTTTTCAATAGTAGTATGCAATTTGGTATTAAGTTTTTTTATTTATTTTTTATCCATACATAATTGTAGGGCTGTCAAATCTAACATAAAAGTTTGTTTATATAATACGTGTATATACATTATATGAATATGTTTATATATATAAAAACAAACTTATTTTAGGTGCAATTAATCGAATTGACAGCACTAAATAGAGATAGATACACATTGAGATAGACACAAACACACATATATGTATATAAATATATATACAGTATATATACATTATACGAATATATGTTTATATATATATATATATATATATATATATGTGTGTATATATATATATATACTGTGTGTGTGTATGTATGTGTGTATATATATATATATATATATATAATATATATATATATATATATATATATATATATATATATACACACACACATATATAAACACAAACTTTTATATTAGATGCGATTAATCGTGATTAATCAATTTGACAGCACCAAATAATTGAGATAGAGACTAACCTTTCTGTACAAGCTGTCCCATCTTTACCAAGATCTCTGCTCCCACGCTATGATCGATTTTCTCTCCCGATTTAGTGCGTCCCGCCCCTAACTTGTGCAGTACTTCAGCCAGGGCCAAACCGTCAATGTCCAAAACAGCTCCTGTCAATCAAACGGTTCACACATACACACACAATGGCTGCTGCTGAGATAATGGACGTGATGATTGCTCGTAGATGAATAACAGTGAATATTAATAGCGAGCTCTGTGCGATCTGTTTATAATCATGCCTGTGCTGTTAGTGTTATGTAAAATAATTAACATATTTGATTCTCAAACGAGAACATGGAATATAATTACCATCATCTTGCACCTTAAGCTCTGTCTGATGCGCTGCGCGCCTCATGTGCTGAAAGTAGTCGGTTTCGTCTGAGCACAGGGAACGTGCAACATCTGCAGACACACCCTGAGCTTCCAGCATCGCCTGGAATTTTTTCAGGGCTTCTCCATTCTTCAGCTTTTGAGCTATTTCCTTTTTCCCACTCTCTAGAGTACAGGAGTGTCGACACATCGACAATAGATGTCCACCTAAATACAATGGACACTTTTATGCTTCCTTATCGCAGACATTTGTAGCCATTTTGTCTTGAAGAACATCACAATGGGACATTTGGTTCTATGTCATGTCATCAGGGCATTTTCACACCAGTAAATCGTTTGCTTTGTTCCGAAACAAGGATTAAAATGGTTACAATGTTGCAATTTCTTCTTGGTTCGTTTAGCTTTCATAAGGCAACATTTCTAAATGGACCGAAATTAGTTAATAGAAGTCAAGAGTGAGTAAACTCTCCTCTCATTGGTCAGCATGCATCTGTTTATGTTCCAGGATTTGGCTCATAGCGGATGGATAGACAATAGCTCAGTGTGCAGATTGTGGCTTTCTTTGTAGTTGCCATTATATTACTTTATCATTTTTAGTATCAAGGCTTTGTCTGTATTTTTGTGTCCTGGACAGTTGTTCTGAAATATGTTCATTTGACCAAATTTCAATAAGGCATTTCACTTTGTCTTCGTCCAGGTTAACCCACGATTAATTTTGAGAGGCATTAGCAAAACAAACACTGCTGCTTTGCATGCAACATACGTAATATATTGTGATACAGCCTGGTTCGTTGGTCTGTTGGGTCGGATTGCTTTCTCATCACAAGTGAACCGCTCCAGAGTTCGTTTGCAATCAGGCTGAATCCACCTTGTTCAGGTGATCTGGGACCGATTGTTTTGGTGCGGATCCAAGCACAATTGCCATGTTCACATATGCCAAAATAGTCCAAACTAAGAGAGAAAACGCACCAGGTTCTGAAACAAATGCTCCAAATGAGCCAGGTGTGAAAACGCCCTTAGAGTGTGTTCACACTTGGCAGGTTTGGTTCGATTAAGGGTGGGTTCACACTCGGCAGGTTTGGTTCGATTAAGGGTGGGTTCACACTCGGCAGGTTTGGTTCGATTAAGGGTGGGTTCACACTCGGTAGGTTGGGTTCGATTAAGGGTGGGTTCACACTCGGCAGGTTGGGTTCGATTAAGGGTGGGTTCACACTCGGCAGGTTGGGTTCGATTAAGGGTGGGTTCACACTCGGCAGGTTGGGTTCGATTAAGGGTGGGTTCACACTCGGCAGGTTGGGTTCGATTAAGGGTGGGTTCACACTCGGCAGGTTGGGTTCGATTAAGGGTGGGTTCACACTCGGCAGGTTGGGTTCGATTAAGGGTGGGTTCACACTCGGCAGGTTGGGTTCGATTAAGGGTTAATCGAACCCTTAATGGGTTCGATTAAGTGTGGGTTCACACTCGGAAGGTTGGGTTCGATTAAGGGTGGGTTCACACTTGGAAGGTTTGGTTCGATTAAGGGTGGGTTCACACTTGGAAGGTTTGGTTCGATTAAGGGTGGTTTCACACTCTGCAGGTTTGGTTTGATTAAGGGTGGGTTCACACTTGGTTCGATTGCCTGGTCCGAACCTGAGTTCGATTGCACCCCCTCCCCCTGCCCCCGCTGGACTGTGTTCAGATTATAAAACTTGGTTCCAAACCACGGTGCGTTTGCATCATCAAAGCAGCAGCTGTTTACCTCGTTGCTTGGTTTTTGAACCGTTGGTTTTGTTTCCAAAGCTTATGTACATAACGGCACTTGCATTTATCTGCCACAAATGTACTACAAATGCTCTAAAGTACGTTTGAAAGCGAGCAGAAGTGAGATATACAGCTCTCTGCTTGCAGTGTGTCAGTTAAACTTGTCAGGAACACATTTTTATCAAATCATTCGTCATTAATAGTGGTTCAGTTCCGCGGTTTAGTAGGATTGCATTCATATCCGCAGCAATCTGTACTGGAGTTCACATGAACCGTACCCCAGACCACCCTTTTTAAGCGAACTCAGGTACAGTTTGCGGGTGCGCACCTGAGTTTGTAAGACAGTGTTCAAATCATCCAAACGAACTGGACTCTGATGTCAATCGACCCCGGGTGCACACCAAAAGTGCTAGTGTGAAAGCACCCTAAAACGAACTCTGGTGTGATTGCGCTTCATTTGATCAAGTATGAATGCTGGCATCTGAACCCTGGTGTGCACCAAATAAGCGGACCAAGACTCGCTCCACTTCCGAACAAACTCTAGTGCGGTTCGACTGACCACAAAACAAACCAAAGATATCTAAATGAACCAAAAACAGGACATGATGTCACAAGATGTGACCCTAAAAAGGACAGACTGCTCATGTCATAGGAGCTAATCTGCCCATTACAGTTCGGTACATGCGTCAGAACGGCATCTCCTTGCAGCAGATCTTTGTTTGTGTGTGTGACGGAGAAACTCCTGCCACTATTTTGACACCTTTACACATTTTATAAACTCTTCTCAAGTTCTCAGCTGGTCAAAATACCATCATATGTACACACATACAACGAGGGCATTTAGCCCAGAACACAGCATTGTAGGCATGTGACGGTATCAAATTTTTCGTGTTGCGATTAATTGCTGAAGCTTTTATCACGGTATACGGTATTATCACAATATTGAAATAAGTTGCAAAAAAAAGTGTTGTCATAGTATAAAAGGTTTAAGAACTCTTTTTGTAATAACAAAAAAAAAAAAAAAAACTCTGAATGTTTAAATACAATAATACAATACACAAAAAATATATTAAGTAAAATTTTGAAACAGATTACAGTGCAGAAGAATTAGCCTATAAAGAACAACAGGTAACACTTTACAATAAGGTCTCATTATTTAATGCATTAACTAAGATTGAGCAATAGCTACATTTGTTACAGAAAGTATTATTTTTTTGTTAATGTTAGCTAATAAATACAACTGATCATTGTTAGTTTTATCTCATTATCCATTAAATAAGTTCTTTTGATTTTAGTAATGTTATTAAACAGTAACTAAGAAATTAACATTAACTAAGAATAATTAATGCTTTATAAGTATTTTTCATTGTCAGTTTGGTAATAATGAATTAACATGTTAACTAATGAAGCCGTATGTCTCAAAGTTTTACTGAACAATAACAAATAATCAGAACATTTCTAATCATTAGGACATGTTGTAGTCCAGATTAAAATATAAAAATGTTTAAGTTTGAAAATAAATAGCCTATTAAGTCTTTAAGTACTAAGTATTTGGTGCTGTGATGAACAACACTGAGATTACAAAGAAATAATGGCTGTTTGAAGCATTTTTAAAAACTTCACTAGCGCAGTTGCTTTGTTTGCGAGGTTTCCGGGGTAACCGCTGCATTCTGCTGTTCCATCAGCGCCCTCTGCTGTCAGAGAGTGAACGTGCACTTTCATTCAGCGCGTCTCCTTCACTCGTTCCGCCATGTGCTTCTCGTGCACGTTGGGCTTTGTTTACATCTGAGCGCGTGTTCTTTTGACGCAGAATACAGCGGTGTTGTGCATTTTATACGGTTGATGGGGAAAATATTCTTAAATGCATTATAAAAATGTTAATAATTGGTAATAAATTATTATTTACGGTATTTTGAAGTGCCCACGATAACAATATTGTGCATATTCATTATCGCGATATATCGCATTACCGAATATCGGCACAAGTCTACAGCATTGTTTTGAATGTTCAGTAAGTTACGTCGCAAAATACGTTTCTTTGAGTTTTTTTTGATAACACTTTATTTTAGGGTCTTTTAACTAGTTGCTTATTAGCATGCATATTAATAGAATATTGGCTATTTATTAGTACTTATTAAGCAAATATTAATGTCTTATTCTGCATGACCTTATTCTACATTCTTAATCCTACCCAATACCTAAACTTAACAACTACCTTACAAACTATTAATGAGCAGTAAATTAGGAGTTTATTGAGGGAAAAGTCATAGTTAATTGTTTATATGTGTTCCGTTTTTCCCTTTAGGTTCGGTCTTAAAAAGGACAGTGTGAACGCTAAGCGAACCAGGACTAAAAGTATTATTTTCTTTTTTTTTTTTTTTTTTTGGTTCGGACCAAAATAACCACGAGAACCGAATTACAAGTGTGAACACCCTTACGGTGGGATGTTTAAAAATGGGTCCTTCTTCTTACCTAAAATTGTAACCAGTTCTGTGAGATCATCTGGCCCTCGTCCTTTAAGACACTCAAGGGCTTCGCACACCTCAACCGCATTTCCTACACTCTGGCCAATAGGAGCGTCCATTCGGCTAAGCACCGCCCCTGTCTTCACACCCAGCCTGTTGCCTGCAGTGACCTATTGGCACATGGACACAAGGATTGTGTGACATTCAGAGTTAAATTGAGAATGCCTTTTCAAATCCTGAACTGGTTTGAATTTGAGTTGAGTTTGCAAACAAGATGCAGAATTGCAGTTTGAATACGGAACGTAAGGAAGTAGAAATATAATAGCTTTGTTTGAAAGTTTGCCTAAAGAGTAAAAGCTCTCTTACCAGTGACTGAGCAAGATTGCGAGCACTGTCCAGATCTTTATACAAAGCAGCCCTGCCAAACTTCACATCTAACACAAGAGCACTCAGACCTTCAGCTCCTTTCTTAGAAATGATGGAGCCTGTACAGAACATGGAAAAAATAATCAGGCGAAGTAGGGTTAATACTGTGATGAGAAGTTTTCCAGGATGATCTTACTAGTGATAAGAGGAAGACTATCAACAGTCGATGTGGCGTCTCTGATGGCGTAGAGAACACGATCTGCTGGCACCAGTCTGTCTGTTTGTCCCACAATGCAACAGCCCACATCCTGTAGGATCTGCTTCACCTAAGAATAGTATAATATAATAAAAATTCTGCATACTGTGCATATGTTTCATCCTATACTTATGTAGCCCCACCCCCTTTTCAGCGCTGCGCTCGTTGTGTTCCGGTTTGTATTTCCACAGCGTGAAGGTAAGATCTTACAGATTTATGAATGAACTGCTAGTTTTAAAATCTTCCTGGTCTACTGACATTTGTTATGACATCCGCTTATAATGCTTATGATAACTTACGTTAACTCTACAATAAGAAAATCCACTTCACCAGCCAATTACTCTTCGACAGAGATGCCATAGAAATATACAGATCTACCGCAAAACCGGAAGTTCAAACACACTATTCTAAAAATGGCTGCGTGCTTGTTTCTCGTAAGGTCTATACAACAGAAATACTGAAGTTAGAGTAACATTGTAGTAAACTTTTATTGAGTTCTGACTTCTAACTTTGGTCAGTAAGAGGTGTGTTTGATTGTGAAATATTGTGTATGCTAAATCTTTGGTTTTGTGTGAGACAGCATGCTGTGATGAATCAGTACATGGGCTACATTCATTTACATACATTTCATTATATAAGGATTAGAGTCACTGGTAAAAATTGATTTGATGATGCTCATATTCAATGTCAACATTAATTAAACATATTTGAACAGAGCATGGCAGACATGGTTATCGGGAATTTAGCTTGGGTGGATAATGTCAGTATGCATTAGTCACTTCCTCTGAATCATTTAAATACGTGTTCTCCTGAACTGATGATTCTAGTAAAGTTGGCATCTTTTCTTCTTTTCTTCCCTATTATGACATATGTCTGAGTGAAACGACTTCTCAAACAAGAAAAAAAAAAATTTTATCTATGGGAAATTGATTTGATGGTTGTGGTTTGCTATCGGTCGATCTCATGTGAGTGACAGGTTGCCCCGCCCTCGCGCCGGTAAACACATCATCACAGAAGACATGTCGCTGCGAGGTATGAGGAACTGAACCAAATGATCATGAGAGGTTTAAGAAAGATAGAAATTTCCCACTAATGATTCATGAAGCTTTTAAAATTGTTGCAAATAGTTTTGTTGTTTTTTGTTTGGTGGTTAAAACTGTTCCATAATGGGATCGTCGGCATCCTTCCGTCTCCGGGTGACGATGGTGTAGCTTCCAGTTTGGTGATTTTTCTATCCACACCTTCGCGAGTGGCTATAAAGCCCGACTCTTGAATGTCAATCTCTACTGCATTTTTTGCAGGTGAACGACGATGCCTGCTAAGGCTGCAGATGCCTTTCCTTCCTCTTGGCTCTCTTTGCGGCAAGGTTTTTATCCCTGTTTTCCTCAGCTTTCTGTACGCCCTGTCTGACAACAAAATGTCCTTGGGAATGCGGCCAGGGCCCATTCTCCTGACGTGGCCGAGCCAACGAAGGCACTTCTCGCTAAGTATGTGAGGTTGGTGTTGTTCCAGACCCTCTGGTTCAGGCTGGCCGTGACCGCTGCTGCCTTGGCGATCCTGCCGTTTATCTCTGCGTCGATGGAAAGAGAGCTGGAGATGGTAGACCTGAGGTAGGTGAAGTTCTCAACAACTTCCAGGTTGTACCCATCAATGGCGATGGTTGGACGGGAGTCTGTTTCCTGGGCCATGATGTTGGTTTTCTTCAGTCCAAACTCCTTGCAGGCGTTGGAGAGGCGGCTGACAAGCTGCTGCAGGCCATCTTTGGTGTGGGACATCAAGGCTGCATTGTCGGCAAAGAGCAGCTCGTGGATGAGTACCTTTGTGACCTTAGTCTTGGTGCAGAGACGAGCAATGTTGAATAGTTTGCCGTCAGCCTTGGTGTGGATGTAGACTCCCTCGCTGCAGTCCTTAAAGGCGTACTGGAGGAGCATGGAGAAGAAGATGCCGAAGAGCGTCGGCACGAGGACACAACCTTGTTTGACTCCGCTACTGACGGCGAAGAACTCAGATGTTGTACCATTGAAACAAACCGTGCTGTGCATGTTATCGTGAAACAAGGTGACGACAGCCAGCAGTTGTGGGGGAGCAGCCGATCTTCTGCAGAAGCCTGTATAAACCGATCTGCTAACCAGATTGAATGCCTTCCTAAGGTCAATGAAGGCAACGTAGAGTGGCATCTGCTGCTCTCGACACTTCTTCTGCAGCTGGCGTAGTGAGAAGATCATATCTACAGTTGACCTGGCCGGCTCTGATGCCACACTGGGACTCTGGGTAGATGCAGGAGGCTAGGATCTGCAGGTGCACCAGGGTGACACGGGCGAATGCCTTGCCAATGATGTTGAGGAGGGAGATGCCCCGGTAGTTGATGCAATCGCTGCGATCTCCTTTGTTCTTGTACACAGTGACGATATTAGCATCACGCATATCCTGGGGGATGTAGCCCTGATCCCAGCATAGGCAGAGGAGTTTGTGATAAGCGTATCTTAAAGGAATAGTTCACCCAAAAATAGTTCACCCTCAAGCCATTGTGGTAGATTTTTCCCTACACACCTGACTTAAGTTACCTGGGTCGTCTCCAGTCGACGCCCCGAAACATCTACAGTTGACGCTTTATTAACAAATTATACTCTAGCGCTTCTCCAATCGCCGTTGACTGTGTCGGTCAACGTCTTGACCCTTTTTGACACTAAACCTGGGAGATAGATTTAAAGTGTCTGGCGTAGTCTGCAGCGCTGCACAGTAATCACAGAGACTCCAGTTGTTGTCCTTGAATGCTTTAATCACGGCCGAGAGAGTTCTCAACAATCCCAGAGAATCTCTCCAGCAAAAAGAATACAGAAGGTTTTTATAGGATTTCAGGTACATCACACAGTCAATATAACGTGATCTATTACTCGTTGTCATCAGTTTTAAATATGATTGGTTCAGTTTTGAGAAGAGCAACTTACTTCCTGTGCCAGTAGTTACTGGCAGAGTAAATTTAGATTAGAACAACTGAATCACAGAATCATCAAAAATCACAACCTTAAAATTCTTTTGTTCTTTAGTGGTGAGAATGTAATGAAACAAACACTCATGAAATGTCTTTGTTGATTTTATTCTTGCAAGAGGTTATTCAATTCCTTATCTTTCCTTGTTACCCCAAACCAATCATAAAGCATGTTACCATATTAGGATCATAAAAAAAAAAATAAAAAAAAAAATAAGAGAAGTCTAACCCTTAACAGATGCTCTTTTGAACTTAAAGCTGTCTAGACAAACATCTGCACCATTGCCTCATTTCCTCTGTTAGTTTCAGAAGTGCTTTAAAAAAATAACAGCATAAGTAGTAATTTTCCACTGAACAAGCTGTATTAAATGTCATATAGACAGAGAGAAAACGAATATCAATGATAAATCAGGAAAAAAAATGATAAAAAATCCTCTACACTCAATAGGTCAAAACATTTTTTATATCTGAATGCTGTCTAGCATGCATATCAAAATTTTCCACTGTTACAACATACAGTCTTAGTGACTATTTCTCAGTTCTCAAAATTAACTTGTTAGGCCTGTAAGGAAAACCCACGTTACCTGTTGAACTGATTGGTTGACGTTAAACCCAGGGATTGACTCCAGCTTGTCCAGGGTGCCACCTGTATGTGCCAGTCCTCGCCCACTTATCATGGGTACCTAGAAAAAAACCCATACATGTCTAAAGTACCTTAGTTGCATTCATTTTAAAATAAACTCAGGGTGGCTGTAGCAGAACTGGGATGAAAATGTGCCCTAGAAATAGTGCAGAATCTTCAATATTTAGGTTTCTAAATTCCATAGTTTAAAATAAAAAAATGTAATCTGCCGAGAGCTGTTTCACTGCATTGGAATTTAAGATGGCACGGCTTTTGTTTTGTTTTTCAACATGTTATTAAGTTCACACCTTCATAAAATTTTTATATGTTGTCGAGTGTGGTTTGTGACTTCGAGAAATTAATATATTTCACGTGACTATATGCCGGTTGAGGAGCAGCATGTCTCAGAGCTCATGGAAAACTGAATATAGAGGTCTTATAAAGCATTCATCGGCATTACTCCTGAGCGCAAAACTACATAGTGTTGGGTAAGGCTACTCTAAAAAAGTAATTAATTACTAGCTACTAATTATATCTTCAACAGTGTAATTACTAGGCTAATTATTCTCTCTAAAAAGTATTAGGTTACTTATTACTAATTACATTCTAAATCCCATATCAACCTCAACCAGTTGAACAAGGATAGACACAAAACTTTCTTTTAATTCTTTCAAATAAACAATATACAGTTGCATAAATTTTTCTTGAACCTGCCAAAGTGTGTAAAGGGAGAAGGTTACATTAATTAAAACATTAAATTTTGATGTTAAATCCACTATTGTTTTATATAGAATTGTTCTGTAGTCTTTACAGTATTTAATGCAATTAGATCAGAAGTAACCGTAATTAAATTTAATGTAATTAAACAGAAAAATTAAAGGGATAGTTCACCCAAAAATGAAAATAATGTCATTTATTACTCACCCTCATGACGTTCTACACCCGTAAGACCTTCATTCATCTTCAGAACACAATTTAAGATATTTTTGATGAAATCCGATGTCTCAGTGAGGCCTCCATTGACAGCAAGATAATTAACTTTCAAATGCCCAGAAAAGACATATTTACAACAGTTCATATGACTACAGTGGTTCAACCTTAATTTAATGAAGCGACGAGAAAAAACAAACAAAATAAATAACGACTTTATTCAACAATATCTAGTGATGGATGATGTCAAAATACTGCTTCATGAAGCTTCGAAGCTTTATGAATCTTTTGTTTCGAATCAGTGGTTCGGATCATGTATCAAACTGCCAAAGTCACGCCCCCCCAACCATTGAAATTTCTAAACGTTTCGAAACACTTAACACTTAACACATAACACGTATCGAAGCCTCGTTTACTGAAATCACGTGACTTTGGCGGTTTGATACACGCTCCGAATCACTGATTTGAAACAAAAGATCCATAAAGCTTCGAAACTTCATGAAGCAAATCGCCCATCACTAGATATTGTTAAATAAAGTCCTTATTTTGTTCGTTAAAAGTATTCTCGTTGCTTCATAAGATTAAGATTGAACCACTGTAGTCACATGACCTGTTTTAAATATGTCTTCAGTACCTTTTTGGGCATCTGAAAGTGTTAATTATCTTGCTGTCAATGGATTTTATCAAAAACATCTTAATTTGTGTTCTGAAGACTTACAGGTGTGGAACGTCATGAGGGTGAGTAATTAATGACACAATTTTCGTTTTTGGGTGAACTAACCCTTTAAGGGTAACGCCTTACTTTACTTTTTCAAGGGAAAAGTCATTAAATTACAGTAATTAGATTACTTAGTAATTAATTGCACCCAACACTGATCATATAGGGGAGAGCGGGGCACAACCTAACGCTTTTTGACTTTCTCAGTTTGTGTAAATCTACTTAGGGTTCAGAGAATTTCTTTTGTTCCACATTAATTTCACACATGTCTGGTACAAATATGTGGCTTTGTTTTATTAATACAGTGTATATTTGTTCTTTATTTACCCTGAAAGAAGGGAAGTGAACTGTGACAACATGCCCTATAGGTGGGGCACGTTGTAACATGACCATATGACAGCTTAAAATGTTATCTGATCTAATCAAAAAAATATACATGACAAACTAAAATATTTTGTCAATAAAAGACAATTATTATTTTTTTTCATATAAAATAATAGCTATTCACATTTAAATAATTTTGTAGTTTGACAATGAACACTCTGCACTCTCACAGCTATGCAGCCTTTGTCAAAACAAACAGATGAAGAAACACATTTAGACATTCAGAAAAACACAGAGCTGAACAAAAGACTCCTTTCTCTCCGCTCACAGCTCTCACAGAACAGGAGGCCGTACCAATGCTGAACATTTCTTGAAATTATATTTTCTGAATGTTCATGTTCTTCCTCTCAGTCTTTATTTACTTTTTTTCCCCATGGTTTCTCAACAGATATTCATAAAAGTTAATCATGCCAATTGTATTGGTAATTGTATAGCATAGTGGGGCACATTGTAACACAGTGTCACAATATACCCTATCTGCGCAACTGGAATTTAAACCTGGTTAGTGTCTTCTGCTAGTTAGTGAAGAAGAACTAACAGATTGGAGATTAAAGGTGCAGTAAGCAATTTCTGAGAAATATTATTATTTGAAATCAACCCAAACAAACACACCCCTCCCTTCATTGCTCCACCCCCAAAATGCATGAACATGCAATGCAAGAATGGATGTCTCTTTACCATAGCTGTAGCAAAGCAAAATAATGCTTCGTGAAAAACAATGAACGAATGACAAGGAAGAACAAGCACACAGTACAGTATATACAAGCAAGAGTTGGTTGTTAGTCACCAGCAGCACACCAGCTCCAGACAAACAATGACATTCAAAACTGTCCTTCTACTCAAGCTAACATTACAACAACAACATATATTGGTTCTGTGAAACCGCAAAACCAACATTACTCATGTATGGAGCAGAAACAACACAACCTCGGCATCCATTTTCAGGCCTTCCTGCTCAGGTCTCTCCAGCGCTGGAAAGCCTTTCTAATATTAACGTGGGTCCTAAAGCTCTTGCCTGATCATAACCCTTCTTTTTCCAATGATATTCCTCTGATCTTTTCTCTTTTGTAATGTATCTCAGCCATCTCTCTTTCTACAAATGTCCCTCTTGCTCACTCTCTCTCCTCCCCCATCATGAGTGGACACGCCCCCTACTGCTGATTGGCTACAAGTGTGTTGTGCTGCTCAGTCCGACCCACTTTCAACAGCGTTTCTCAGAAATCACTTACTGCACCTTTAATATAATATCAAATTTGTCTAATTTTAAATGAACACAAAAAATATAGATGGAAAATTAACTTAAGATATTTACTTTTGCTACTGTAATGTTCAGTGATACCTTCCAAAGATTTCTGAATTTTGGCGCATTTTTTTTCTCTATATATTGTTGGCAACTTGTAAATACACGTTCATCATAAGTTTCTCATAAGTTTTTTCATAAGTTTCATCATGCTAGCATGTGTGGAAATAGCATATTTAAACCATGTGTGTCAACTAACCCCGCGTTAGGTTGTGCCCCGCTCTCCCCTAGTTAAGGGGTGAAACATACAGCGTTTTTAACATTTATTTAATCATGAGTTAAAAGTGTTCTCATATAACTTCTCATATAACTTGAACTGCGTTCAAGTCCTCCTGGGAAGTTCGTATTTACCAGGTGGGTAGTTGTATTTATGACATCAGGTGCATTCAAGTCACTTTCGTCGGAGCAAGATGGCGGAGTACTAACTACAGAAAAATGCAGCAAGGTTTTTAAAATCTACTTCTAGTAAATGAAGATCAAAGAATGTGCATCAGGTGTGTTTTGCTTTTTCATGTTTTTAATTAATTTATGAAGCCACTGTAAACTTTTTCGTTACATATTATATTGTTATATACAATGCTATTATATTTTGTGCAGGAAATTTTGTTGTAAATAAAAAAACTTGACAATGTCACTGTTAAATATTGTTATTCCGCCATGTTTCTCACTGACACGCCCCCAACTCGTAAAGAAAATCCTGAGCTTCCCACTGGTATTTACGACTTTGTGGTGGCATTCATGTGTGTTCAACTCCTAAATACAATCTTTTCGACATAACCTGAACGCACCATAAGTGTTGTTTGGGGTAAAATATGTTCCCATACCTTACAGCCACATGCAGCCAGAGCAGGAGCGAGTGGAAGGCTGATTTTGTCTCCAACCCCGCCGGTTGAGTGTTTGTCTACCACAAGCCATTCCTCCGGCCATTCTAGCGTATCCCCAGAGTTCATCATCTCTCTCGTCAATGCCAGAGTCTCTTCATCAGTCATGTTCTTCTGCCATATGGCCATTAGCATAGCGCCTGTGCCGTTGGAACACAATTGTTTTTGTAAAATTCCACCCAAAAGTTTTCTTTGCTTGTGTCTCAACTGTACACTGAATTTGTGATCATGGTCTCACCTATTTGAGTGCCCTGGATGGCTCCTGATGTGACTCCTTGCACAAAGGTGCGTATCTCCGCCGGGCTGAGTTGGCCATCATCTCGTTTCAGCTTTATAAGCTCAGGGAAACTAATTTTGTTGTCATTAGATGACATCTTTACATCTGATGTCTTCTCCAGTCAGTTGCTTTGTCAGGCATAAAGCAGGAAATTGGTTCAGAGGAAATATTTCATCAAGAAGTGGCGTAACTTTGTTTTAAAAAGTGGGTGGGACAGGAGGAATGTGTGTAGTTGTATTATTACAATAATAAATGCACAAAATGTACTGACATAGACCTCATGTTTAATATAATAGTTTCATCCTAATATCTACTATACAACTAAATTATTAGTCTTGAGAGTATTTACATTAGTCAATAAATACATAACATTAGATTGTCCTGATGGACTAGCGGTAGAACTTTTGTTCAGAGGAAATATTTCATCAAGCAGTGGCGTAACTTTGTTTTAAAAAGTGGGTGTGACAGGAGGAATGTGTGTAGTTGGGGGAGGGAGTGTATTGTAATTGAATTATTACAATAATAAATGCACAAAATGTACTGACATAGACCTCATGTTTAATATGATAGTTTCATCCTTATGTCTACTATACTACAATATTATTAGTTCAGAGAGTATTTACCTTAGTCAATAAATACGTGGATCCGCACTTAATGTTAGGTTGTCCTAATGGACTAGTGGTAGAACTTTTGTTCAGCGTGCCAGAGGTTCTGGGTTCTAATCCGGGGTTCTAATAAAAATTATTTTTTTTCTAATTAAAACCAAAGATGTTCATGAGTGATTGTATATCAAGAGCAGGGACACGTTTATGAGCATT
Organism: Ctenopharyngodon idella; assembly: GCF_019924925.1. Lineage (NCBI taxonomy): Eukaryota > Metazoa > Chordata > Actinopteri > Cypriniformes > Xenocyprididae > Ctenopharyngodon > Ctenopharyngodon idella. The sequence continues at coordinate 13,699,731 of NC_067223.1, forward strand.
TTGTTTTGTGATTATACCGGAACGAAGGGGGCAATTGTAACAAATTTTGGTTGTCGTCATTACTCAAAAACCTTTTGAAATATTTGGATACAATTTTTATGTCAGTAACTTGTATCTGTGTTCTAACAGTCACCAAATGTTTTTACAAGCAATGTTAGAGACACAATGTTGATTGAAACATTAGAAGTCAAATGTTACATCTGCCCCCACATGCGGGGGAAAAACCTTTCACATTATTACTTTATTATTACGACATTAGAGAAAAACAATTGTCTATTATTTTCCATATTGAGTTTCCATGCTACTATTACAAGCCAAAAATAATAGTAAATAAGTTAAGTATGTTGATCTTACACCAATATGGCAATATTTACAGTTAAGACAACTACTGATTCATAAACATTGAAGATTTTGAAAGCATGAGAAATTTGCTCTTGGTGGGATTTGAACCCCGGTCCCCAGACTGAGAGGCAAAATATTTAACCACTGGACTACCACAATACAACATTTAGAGTATACATAGATATTTAAATTGAACACAAAACACTTTTCTTAGATTATTTTTTTCCAATAATTTAAGAATTTTGATGTCCTTACTAAGCTGGACACTATTTTGATGGAACGCAGTGTTACAATTGCCCGGACTGTACCACCCCATGACAAGCTACCCTGCTAGCTAGAAACAACAAAGCTAATGTTAGACAACAGAATGGTCATCAAAACAAGACAGATTTAAATTCATAGACATTAATGGTTAAGACAGTATGAGGAAAATACTGTAGATGAAACAAATTAGTTTTATACCTTAAAAATTAGTCTTTGCAGAAAAACTTTACCAAGTATGGCTCAGCAGCTCGTCCTTTGGCATGCAGAGAGGGATCTCCACAAAACACATGCAAAATGAGTTTCATGGTTCTGTTTCGTTTCTGACTGGTGTACTTTGAAATGTTGCAATTGCCCCCGGTCTCCCCTACACTAGCATATAGGCTATATTTAATAATTAAGTTTAAGTTTAATAATAGTATAGTCAATATATATATATATATATATATATATATATATAATATATATAGTTTAAAAATAGCCTATATGATATTATTGAACCTTTCACTGCATTTTGATAAATGTATAAATCACACGCTAAACTGCAGACATCTATTAAACTTTAAATGTTTTTAACTTTTTTAACATTCATCATTTATCCTACGCAAAAACACAATTTAAACAAAACATTTCAGATTTTTTTTTCCTTAAATGAGATCACATGAAAAAATAATAGTTTGCTATAGCAAAATATAGTAAATTGTAGTATACTGTATAAGTTATAGTATTTACAACACTTTGTTAATGAATGCTACAGCATACTGTAGTATTAACTATAGTGAACTGATCAAATGTAATAAATAATGTAGTATATTTTTGTTTTTACTACAGTAAACTGTAGTGTATTCATTGTAGTATAATATACCCTATAGTTATAGTAAACTTAATACAGTATTGGGTAATGTAATTTGTTTATATTACTTTAGTTGTTATATTACCACAACAACTATAGAAATACCACAACAAGTGAATTCAAGTACTTTACTATAGTATGGTTCAAAAACACTGTAATATTTACTATAAATTGCTATATTATTATTATTATTATTATTTTTTTTTAGATAATAAAACAATAGATATATTCATGGAAATAATATAACCTGTATTTATAGAAATTAATATACTGTAAGTGATATTAGAGGAGTTGTATAACCTCGGCCATCACCGTTCACTGCAGTTGTTAGAAATAAATGATCTACAAAACACTGCAAACAGAACATTGTAGGCCTAAATAACAAAAACCGCTTTTGTAAATTCAAGACTGAAAGTGAAAGTGATGGGTGAGAAAACACAACAAAACTTCCCTTTACAGCAACATTTGCGATTTTTGATTTACCTGAAACAACAAATCGTTTTATTCTACTGTTCAGTTTTTCTTTGTTTTTTTGTTTTTTAAAAAATTGTTTACTAAGAAATCAAATAAAAGTGTAACAAAAAAATTCATAAGTCTACTTAATATTCAAGCTCAACATCTGATTGCACAGACAAACGTGAACAAATAAATAGCAAACACTTACCGTCTCTTATTCAGAGTAAGTAGCGGTGGAATGACTGCGGTGTCAGAGCATGTGCCAGTGACACATTAACCAGCCTGTTTTGACTCTCAGTCTGTGTCATGAACGTGCATGTACTGTCAATAGACAATTATTTGCTTCCATCTGTGTGCACCTGAGGCAAATGTGAAATTACAACATTGCCTTCCAGTGAATTCTAGTAGTCCTTTTGTTTCATAATTATACAGTAACTATCTTATATCAAATATTGGTAACGCACTTCATAAAAACTTTCATGAATGAGAATATCCGCTGTTATATAAATTTAAACAGTTTGTTGGTATGAGCAATGTGTCTATAATGCAACATAACTAACTTTAGTATACTTGAATTTATCTTAAATCTTTCATTCATATTTTATTGTATGAGTTACTGATCTGCATTTTATGGAGCAGGGCTAGTTGTCACATGGAAAAGTTGTCACAAGAGCAATATGTAAGTAACCAAAGGTTTTGAGTAAAAAGTCCAACTGCATAAATGCTTGTTTTAAGTAGCGCAACAAATGGTGGTCTCGAATGGTTCAAAACTGCTAAATTAGGACTCTTTTTGTGAAGTCTGTACTCCAACAGAAATTCAAGTATCATAATAGTAAATATGATGGATCATATGTGGGTTTATTTTTGTAAGCAAGTAAATATATTAAAGGGGGCCTATAATGCCCCTTTTAAAAGATGTAATATAAGTTGAATGTGTCTGTGAACTTTCAGCTCAAAATACCCCACAGATCATTTATTATAGCTTGACAAATTTGCCCCTATAGGGTGTGAGCAAAAATACGCTTTTGTGTGTGTCCCTTTAAATGCAAATGAGCTGCTGCTTTCCAGAAGAGGGCGGAGCTTTAACAGCTCGCGCTTCGGTTGCTTAGCAACAACAAAGCTGGAGAATCTCACACACCCAAAATGAGGATTGTCAGTAACGGTGTTCAGCCTTACATTGTTCAAACCGGAATCGACACTGATGGAGAGACTTTTAGAATGAAACCGGACGTTTCTGAATAGTTAGTGGATAAATTTATGTAGTTGCTGTGGAGTTGATTCAACTCATCGACTAGCATGTGCCATCATGTTAATCTTTTGTGCAAATCCAGCGTTGAATTGACCCTCGTTTGTGAAGCAGTCCGGCGTAAAATGACGGCATGACAACAACACTCTACTACAACAACTCTTCCTCTTCTCTAAAGCAGCTCAACATGGACTCACCCCGTTGGTTGTTCTCGGGGGCGGGGTTTATGTAAATTTTGGGGTTTGTGATGTCAGCAACCCGGGAAGAAGCTCGTTGTAGTCCTTAAAAAGTGATTTCTGTAAAAGAAAATATCTCCCTTTGCATTGAACTTTGAGCGTCGTAACTTTGTAGATGTTGTTTATGATCAAACAGCAACATTACACACTAACTAAAGTTAAAAAAAAGTGAAATAATAAAGAACCCCTTTAAAACCACACCGTCAATGAATATTGTCATTTAATATTGTCTCTTTTTTAAGCAAAAAGTTGAACTGTGCACTCAGAAACTGTTTTTAATAGTAAATTGCAGAAAACAGATATGTTGTGGAATATGGATGTTTTTCTTTTTTACAAAAAAGATTTTCCTTTCAAATTATTTTCATCAGATCACCAGTGACAACATCTCCCATAAAGTGTGACAAGGTGCATCACTGAAAAATGCTTATGTTGTATGTAGATCAAGGGACATTTCTTCTCTGCAGCTAATAATCATTTAAGGTATGCAAGCTGAATTATTGCTGAATATTAATAACATTTTTCCATGTAGTTCTATAATTTTGTATATTTACTCAATTATGTAAAGTTTTAACCTCTGCAGTAGGCATATTGGGTTTAATGTACTCTTGGGTTGTTTTTAAGTATACAGAAGGATGATGTATTATTCGATTAATCCCCACAGCCTGAGAGATGATCTTTAATAACAGACAAGTCAAATTATATTTTTGTGTACATTTTCTCATTTTAAAGCAAACATGTCCAAAAGCTTGATCCTCAAATCACTTCATCCAACAAAGAATACAAAAAAAAAAAAGAAAGAAAAAAATTCAACAACAGAAGAGAAAGCTCCTAAAAGTAGTAAACTAAAAGAACATGGCTGCAGTAATTAATTACATAATTGTCTTTGAGAGTGTGAATGAGTGAGGATCGGAAGAGAGGGAGAAGGACAGGGACAGATGAGGGAAGTACAGTAATATTTTATGCAGATGGCTTATAAACAGTAGCACCCACATCTTTGTGCAAATTGACCAACCGGAGGAGAGACAAGTGTGAGGATTTTTCTCCTCTGTTGGCAGAGTTTAACTGTTAGTTAAATGTGTAAACCACAGCAACGCCTACTGTTCCAGCTTACCAAACACAACAAACCAGTCAAGCTAGTTACCAGATAATTTTGACACAATATAATCTCAATATTTGCTTGATTATATGACAATCTTGGGGATTGAGAAAAATAATTCTATATTCACAGTAGATATACTTGTAGTCAGATTACTTTTAGTAATTTGGTCGTTCACAATATACATTTTTTTTTACTAGAAACAAAAACGTGCGTTTACACAAACGGGGTCATTAGGGTCAGGGCCACACTGTGGTTTAAGGCCCATAAACACAAGCTTTGCATGTGCCACGTTATTACTTTAAGTTGTAGATTTTCCTATAACTGGGGATCAGACAAATTCACCAGTTTAGCAGTCTGCATTGAAACAGGTTTTTAATAACAATGTTTAATTGGTCTGTGTTAAAAGCCCTTAGGTAGCATATTTTGCCTATATTGTTCTAAACTGAAAGCCTTGATAAGAATTAAATCCCAAATGAAATAATTCCACAATACGTAACCAAATAGATCAAAGAAACGTTGTTACGTCTTAAATTCACAAATTGATCAGCATGAAATGATGATTATTATTATTAGTTATCATATACAAAAGGTAACAAATAAATGTATACCTAAATCCCCTGGTATTTCAAATCCTCTGTTTAAACAAAACAGTTATTCTACATACAGTCTTACCGAGCATTTATTCATAATAGACAAAAAAGGTCTGTCCGTAATTATGAAATTCTTAAATAACTGACCATGAACTAGTCCAAAGATTATGTTTATAACTCACAAATCACAAGTTATACCATGGGGAAAAAAGAGTAACTGTGTTCGTGTTAGGGTATTGGTTGATAATTGACAAATAAAATAACAAATATAAAGACCAAATATGACACAATCTCACAGGGTATAAGACAAGTATATCTCACCTTATTCTCATACATTCTTTTTTGAATATATATAACTCCATATATATCATATACATATAAAATTGAATGTACTGATTGAAAATATCTATCTTTAACAAATTTTAGATGGCGGCAGTATTACCTCAAGGCCACACTTGTATTGTATTGGGAGAAGTTTTTTTTCCTCCTGGTTTAGGGCAGATTGTCAGATCCTTTCTTACTTGGACATGTTGCATTCACATGCCAAGTCCATTTGCTGCAATGCATCTTACAATCACCATTAACATGGCTATCTACTGTTGAGTTGCAAGATGATCTGTGAACATACTGTAAATTCCGGGCACTTGGAAGCATTGGCATTGTTTACAGGAGAGGTTTGAACTCTTCTCTTTTCTTTTATACCCAAGTTGACACTGCTTTCTAAGATTCAGAAGTCTCTCTCCTGGAAGCAGGAAATGCGCACAATTCCAGACGGTGAAGCTATTCCTAAACTTCCTCTGTTAATGTGAGAGCAGTCTGTAGTGTTTGCCACACCTTCCTCATCATCATTTGACTGTAAAACATGGCACGTGAGGGAAATGGCTGCTTGCTGGCTATATCATTTGTTATTGTGCAGAAGACCCATTAAAAACATGGCCAGTTCGAAAAGAGCTGAAAAGAGTAGATATTGCGCAGTAGGTCCACACTCCTGTCCAGCAAGTTTTGTTTTTTTTACTTTTAGTAGGTGGCAAACTAGTGAAGAAACATGGTGGATTTTGTGGGTGTTAAATCTATATTATGTAAGGGCTGTGCAATGCTAAAAAAAAAAGTGGGTTAAAATCTTTTGTGTTAGACTTCGGAATAAGTTAACTTTTTAATAGTAAAAATTAAATTATTTTGTGTTTGGAACTATATCCTGCATTTTGACTCTCCTCAACTCTCTAACAACTGCTTCAGTGCACGTTCGATGTTCATTCGGTGTCCCACCCGCGTCACCCCTAACTCAGCCAGATCGTCCTTGGTTAGGGCAGGCAGGTGGGCGCCTTCAATCTCATGCTCCAAAAAGCGGGCACGATGTTCCCCTAATCCCACGCTCTCTAGCCACTCTCCCACGTCATACTTACTCCACAGTGCTAGGGGGCGCTGTCTGAATGGTCGCAGGGCCAGGAGAGGGGCTCCCAGTACTGGTGAGGGGCAGGGGGAGGCGCATGGTGAGGGGGATGGAGAACGGCTGCGGGCTCGAGCGCTGGCGCTCCTCATGACGAAACGCACCTCCTTGGGCTCCTGGGGTAAACTTAGGCTAGAAGACTTGAGGATAGTGTGATGGTGGTGATGAGGGCCAAATGTACGGACAGGTCCCAATGGTTCACTCCGTTCAGGGGTGGCTCCGGGGCTTGGAGTTCTACGGGTCACTGGGTATCGGCTGCCAGGCCGGATTGTGAAGGTGGTGCCATAACTCCTCTGAGAGATGGTGTGAAGCTCCCCTAAACTACTAAAGAGTCTAAGAGAGAGAGTGAAAAAATGAAGACAAATAAGAAAGAGGAAGATGTAGCAGAAGCAAAAAAGTAAACAAAGGAAGAATTTTAACTGCAGTACTTTTGGGAAACTACTGGGATGCTAATGTGAGAGAAAAGGAAAGTGGATCCAATGCTGTAAGCATTTGGGGTTTGTGAAAATTTAAATAGTGCAGAGCATGCAGTGAAAACTTAATGCAATAAAATGACAGTTAGAGCAGTTAATATAAAACTGGAGTCCTCAGAAAGGGTATAAAGAATTGGTGCATTAGCATATCACAGTATTTCCACCACAGCATGCTTTTGGTATTCATTTTGTAAACATCCAAAACTTGCTGCAATAAACTTACCACAACCAATGCAGCAATATAAACTAAATGTAGATTTGACATTAGTTTCATCTACTTTTTAGTATAAAGCAATTTGATTGCCCCTCAGTGGTACACTGAAAATTCCAGTTTCGTTGCGCAAAGACAGACAGAAGCTGAAATGCCTCAGTAACTGCATAATGAACTACCATAAGCCTTTAAGACAAGCCCACAGTAGCATTTGCAGCTTGATTAACGGCTGCAGTAAGGGGTTTAGTGAAAGTTAGTTAGACAAGGAGTTGTTTTTACCCACAGAGCTAAAAACCTACGATTTACTCTCTCCTCCAATCTCCTCACATCTGCAAGGACATACAGACACACACACACACACGTGTGTTATGGAAAGGCAGTCTAACCAGGTGTGTGGCTAAGGGTGTCAAAAGTCAAGTGGGTGTATTGCTAAATAATATTGAAAGTTGTGCTGTGTTTCATGCAGGTGTGCAAAATGTGCTGCTGTTGTTAAGTCGGTGCAAATTTAAATCCTACCTGGCACCTCCCACAGGTGATCTCCTGCCAGGGTCAAGTGGTGCTCCCATTGGTGGCTCCTCCCCCAGTGAATGAGAGTCTTTGCCTAGCAACTCTGCTCCCATAGCAGCAGGCCGACTTTCATCAGACCCACTCATCTGGGCCCGGGGCTCCTCTCCCCAGAGTTTGGAGCGTCTTTGGAATAGGTAGCGTGGACGGCTGGGGCCTGTGCTGGGTGGGTGTGGAAGCAGCTCACTGTCTGATGACTGTTTAAGCAGTGGGTCCCTGAGATGGGCGGGGCGACCACGCCCCACCCCACAACGTGGTTTGCTTGCATGAGCGGAGTCTGTGCTCTCTGAAGACAAAGTGGACATGCTGGAGACTGTGGAAACAGTACTGGTGGTCTCCATATGTGGGTCTTCAACCCCAGAGTCTGCAGTCGAATCGCTTGCTTTCCCAGAGGAAGTCTTGGCAATGGATGGCCGTGATCCACTAGGTGAAATGCTTAGAGTGGCTTTGGGTGTTTCTTTAATTAGAAGGCCATTAGCAAATGGTTGAGGCGGTGGCACGAGGCCTATCTTCCGAAGCTCCTCTCTGGTTTCCTCGTCACTAGATGAGAGCAACGCAGGGGGAAGTGTCACCGTGTATGGCTCTGCTTCCTCCTCTGAGCTCATAGTCAGACTCCGAGCAGTCAGATTTGAGAGGGTAGGGGCAGGGGAAGGTAGAGTGGGTGGGACTGCCGGTGGGGTATGTTCTGTATCCATCAGCGCAGGTTGGACACCTTGCACGCTGGGTGGGACAAGTGCCTCTTCCAGGCTTCGTCCAGACCCAGGGCTACCGCTAGTCACTTGGCTTGCTGTTTCTGTGATGCTGACCGGTTCATCTCTCCAGGAATTAGATGGAGGAGCCTCGAGAGGAGCAGGTGGTGTCGCTCCTCCTTCGGTCTCGGGCCTTTCTACTGCTCTGCCTTGAGTGGGCGAAGGTGTAGGCGAAGGTGTGGGAGTGGGTGTATTCCGGCCACTAAGGGCACGTTCTCGTGCAGCCAGTGCAAGCGCTAAAGGTGAGGAAGGATCCAGTGGTCGACCTGTTAGAGGGTGTATAAAAGTGGTGCCCCCTGGTGGTGGGCCAGGGGAGAGCATTGGTGCCGGTGGAGGCAACTCAGCCAACTCATCCACTGAGTGGGACTGAGAAAGCAAAGGGGTTGTCTGCGGCTCTGTCGCTCCCCCTTCTACAGATAGGAAAACACTGGGTCTGCGTCGGGCCCCAGGAGGTGTGATCCTAGCTCGCTCAGAGAGGACCTGCTGTTGGAACTGCTCCGCTCGGCTGCTGTGGGGAATCCGTGACCCTCCCAAAGGAGATGGGTCTCTACTAGTCTGAGCAGCAGCTCCCTCCTCAACTGGGCCTTGTTTGACTAGCGGGCTCTTTCTACGCTGGGGCTTGGTAGGAGTATAGACAGCACTTAGACGACCCACGTTAGCATACGGATTCTCTACAGGTGGTCCACGCCTACGACCACGTTCAGGAGGAACCCCTCCAGAGGTAGGCGTTTGCGGTCTTGCAATAGGGGCAGGCTCCACTGGCAAATGGGTGGTGTCCTGAAGAATGATCATGGAGCGTGTTTTTCGCTGGCGGTCTGTCGTGACTGGGCCATGGAGTTTGGGCTCCGCCCCTGGGCGGAAGCTTGAACGACTCTGGTTGGCAGCACGAGAAGGGGGCGGAGGTGGAAGAAAGGATGGAGGTGGGCCTGAATCAAGAAAGTAGGGAGTTGGAGGTGGTGGAGGAGCTGTCTGTGGAGGTGGTGGAATACTATCTTGTCTAAAGCTGTCGGTCATTGAGGAGCTTCTTGGAAAGCGATGCTCTCCAATTAGGGCCGCGATTCTCTCATCTTCAGGAGCACCTATAAAACAATTCTTGGTGAGACTGTGGCTGAATTGTTTCGAACAAAGATCAGAACTCTGTTGATAGCCCTTTTTTATATTGGTGTATCATTAGTTTACATTTTTAAAAAGGGAGGATTTGTAAGATTTGTTTATATTTGTGTATGTGCATGCCAAATGACACATTACCAAATGACTTGGTTCTTGACATTCCCCGAGGCAGCTGCATGTGACTTTTGTCCACAGCCAAGGATACTCCTGTACCTAAACCCTGCCTCTCTAACAGAGACTACACACAAAAACAATAGATGGTCAAATTTTGGCCAGAATTCAGTTATTGTCAGAACAACAAACAAATCACAGTTTCTGATTAATCAGCTATTAAAGAAATAAACAGGAAATGCTGTCACTGCAAATTAATTTTTTTCTAACCTAAAGACAATATGCATTATAAGCAAAAACTGATCGGCAGCCAAATCTTTACTGACACAATTTGGCTACTGTACTACATGTGCACCATCTGTTGCATATAATGCATAGTTTGTCAGAAATTGCCATATATAACAAGGGATCTTTTTCTGTATATTAAGGGTTTTATTTTGATTTATAGAATATTTTATATAAACAAGTATTTTAATATAATAAATTAAAATATTATTTTTAAATTATTATAATTAAAATACTTTAAAAGTTTTTATATATTATTCTGTAATATTTATGTAAACCAACTAGACCTTTGATTAAATAATGTTGTTTCTGTGTATCAGACTCACACTGATCTCAGCCTGTGTGATGCGGCGGCTTGTTGGTCTCTGTTTCACAGTGGCTGCTCTAGAGTCTGCATCTGGAGGGCGTGGTCTCATCACTACAACCTGTTCTTTGGGTGAACTCAACATCTCATCCAACTTCTCTGTGAGGGATACACACAGACGCACACACACACAGAAACACTTAATACACATTCCTGACCAGTATTCCGGTCCGTCCTCTGATCAAATCACATAAGACCAAACACAATCACCAACTGCATCAGAAAATACAAGTACACAGATCACATGTGTATAATATATATAGTCTGAACGTTAGGAAAGCTAAAACAAATATACACTCACAAATACATCACAAAACACATACATAACAACTCATCTACTTTGTCAACAATCCACAAAAATAAAAACAAACACATACACTTTGACTTTACAATTTTTCGCAGTCACAGGCAGCAACACACAAGCTAAGAAAAGGTTAGATAAATCCATTCATGACATCACATGCTAATCAGCATATAGAACCAGTAAATTACATCATCAACGTGAGACTGGTTTCATATCTTACCTCCCCTCCTTCTCCTTGACGCTTGTGGGCAAGAAGGACAAATCTATAGTTCCTGATTTAGCTCATAGATTTGTGCATTAGATGGTCACTATTCATTAGCAATGAATGAGCAAAGCTATTACTGCACAATCATTCACACTTCCTTTCATTGCTGTATCATTTTCACGGAAAGAAAAGACATTAATTTGAATACATTTCTCCATTAGTGTTCCTGGGGAAACAAAGGATTTGATCCAACATGTGCCATGCCCTCAAAGATAATGATAGCATCTGTTTTAACTTATCTGAGACCTAGCATAACACAAGGAGGTGTGTGGATCCCTGCTTGTTTCCTTGTTCGTATGTATGAGCATCTGTCTTACCCAGCTCCTCCAGTTCTGCAGTCATGCTTTTTGAGCGCAGGGTCAGGCTGGTGCTTGGGTCTCTCTTGGGAGGTGGCGGGGCTAATTAATTATCAGGAGAAACAGGAAATGCAATATTTAAATCAGCATTGTGCAGCATTCCCTCATATTCTTGAAATTCTTAGTCCAGTCAAATAAAAAGAAAAAGCATGAATGAAGTGAGTTAGGATATAAACCTTTCTTGCGGACAACGTCTCCAGTGTCAGGTTTGCGTGTGACAGACACCACCTTCATTACTAGCCGACTTCCACCTTGCCGAATCAGTGATACCACCTGCCTATGTCCCACCTTTACTACGCTCACCCCATTTACCTGGCAGATATGGGGAGAAATAGAGAGAGATGTAACACACAGCCTGTAGAATCCAAGCAAATGAAATGTTGACATTATTCATCCATGCATATGTTTTAATTTTTAAACATATATTTTGAGCTCGTAATTTTTAATCAAATGACAGACTTCTCTCCAGTGACGTATGCTGGACTTCTCCAATCATTTAGGGTTCGTTTACAAGACAACAATGTACTAAAAATGGAAAAGTTTTTCCTTTAAAGTTTTTCACGTACAGACAACAACATTGTCAAAACGATCCCTGAGAATCACTACGCACCTATAGACTGAACATGTAATACGCATGTGCATGATGTCACCATTTTCACAAATTCACATTTTTGTAGTTTTGTAGAGATAACGGTATCGTTTTCAGAAACTTGCACTTTGAAACCCATTTTCAGGCCCCCGAAACGTTGTTGTCGTTGTCAATAAGCTGTTTCACTCGGATGTACGTCACAATATGGAAGAAAAGATCTGTTGCTTTTTGCGTTACATCGCAACTTTTAACTTTTTATGTAAAGGACCACTTCAACAGTAAAACAAAATTGGGAAACACCTAACACCCTAAATGTTATTTGGGGGTACCATGTGACATCCTTTTCACCATCTCTGTGTAACCGGTCCTACTCACCCAGCTCTGTGCAGGCCTCAAACTGGCGTCTCCAGTATGGGAGGTGGGTGCGCTAACAAGGACGCTAAAGACTGCAATCTCTAACGTGAGTTGCTAGTGCGCCTCTTGAGATCACGAGAGTGAGGTTTACATGCACAGCTCTTACTAGCTTGCCCCCTTAACCTAACTCCCATCAGAGTCACGGCACCAAATGTAACCAGGCCTACTCACCCTGCTTCGTGCGGGCCTCGAACCGGCGTCTCTGGCTTGGTAGGTGGGCGTGCCAAATGTAACGCTAAAGACCACAGTCTCTAGCGCCAGTCGCTAGTGCACCTCTTGAGATCAGGGGAGTGAGTTTTACATGCACAGCTCTTACTAGCTTGCCTCCGTTACATTCACCCCCTAAACCTCACTCCCACCCGGGTCACGGCACCAAATGTAACCGGGCCTACTCACCCCGCTCTGTGCGGGCCTCAGACTGGTGTCTCCTGTTTAGGAGGCGAACATGCTAACAAGGATGCTAAAGACTGCAGCCTCTAGTGTCAGTCGGTAGTGTGCCTCTTGAGATCAGGGGAGTGAGTTTTACATGCACAGCTCTTACTAGCTTGCCTCCGTTACATTCACCCCCTAAACCTCACTCCCACCCGGGTCACGTCACCAAATGTAACCGGGCCTACTCACCCCGCTCTGTGCGGGCCTCAAACTGGTGTCTCCTGTTTAGGAGGTGAACATGCTAACAAGGATGCTAAAGACCGCAGTCTCTAGTGTCAGTCGCTAGTGTGCCTCTTGAGATCGGGGACTGAGTTTTACATGCACAGCTCTTACTAGCTTGCCTCCATTATTCACCCCCCCAAACCTCACTCCCATCCGGGTCACGGCACCAAATGTAACCGGGCCTACTCACCCCGCTTTGTGCGGGCCTCGAACTGGTGTCTCCTGTTTAGGAGGCGAACATGCTAACAAGGATGCTAAAGACCGCAGTCTCTAGTGTCAGTCGCTAGTGTGCCTCTTGAGATCGGGGACTGAGTTTTACATGCACAGCTCTTACTAGCTTGCCTCCATTATTCACCCCCCCAAACCTCACTCCCATCCGGGTCACGGCACCAAATGTAACCGGGCCTACTCGCCCCGCTTTGTGCGGGCCTCGAACTGGTGTCTCCTGTTTAGGAGGCGAACATGCTAACAAGGACGCTAAAGACCGCAGTCTCTAGTGTCAGTCGCTAGTGTGCCTCTTGAGATCAGGGGAGTGAGTTTTACATGCACAGCTCTTACTAGCTTGCCTCCGTTACACTCACCCCCCTAAACCTCACTCCCATCCGGGTCACGGCACCAAAGGTAACCTGGCCTACTCGCCCTGCTCTGTGCGGGCCTCGAACCAGCATCTCCGGCATTGGAGGCGGGTGCGCTAACACTAGTGCGCCTCTTGAGATCAGGGCAGTGAGGTTACATCGCCGTTACATCTGTCATGAGCCACTTGTTTTATTGTAATTTCATTAAAATGAACTAGACTGCTGTTTATCTGCTATTTAACATTTAGCTAATCTAAATGAACCAACTATTGGCAAGCTAGGAAGAACACTAACGTACACTGATGTAAACTGCCTGTAACATTAATAAATTGAGACTACACTAAATGTTGCCATAATCAGTTAATTCATGCTTTAGCACAGAAAACAAAAGTTTTTTTTTATATACCTCTATAAGGAAATCCCCTGTCCTTAACCCTGCCCTCCATGCCACCCCCTCCAGGTCCACTGACTCCAGGTATTGCAGGGCAGGAAAAGCAGGAGTAGGTGTGAACTCTTCTATGGGCGTCTCAGCTAATAAAAGAAAGCTAATTACTGCATCTGTATGTGAATTTTGTTCATGCTCACGTGTGTGTTTGTTTCAGACCTTTAGCTCCCCGAAGCACAAAGCCGAATCCTTCACTGTCTCTCTTCTGCAACGTTGCACTTTTTTCTTCTATAACATAATCACTGTGGATTTACAGAAATCAATAGTAAGATGTGCTGCACTGCCAGAATTCGCAAATTCCTCCTCCCATACCCATAATCCCCCACACTGGCACTATGTTTAAATTCAACAGGATAAAGGAGAGAGAATGGCAATAGTTGGAAAAGCATATTACCATACTACTTGTACTATTTCAGTAGCGTGTGTACTGTAATGCCTAAAACACTCAGATGATCTACTGCATTTGGAAAATGTGCAGTATACAAAATCTTAAATAACATGCAGGACATACTGTGTAGTGTAATATATACCTGTAAGAGGTATAGTTGTCATAGGAGCCAACAGTGTAGTGCCTAAAAAGTCTCTTGGTGCGATCCTCTCTTGTCTCTGAGAAACAGATGAGTGGCCACATCAATTACAGGTTTGAACATTATACTGCAGAATTCTTTAAAATGATGCTCTGAATGCAGGTGTGTGTGTGTGTGTGTGTGGTTTGACCTACATTATAAGGACCAAAAGTTCTTATATTCTAGTGTGTATTTAGGTTTCAGGCCACGCCCCCTACATTATGAGGACATGCCGATGTCCTTGTAAATTCAAAACGCTAAATAAACATACTCGATGATTTTTATTTAAAATGTAAAAATGCTGATAGTTTTCTGTGATGGGTAAGTTTAGGGGCTAGAAAATGTCATTTAGCTCATATAAAAAACATTATGCTTATGGAATGTCCTCATAATGATAAGTTAGGTTAGGGTTATGAGGTGTGTGTGTGTGTGTGCGCGTGCGTGCGTACGTTTTTGTGATTTGAGGACAAATTTGTATAATGACATGGGTATTAAACTGGTATTACGATGTAAACATGAAATATGAGGACATTTCCTCATATTTAAAATAGCTTTAAAAACATACTAAACAATGTTTTATTAAAAATGTAAAAATGCAGAATGTTTTGTGTGATGGGTAGGTTTAGGGGTAGGGGTAGTGTAGGGGGACAGAATGTACAGTTTGTACAGTATAAAAACCATTACGCCTATGGAACATCCTCACTTTGATAGCAAAACAAACCTCTGTGTGTGTGTGTGTGTGTGTGTGTGAGTGTGTGTGTGTGCACTGACCGAGTCGTGGGTCATACTGTCTCATCTGGACTTCCTCTACACAGTGAGCAGGAAACCAGCCAGTTCGTCCTTTAACTGAGCCTTCCCAGAATCCTCCTTCACCTATGCTCAGCACTGGTGGAGGCACATACAAACTGTTAAATTTTGGATTTTTTTCCTCTCATATATGGGTGTTTCTTCAACTGCAGGCACTTTTAGTCCCAGATATTAAAACTAATATTCGTCATTCATGCATTCGTCATTTAGTTTGTTACTTTTCAAAAGTCACTTGCGGGTTTATATCTCGCAATTCTGACTTTATAACTCACAATTTTGACTTTTTTCTTGCAATTGCAAGTTTATGTCTTGCAATTCTGACTTTAAACTGGCAATTGTGAGAAAAAGTCAGAATTCCGAGTTTTTATCTTGCAATTCTGACTTTATAACTCGCAATTGCGGAAACAAGCTTCCATATGCTTGAGATTAAATATGAGATCAATCAAGTAAAATATTGTGCATAATTTCCAATCAATGCATAATTTTGTAAATTAATTTGTGTGTATTTAGGATAAACAAAGTGGTAGTTATGAAATTAGTTTTTGCAAGTCAGCCATTTTATTCCAAAAACGTTCATGATAGTTCAAGGGAAATAAAGACCTGTAACGCATGTACAGTATATTCACTATTGAATATTGAGAGTAAACAAATTCCGTAGACGTCCACAGTGCCTATAGTTGAAGAAACACTAGTATTGAGAATGTCACAGATTGTAGCAACCTTCAGCATAAAATGGGATCTTTTTGCTACATCTCACACAGACCGACTGACCTTTGACCCTCTCTCCTCGGTTGAGTGTGATCTCGCCCTCGCCCTGCGGAGTGTGGGAGCTGACAGCGATGAAGGTTCGGCCGGGCACCGCACTGTACAGCCGTCGCTTGGGCCCTCGAGACACGGCAGGAGGACTCGGCTCTCTCTGTACAGGACTGCCAGGACTGCGGTAAGCAAACATGTGTGCAAAAGTGATTAACAACCAGTTCTGAGGTCAAAATCCTCTTTTGCGTCAGGTAATTAAACAATACTTTATTCATAATTCTAATAATTACAATTATAACATTCATACTTTACATCAATGTAAATTCTACATAATTATGATCAAATAAGCACTATTTTTAGTCTAATTATAAATCAAATGATAAAACCAATCAATAAATTAAAATATAAATAATATAAAATGTTTTAAAACATTCTTATTTTGGAAGTGACATTAAACTCAACTTTTATTTTATGGAAAAGAGAAGTGTGGACAATGTTGCTAAATATCTCATTTTGTGTTCAAATAGAAAAAACCCAAAAAAGATCATATTGGTTTGGAGAGAGAAACATTTCTGTAATACTCTACAAATCCACACCTGAGGTGTCCTCCTGAGCGGGTGTGTCTCCTGAGGCTGCGGGTGTGTGTGTGAGCAGCCTGGGGGCTGCGCTGGGACGGCCCGGTGTCGTCCGGCTCCAGGGGGGGCAGGCTGCGAAGGGAGGGGGCCGGAGAGGGAGCTGGCAGACTCTCATCTAGAGCGTTATCACTGGCCGATCGCATCAGAGAGCGACGTGGGGATATGCAGACCGCACGCCGCCGAGACGAATAACAAGGGGTCTCCCTGAAAGGCACTTTTACATGAAGACAGTGACATATAAACAGTTAGGCATACTTCATAAAAACACATAGAGCCTACCCACATCTATATTGCTATGCTATATTACTCTGAGCCGATATGATTTGAGAAATATCCATGCTTATAATATAAAACCATGTAAATTTGTGGAAGATATCAGACATGCACATAACAAAAGATTAACACCACACACACACACCAATTATGGAAAGGGAAATGGAAAAGTATTTTGTACTGTAACACAATTTGGCTCTTACTACTGCATATTGCATTTATTAAAATGCACTTTTCTCTTTGAATATATTTATATACACAGCCGTAACCACCATAGACATTGAGGGGGACTTTTTTTTAGAATTTTTTTTTATTTGACATTATCAATGCTGCTCTGCTGCGCTTCATTACGCACCGATGTTAGAATGACAAAGTTTTAAAAGTTAGATTTTTAGGCTGGTCTGTCTCAGCAGCCTAACAGCACTGATCAATGTCAAAATGACTGAGATGGCCAATCAAATCAAAGGAGGCGGGCTTTAGAAGACGAATGCGAATTTCAGCTCAACGCTTTAGTTTTAACAGTGAAAGAGTGTCCCTTTAAGATGCAAGCAGCTAAACATTTAATATTTGACAACTGTTTTACCATAGAAATGTTCAACGACAACAGTAATATTGAGTGATGCACTTTTTAATGAAATTTTGGTGTTTTAAATTGAAAATATGCTATCATTTACATGATTCATGACTGAATATGACAAGACAAGAAATATTTTGTGTTTTCAACATGACATGAATAAGAGTAAAATGTCATTATTTAATTCCTTTAAATAAAAAGACAATATATAAAATAAATAAATATATAAAAAAAATTGGTCCTCCCCCCCAATGTTTAAGACATGGTTACTGCTTATATACTGTATATACACAAACATATTTACATCCTTAAACCAAGAACCATTTGGAAATTGCAGTCCTTTTAATATCCAGTTTTCCTAATATCCATTTGTGTCAGGACATTCAAACTAAGCAATTTTTTGATAGCGCCACAGAAAAAGTGTTTACAGTTTTTGAGTAAAATCAGCCTGGGATATGAGAAAGTATTTCAATGTAAAAAAAATGGATAAAATGGAGCTGAGGTCTGCCGTTTGCTAAGAAAGTAGTATCCTAAATCATCAAAAAACTGCAGCAACATAAATGACCCGCTAGACCAGAATGTCCGCTGTGATGGGTTCCCGAAGAATCCTATCAGTTGTGAATAAAAACCCATTTTCGCCTGTCGAATGGATCAAGAACACTCTCCAGCATTGGATATGTCCAAGACTATCATAAAAAAAGGACTAGCAGAACAGATTAACCTCTATCAGGCTGAGATAGAAAGAAATCACTCATCACAACCCAAAGTTGTTAGAACGGCTTCGATTACGATTATATGTAATGCATCCAATTAATTTAAATTGAAATAGAGATAACTTAAAATGTATAAAAAGGGCTGCCATGTCCTTAACGGTTCATGCTTTATGGATATAAATATCATACATAAAGTCAGACTTCATTAAAGAGGTCATATCACGCCTAAAACATATGAAATACACAGTAATTTAGTTTTTCATCACCCATTTTCACCCCTTTCTGACCCTTATAATAAAATAAACAGTTTTGCTGCTGGACCTTTTTTTGATGTAAATATGTGCGAATAGGTTGTTGTTGTTAAATATAAAAAATAAATAAAAATGAGAAAAATAAACATTTTTTTAAATTAAAACTGCACAGAAGATTCTATTACACATAAAATATTTATATGATTACATTGGTTCGTAAAATGTGTGTTGCCTCCTTAAAGATTGTTTATAGCCTTTTGTGATAGTTGTGAATGAGTCGCTGGTTTGTCCCTGCCCACTGTTTTTTACTGAATGCATTTGGCTACAGTGAGTTCTTGGTTTCCCAGCATGCTCTGAGCAGATGTGGTTGGGAACTCAAATAGAGGTGATGATATATTTTTGTAGGCCAACATGATGTTCGCATCACCCTGGTTCCCTCGACAAAAACGCACAACAGGATTTTTCCATTGGCTTTTGCTACTTGTTAGCAACCGTCTTTTACAAGACAAGTAAAATCTTTAAAAAACAAAAAATCACATGAGGGTTTTACTGATGTATTTTATATGGTAGAGAAAAACGTGAAAATATCTTGAGCTTGTGCTCACCACAGACCTTATTTCAAGCAAAAACCCATTTAAAAAACCCATCGAATTCAGAACGATGGAACTTGGAAGTGCTACAAAAATACGTCATCCCTGCACCACTCTATAATGTTGAGTACTGAGAGACAAGTGAGTGACTCATGCACAACTATCACAACAGATGACAAACAGTCACTGATGCTCGAGGAGGCAGCACTTACTGTCTTACATCTGACTTACAAGATGTAGTATAAGTCTCTGATGTACTCAGAATGTGTCTGTGAAGTTTCAGCTCAAAATACCCCACAGATCATTTATTATAGCTTGTCAAATTTGCCCCTATTTGGGAGTGAGCAAAAACACGCCGTTTTTGTGTGTGTCCCTTTAAATGCAAATAAGCTGCTGCTCCCGGCCCACTTTCCAGAAGAGGGCGGAGCTTTAACAGCTCGTGCTTCGGTTGCTCAACAACAACAAAGCTGGAGAATCTCACGCAGCCAAAATGAGGATTGTCAGTAATGGTGTTCAGCCTTACATTGTTCAAACCGGAGTCGGACACTGATGGAGAGACTCAGGAAGAAGTTACAACTTTTAGAATGCAACTGGACGTTTCTGAATGGTTAGTGGATAAATTTATGTAGTTGCTGTGGAGTTGATTCAACTCATTGACTAGCATGTGCCGTCATGTTAATCTTTTGTGCAAATCCAGCGTTGAATTGACCCTCGTTTGTGAAGCAGTCCGGTGTAAAATGACGATATGGCAACAACACTCTACTACAACAACTCTTCCTCTTCTCTAAAGCAGCCCAACATGGCCTCACCCCGTTTGTTTCGTGTTCTCGAGGGCGGGGTTTATGTAAATTTTGGGGTTAGTGATGTCACCAACCCGGGAAGAAGCTTGTTGTAGTCCTTACCAGCCGTTTGTTGTAGTCCTTAAAAAGCGTGATTACTGTGAAAGAAAATATCTCCCTTTGCATTGAACTTTGAGCGTCGTAACTTTGCAGATGTTGTTTATGCTCAAACAGCAACATTACACACTAACTAAAGTTAAAAAAGTGAAATCATAATCAACTACCCCTTTAAATATTTGCATTAAAAAAAAATGCTATTTTACTATCCTGATTTTTTTTTTAATACAGCTTACAATTTCTGCAAGAAATTCTTATGAAAAACAGCCTGTGCAAACTAATGAACGCAACTTTATGTGATTATGCAATTTACATCAGAAAGCTGCAAAGGTTTCGATAAATGGTGTTTTTGGACTGGGAAGGACGTTTTCCATTTTGAAAGATTTTAGTACACTGAATGAAATTTGATTCCTTGTGATATGACCACTTTAAACCAGATCTCATTTAATATCGAGTCAAATCAAAGCTGCAGGTGTAAAGAGCCACAAAAACGAACAAAAAAAAACAAACACACACACACACACAAAATGGGTGTGAAGTGGGAATTGCACTGGTGAGGTAACACATCATGAAGACTGGACACAGAGATCAGCACATAAAAAACACACTCAGATTACACAGAAATTACAGATGACTCACAGATTACATCACACAGAGCATGACTGAGATTTACAAAGAGAAACACACACAAATCATAAAGAGATTAGCCCACATACACTAGTATGACAAACAGTTTACATCACTTATTGTAAAGTTAAAGCACTGGTAGAAACAATAGCCAGATCTAGATCTTGTACATTCAGACTGACTGTCTGAAGTAAAAAGATATCATCCACTTATGGATTGTTTTGACTCATGCTGTGATGAAGTTACTAGTTTCGTGCTGCTTCATATTACAAAACGCTCTTATGTTGTAATTTCTGCTTTTACTCTGAAAGGAGCACTTGTGCTGCAACCACTATAGACTAAATAATAAATTGTGGATTTTTATTTGGATTTGAGTGAATGGATTTTATCTCAACAGCCTAAGTTTATTGTGGTGCAGAGTAAAACAGACCCAAGATTCAAGGCCTGATGCTTCAAACAGTTTGAACTGAATCCTGATCAACTCACCAACATCTGAGGTTTTATGGATCTTGATGATTTCTGCCAGGTCAAAGTTCCCTGCGATGATAGCAACCTACCAGGAAAAAAAGCATTTAACATGTCAAGAGCACTTGATTCAAGGAATAGTAAAGGGATTGTGTAGTGCTGAGCCAAAACATTAGCTGAGAGACGTGGTACCTGAAATGCTGTTTGGTTGTTGTAGTTCTTGATTTCTTTATTTGCTCCTCGAAACAGGAGAACTCTAGCACAGCCTTCCTATAGATATGGCAGAGGGAATGAAGAAAACAGAGGCGATTATAGCTATAACAGCCTGCAAATGTGTGTTTTATATGTGATTTGGTGCCCAGCTGAGTTTAATAACTATATACAATTGCAGTGAAATACTAGCATACGGCCTACTGCGAAGTATGTATACTGACTACAGCTATATTTTTAAAATCCTGTAAAGCCGAATGAGTATGTGAGTTACGTTCTCTGAGGAAGCAAGGGAGGTAACAGTAAAACTAACAATAAAACAAGTATTAAGAAATTTAAGTATTTTATAGTTTAGTCAGGTAGCGTTCATGTTTTCGTAGAGGCCTTACAGTGTGGTGTGAATGTGAAGAAGGTAACCGTGAAATGTCACATTAGAGGAGACTGTGCCTCCACATCGCTGTGATTGGCTAATTACCCTATCAGTGTCTAATCATGTTCACAGCCGCTCTGTAAATTGTCCTAAATGGGTCAAAATGGATGGATGAATTTCAAAGTAAACAACTTACTCATTTGGACGACATCAGAAAAGGGCATCACAAAATTGGTACTATTCAGACAAACTAAAACGTTTACATTTTTAAAATGATAAAAAAAAAAAGATTTTAGTCTGACGGAAATTGAACTTATGCATTTAAATGTATTTAAATGAGTCAAGATGATGTTAAAAACTGCAGTTATTATCAGTTATAGGTTCATTTGTATCTCTGTGAGAGGTAGGTGGATTCGGGTGCATTGCATTGTGGGATACAGTATTCCGTGCTGTTTGCTATAATTGCATTTTACACATTTTGGCAAATGTAGTAGATCATCCTCGTATTCTATGCATGGGCCTACGAAAAAATGCACCAGGTATACGTACTACATACTGTATATACTGTATATACAGTATATATATACTGTATATATGCCCTATGATGCTTTAGTGTATAATGTTGCTGTTTGACCATGAAAAAGGTCTACAAAGTTAGGGCTGTGTAGTGACAAATTGGGTCCCCCACCCGAAATCGGGTCTCCTTTAGGACCCCAAGCGATCCCATTGGTTCAAATTGCTTTTAATAGGTACTCTCTTTAGAGCCTAATATGGTTGTCAATGAATGAATTTTGGCTTTAATAAGATTTTCCCAATAAATAGGCAAGAATAAACCTGAACTCTAAAAAATGCTGGGTTAAAAACAACCCAAGTTGGGTTGAAAATGGACAAACCCAGCGGTTGGGTTAAATGTTTGCCCAACCTGCTGGGTAGTTTTATTTATCTCAACTATTGTTTAAAAATTACTGTATTGCTTGCTTAAAATGAAACCAAAGTATGTTGGAAATTAACATGTTTAATAAATGAACATTTATTAGTAAGTTTAATGAATAATAATTAAACAATAAACATTTATTAATTTGCTTATTATTAAATGTTCAACTTCTTATTATTATTGTTGCCTCTAGTAATTATGTGTCTGATTTTGGGTTCAATTTAAGACAGCCATATATAATTTCATTCAATAGTTTGCCCCAGCATGTTGGGCAAACATTTAACCCAACTGCTGCGTTAAAATAACCCAATCGCTGGGTTTGTCCATTTTCAACCCAACTTGGGTTGTTTTTAACCCAGCATTTTTAGAGTGTGGTGTCCTCCATGATTCCTATTCTTTTTGACAAAAAAGCACTTGAATGCAACAAGCTTGTAATCACGACTTCAGAAGTGGGAAGTAGGACATTTCCGATAGAACGTGAAGACAGCATCCATTTCAGTGTCACTGTTTCTTTCCCTGAGACACCTTCAGTGTCTTCAGTTTCTCAGTTAAATAATTCTCGTCCAAGGCATATGCCAAAAAAAGGGGGGTGGACAATGACTGGTTGAGTTGCGTTAGTAGCGTGTTGTCGTCCAAGAGACTCTGCTTCTTCCACCCTGAATCTAAACCCCCGTTTTCGGGGGGCGTTACATTTCCAACACACACTCTAAGCAGTAGACCAATCACAACAGACTGGGCCCGGTTGACCAATCAGAACAGACTGTGCTTTTCGGAAGTCGGGCTTTAAAGAAACCGAAACTAAAACAGAGCGTTCAGACAGAGAGTGAAAACAGGTGCTGCAAAATTGTAAATTATAATAAAAATAATGAGTTTTGTGAGCATTAAATGATGTAAACACATTCTCCTAGTCCCCATAAAGACAATTATGAACCTGTAAATGAGCATAATTTAAAAATATTAATAGAAAAGCTTAGCTGCTAGAATCTGTGTATTTGTGGGTGTGTGTACCTGGTTGTAGAGGGCACACAGGTGTAGTGCTGTGTTTCCTGAGGCATTCTGAGAGCTCATCTCCGCTCCATAGAATAACAGGTGCTCAAGGTGCTGCACGTTTCCATGACGACAAGCCTATGGTACAAACACACACACACACACACACACGCTCCGATCACCCACTGCTGCAGTTGTAGCAAACAATAAAAAGGGATATATTTAGTCTCACTGGAGAATGAAACTTTATGCTACAGGAGATTGTCTCTTCCATTTACATTTAATGAGAGAGTTCTGAATGTCTCCAGGTTACCTGATGGATCTCCTGCCAGCCGTTCTCGTCGCTGTAGCCCAGCTGGGCGTGATCGTACAGCAGCAGCTCGCAGCAGTACGGATCTCCCCCGACCATGGCACTATGATAGAGGGGAGTAAGCCCACGACTGTCCTTATAGTCTGGAGACGCCCCCAGATCCAACAATGTCTGCGGATAGCACACGAAATATGACGGACATATGTGCACAGACTCCCAACAGCTTGCGATGAGTTGTATAAGGATGAGTCTTTCTTTGGATTGTGCGTGTGGGAGGGAAAGTGCATCAACTCACAGTCAATGCTACATGGTTGTGCGTTTGGACTGCTTTGTGCAGCGCCGTCAGGCCGTCTCTGGTTCTGAAGTCCAGATGGGCTCCTCCGCTCCTCAACACCTTAATCAGTTCAGCACAAGTGTCCAGCTGGGCCACGAGAGTGAGAGGAGATTCTGGAAACATCACACATGCGGAGATTATTAAAAATGCTAAATGTCAAATCCGTCTCAGCGAATACATAATTGGCTAATTTTGTCGAATGTCCTTGGCTTGATTAGCATTGTTCTTAATTTACATTCATTAAAGTAGCCTAAATGCTAATCAAGGCAAACTTTAAATGAATAGTTCACCCATACTTCACCCCCAAATGAAAATTTTGCCATTGTTTACTTTACTGTTGTTGCAACCTTGTATTATTTTGTTTATTCTATGAAACCCAAAATGAGGCAGAAAATCCAAGTTGCTCTTTTCCATAAAATGAACGTAGATTGTGATTTATGTCTCTAAGCTCCATTTAACTCTTTCCCGCCATTGACAGAATTTTTCCGTCTTTCCATGTTTTCACTGTTATATGGTATGGGGCACTATTACACATCTTTTGAAAGAGTAGAGAACCTCCGGATCAAAACACAGGCAAAAAAGGAGCAGAAACAAGCATTATGCTTATGCACGTTGTAGTCTTTGAAAAACACACACGATTTTCTCAGCTTTTTTCTGTTCAAAATGTTGCTTTTTTTATTAAACTTGCCCACATTCAAGTGTTGATTAAAAAAAGAATGCATGAAGCTTGTTTTGTTTAAAACAAGCTCTGTTCTTTAAAAACGCTGGCAGGGAAAGAGTTCAAGGATTAGTTCACTTCAGAATTAAAATTTCCTGATAATTTACTCACCCCCATGTCATCCAAGATATTTATGTCTTTCTTTCTTCATTCTAAAAGAAATTAAGGTTTTTGAGGAAAACATTCCAGGATTTTTCTCCATATAGTGGACTTCAACAGTTACCAACGGGTTGAAGGTCCAAATTTCAGTTTCAATGCAGCTTCAAAGAGCTCTACATGATCCCAGCTGAGGAATAAGGGTCTTATCTAGTGAAATGATCATTTTCTAAAAAAAAAAAAAAAAAAAAATTGTAAACTTTTTAACCACAAATGCTCGTCTTGCACTGCTCTGCGATGCGGCACGCATTACGCAATCACGTTGGAAAGGTCACGCGTGACGTAAGCAGAAGTACCGCGGTAGGGCAAAAAACTAAAAATCTCATTTCCTCTTCCAACTTCAAAATCGTCCGACATCCTTGTTTTACCTTTTTTTTTATTTTTTATTTTTTAACCACGTTCGCTTTGTAAACACTTCGTCAGTACTTCCGCCTACGTCATGCAACCTTTTCAACGTGATTACGTAAATGCATGGCGCATCGCAGAGCTAGTGCAAGATGAGCATTTGTGGTTAAAAAGTATATAAATTTTTTTTTTTTTTTAGAAAATGAGCGATTTTTTTTTGCTAGATAAGACCATCATTCCTTGTCTGGGATCATGTAGATCCCTTTGAAGCTGCACTGAAACTGCAATCTGGACCAATCTGGTCCATTATATGGAGAAAAACCCTGGAATGTTTTCCTCAAAAACCTTAATTTCTTTTCGACTGAAGAAAAATAGACAAACATCATGGATGACACGGGGGTGAGTAAATTTTCAGGAAATTTGAATTCTGAAGTGAACTAATCCTTTAAGGACCAAAAGCACCCTAAAATATCATAAAAGGAGGTTATGTGACTTCTGAAGTCATACAGTAGCTTTATGTGCAGACCAAACAGACCAAAATTTAAACCATTGTTCAATGATAATCTTCTCATTCATGCCAAGACTCTCAAATGGCACCTCTGCAATGTTCAAAACAGCACCTTTTTAGATGCATTGTACCGAGTTTGAAGGCAGGTTTGGGAAGTGATGTGAAATGTACACAAACTGCCCATATAAGCAGCACAGTTTAACAGCTCTGACCCATATTTATTTAAAAAAATATAATAAAATCACCTCCACTCTCAGTATCATGAAAATTGGGGTCCAGCCCTTTCTCCAGGAACCTGCAGACCTTCTCCACACACCTCTGTTGTACACACTCCATAAACTTCTTTAAATTGGCCTGGCAACAATGGAAAATAGTCTCAGATTACTAACCAGTCAACAATGTTTTGAAGGTTTTTAATGGAAAGCATTACAACATACTACATTCACAATGCAAAGCTGCCTAAAGCATTACTAAGAAGTAAGATGCAAAAATAAAAATGAATGGAAGTTGCTCATTACACATGCAAAGAGGTTAGCCAATCATAACACAGAGCTTATTCACATATATGTCTTTAAGACACAGTAGCAAAATAGTCTGTACAATTCTAGTCAGAAAACAGTAATGTAAAACTAAATTAAGCAAGAAACCTTGACAAACATAAGTGGACTTGAAGGAAAAAATTAATGCAGCCATACTGTAGGTTATGGCCCTTTTAAAGGTGCTGTAAGCAATTCAGATTCTTTTGCTAACTTGAACCACTCTCTCCCAAACCCATCCTCTAAAGTCATATCAGCAAACTCAACATCAGCAAACTTGAATGCACAAAATGATTCACAGACAGAGAGCATTTCTACCTAGTTTTTTGATTTGGCTAAAAAAAAACAGCATGGCCCACACTCATGACTCTATTTGAGTCACATGCACAGAGATGCATGCTATTTTTTTCTCAGGACCAAAAAACAATAGCTTACAGCTTGTTCTAGATAACATAAAGATTTTTTTTTTTAATGGAAAAGTATCAGTTTTTAGAACAACAGAATTATGTATAAATATACACTACCATTCAAAAGTTTGGGGTTGGTAAGATTTTTTTGAAAGAAGTCTCTTATGCAAACCAAGGCTGCATTTATTTGACGAAATATACAGTAATACCATGAAATAGTTATTTTTAACTGCAATAATGCTTTTTTTTTTTTTTTTTAAATATATATTTCAAAATGTAATTTATTCCTGTGATGCAAAGCTGAATTTTCAGCATCATTACTCCAATCTTCAGTCACATGATCCTTCAGAAATCATTTTAATATGCTGATTTGATGCTCAAGAAATGTTTCTTATTATTGTTATCAATGTTGAAAACAGTTGTGCTGCTTAATATTTTTGTTGAAACTGTGAAACTTTTTTTTTTTTTTTTTTTTTTCAGGATTCTTTGATGAATAGAAAGTTCAAAAGAGCAGCATTTATTTGAACTAGAGATCTTTTGTACCAACTTACAGGTTTTACTTTTGACCAATTTAAAGGATTAGTTCAGTTTAAAATGAAAATTACCCAAGCTTTACTCACCCTTAAGCCATCCTAAGTGTATATGACTTTCTTCTTTCTGATGACCACAATCAGAGTTATATTAATAAATATCCTGATGCATCCAAGCTTTATAATGGCAGTGAACGGGAAACAACAAATATGAAGCTCAAAAAAGTACATCCGTCCATCATAAACGTACTCCACAGGGCTCCAGGGGCTTAATAAAGTCCTTCTAAAGTGAAGTGATGCATTTGTGTAAAAAAAAAAAAATCCATATTTCACAAGTTATAAAGTAAAATATCTAGCTTACCCCAGACCACCTTCCATATTCAACTTACGGAAAAAGCGTAACTGACGTCGCAAAGTTGAATAGGGAAGGCGTGGGACGTAGTGTAAGCCTTTTGAACTGCGAGACGTTTACACTTTCTTTGTAAGTTGAATACGGAAGGCAGTCTGGCGGCAGCTAGATATTTTATATAATAGCTTGTTAAATATGGATATTTTTCTTACACAAATGCATTGCTTCACTTCAGAAGGCCTTTATTAACCCATCGGAGCCGTTGTGGAGTACGTTTATGATGGATGGATGCGCTTTCTTGAGCTTCAAACTCGTTGCCCCTGTTTACTGCCATTATAAAGCTTGGATGCGTCAGGATATTTATTAATATAACTCCGATTGTGTTCATCAGAGAGAAGAAAGTCATATACACCTAGGATGGCTTGAGGGTATGTAAATCTTGGAGTAATTTTCATTTTAAACTGAACTAATCCTTTAATGCATCCTTGCTGAATAAAAGTATTCTTACTGACCACAAACATTTTAACGGTAGTGTACAGTACATGAATGTTAAACATTACCTTGGTATGTAGTTTGGCCAGTTGCTTGTCATCTACATAGCTCTGAGTGTAAACACGCCTCTTGTAACGGAACTGAAGTCACACAAATGAATTGACAGGTAAATGATATTAACATAGCAACCTGAGCCAATAATATGAGTAAGAGTGAGAGATCTAAAGCATTGTGGGATGCAGAAGGGGGAGTATGTGCACCTCTAGGTACGGTACAGGTGTGATTGTAGGGAGAGGATACTCCCTGAGCAATCGCTCCTCATCGAGGAACTTTCCGGCACGCCCATTAAAGGCAGGGAGGTAGAGGCCATAGTTAAGCACATCGGTCAGGCTTTGTGTCAGAGTGACCAGAACTCGCTGCTTACAAACCCACACTGGAGCCTCAAGGTCCAATCGCAGGCATTTCTGGAAACAAACATACACGCGTATTACAAATTATTTTTGCTTTTATTTTGAGACCTTTGCATATTTTACTATACAGATTGACAGAAAATCAAATATAACGTGATATTTATCAGGATTTGTTGCTGGTTGGACTCGAACCTGCATCACCCATATGAGCACCAAGGCTTAAAGGTGCAGTAAGCGATTTCTGGTGATCCCTTCCATCCCAAAAAACAAACACCGTTTTCATGAACAGCTCCCTACATAACACGATAGTCCAAGTAACTAATATATTACAAATGTGACGAGATTAAAGGGATAGTTCACCCCAAAATGAAAAATATCCCATAATTTACTCACCCTCAAGCCATCCTAAGTGTATATGACTTTCTTCTTTCAGTCAAACACAATCAGAAAAAAAAATATTCTGGCTCTCCCAAGCTTTATAATGGGAATGAATAGTAAATGATATTTTGAAGCCCAAAAAAATCACATTCATCCATCATAAAAGTAATCCATACGGCTCCAGGGGGTTAATAAAGTCCTTCTGAAGAGAAACAGTGCATTTTTGTAAGAAAAATATCCATATTTATAACTTTATAAACTAGAATCACTAGCTTACGGTAACGTCCGCCTGCGTGTTCACGAGAGAGTCGAGTTCTGGCATATGACGTAGGATGTAGGAGAAGCGTACGCTTAGGTGAGAGTAGACGCCTCTCACGGTAAAAACAAAAAGGGCTGGACAACAAACTCAAGCTCCTCTGACAGTTCTCTTTAAAATTTCTTGTTTTAGACTTCTAATTCGTGACCGGTGTTTTGTTTTGCTCTATCCTCTGTGCTTCTGCGTTTGTCAATACATCTTGCATCAGGTTAAAGGTCACTCTTCGACTGAACTAGACTTGCGTAGGGTCATTACCGGAAGCCAGTTATTATAGTTTATAAAGTTATAATTATGGATATTTTTCTTACAAAAATGCTTACCTATGCTTCAGAAGACCTTTATTAACCCCCTGGAGCCATATGGATTACTTTTACGATGGATGGATGTGCTTTTTTTGGGCTTTCAAAAAAAAAAATGGCACCATTCACTCCCATTATAAAGCTTGGTTAAGCCAGAATATTTATTAATATAACTCCAATTGTGTTTGACTGAAAGAAGAAACTCATATACACCTAGGATGGCTTGAGGGTGAGTAAATTATGGGATATTTTTCATTTTGGGGTGAACTATCCATTTAAGGTCTGTCCAGCGCTGGAAAGCTTCTCCAAAATTAACGCGGGCCCTACCTCTTGCCTGATTGTAATGCTTCTTTTTAAAGTTACATTCCCCTGGCCTTTTCCTCTTTTGTATTTTCTCTGCCATTTTTCTCTTTCTATAGTCATTCTGCTAATGTCTGTCTTGTGCACTGAGCTCTCTCTCCTCCCCCATCATGAGTGAGCACGGCCCTTACTGCCGATTGGCTACAAGTTTTGGTGCTCGGTCCGATCCACTTTTCAACAGCGTTTTTCAAAAATTGCTTACTGCACCTTTAAAGACCCGAAAGACTAGACCAGGTAGGTTTTACAATTCATGTGCAATTTACCATTAAGTGTCCTTAAATGCTACAAGATTCACTGCAGCAAATAGTTCAAATCTATTTTAAAAAATCATGATTTTCTGTCCATTAAATATTTCCTCCAAATGCAACAGGCTTTAGACTTAAGATCATTTAAGAGATCAAGGCCTGTGCTATTTGATCACGAACATTTATATCTCACATCTTTTTACTTAAATAAGCTGAAAGCCAAATTAAATGGTGTTTGTGACATTTACACTGCAAAAATAACACCATTTAATGTTTTCTGTGTGCAGGTTTCTAAAATGTGAAAAGCAGAGGACCAAAAGTAAAGACTTTCTGACCATAATAATAATAATTCGTTACATTTATATAGTCTTATATTTATGTCTGACATGGGACAAAAGAGGGAAGGCGGGTTTGTGTATCAACTGTGTGTTAGAGAGATGAGAGAGCGACAAAGCGCAGTTAATATTGTGTATCTGTTCTGCGGAAAATGAGTATTGGAGGCGTTTCAGATATTTCAGTATCGATATGTATTGAAAAATCTATATTTGCACCTACATTGCACTTAGTTTATTATTTCACAGGCCTTTTTAAAAGACTACAATTGAAAAATGGGTAACACTTTAGTATGGGGAACAATTCTCACTTTTAACTAGTTGCTTATTAGCTTGCATATTACTAGTCTCAGCCTCAGACGTCACGCCCACGGACCGTTGGCTGAACGTCTGATGCATATGGCACACTTAACTGGAAACACTTCAGGACTTTAGAAGTCGTCAACTGGTTGGTTGAATTCTACAGGATGTCCGGGAGATATGTGTGTCACATTCTTTAATGGTCCGCCTGGAAACAAATCCCATGATGCCAAACCCCCTCATGGAAAAAGAATGCTGTCATGTTTACTGTGACAATGAGCGCTTGCCAGGATCAACTAAAAGCTGGATTTTCAAAAGTATGTGAAGTTCGCGGCTCCATTGTTGCAGTAAACTTGTACAACTTTCTTTAATGAATAATTTAATACATGCACATTGGTATAT
The DNA here is from genome assembly GCF_019924925.1 of Ctenopharyngodon idella. Classification (NCBI taxonomy): domain Eukaryota; kingdom Metazoa; phylum Chordata; class Actinopteri; order Cypriniformes; family Xenocyprididae; genus Ctenopharyngodon; species Ctenopharyngodon idella. Next base: position 13,731,111 of record NC_067223.1, read on the forward strand.
TATTGTAGGGACATCGACTTTACATTTTCACGCCCTTTAATATGACGCAGAACAAAACGAACTGTGATTCGTTACATGTCAGTCAAACGTCCTCTTGGGCGATCCTTGGCCAATGAAAGCTGCGATAGAGTCCAGACCTTTTGCCGTCAGTCTGAAGGTCTGGCTATGCGAGACTAGCATATTACTAGAATATTAACTGCTTATTAGTACTTAGAAAGCACATATTAATGCCTTATTCTGCATGACCATATTCTACATCCCTTAATCCTGCCAGATACCTAAACTTAACCACTACAACAACCACCTTACTAACTATTAAATTAGGAGTTTATTGAGGCAAAAGTTGTAGTTAATAGTGAATATGTGTTCCCCATACCAAATTGTTACCGATGAATGTATATATTACATATAAAATTAAACCCACTAGTAGGAGTCACTGCGCTACATGCCACTGCTGAAATCCACCCGCATTTGGCGGGTGTTAATGTCAAGCCCTGTATATGGGGATGATTTAAAAGCCATGATAATGGACTGAGACCAATGGGCAAATTTGTCCAGGATGCTGGAGTTACACCCCTACTTTTTTTCCGAAGGACATACTGGGATTTTAATGACCACAGAGAGACTCATCTGAAGGATGGTGCTTTTTTTTAACAGTATAGTGTCCCCATCACTATAGTGGAGTGTTAGGACCCACAGGTGAGCGCCCCCTGCTGGCCTCACTAACAAGCATGGCCTTTTTCCCAGGAGGTCTCCCATCCAGGCTCAACCCTGCTTAGCTTCAGTGGGTGATAGCTGCGCAAAATACAAAACTCAACTTTAAAGTATCCCCGTCGGACATAACTATTGACAGAAAGCAGGGAGTTACGCTGGATGCTGCAAAGACTCTCAGAAGGAGGACCAAGGTATGTATGCATTATGTGTTTGGCAGAATTATGCAAACATGTTCCATTTAACAAAAGTACAAATTTATTCAGGAACTAAACTAGGGTTGAAAAACTGGGGTTGCACTGTACATGCAATCGCCATCTTCCAGCAAAAAATGACTGTACAGAAACATGCATGCATGTAGACGACATGCTGTAAGCCTCTGTCACACACCCCTTACTCCCACGCAGAATCAACAACTCAGCCTGTACCAATCACTGCCACTCTCTACTCCTGTGCTGCAGTGCAGCCATTTCAAAGAAAAGAGTGAGCCTGCATATGCATATGTGTGTGAGAGAGTACTCACCGTTTGCTGCAAATCAGGGATTCCGATGCGGATGACAGCTGCGTGGAGATCCTCCATAGGTTCGGAGGTAGATTTAGTCCCAGGAGAGGCCCGAATGCTGTCATCTCCGTGGTTACCGTTGGTAGGGGCGTGTTGTTGCCGCGGCCGGTCGAGAGCCTCATGTTTGCCGTCGGCAGGTGGACTGATAGGCATGCTCCGGGAGAGTGTGTGTGTGTGTGAGTGTGTGTGCGTTCTGCTCAACACGCCGGCCTCACAACCCTACAACACAACATACACCTGCATTTTCAGTCAAACTCATTCTAATGCACTGCTTTATGTTGACTTTACAAGATCTGATATTCGATGTATCTGCATACTAGTAGGAAGCTGTTTTATAATATGCACACCCAAGCATTTGTGGCTAATAATGTCAAAGTGTGACAGGTAATGACGTGTTTACGTAAGCATGGAGATGACATTTTACCACAAATCACAAATCAAGATAAAATGACGGGATGAGAGAGTTTGAAAGAGACAGTGAGAAGAGAGAGAGAGAGAGAGAGAGAGAGGGACTCCATTGGTTGTGAGTGGTTGCCATGGACACTGTGAAGCAGATCCACTTGGGAATAATGGAAATTGAGGGAACCCTGCATCCCAGGTTACCATGGCAACTCAGCACTTTGCTTGTTCTGGTGCGCTACCACTTCCTTTTTACAGACAGCTGTGCAAAATCTCACACACTCACTGCCGTCTCTTCTTCTACAGCATCACAAGCAACAAGCCACCTGCTCTCTTGACACCTACTTCAAATACTTAACCTCTGAACTATGATGATGTCCACTATAAAAAGTCATTTTTAACCATTCAGGGTGCGGTGTTGCATCCAAACCATCATAGGCGGCTACTTTTGACCCTTTCTTATGATTCTATATGTCTGTCCTGTTTATGTTTATGTGAATTTTAAAGGACTGGGTATGGACACAAATTTCATGATTCGATTTTGATTCACAAGCTTGCGATTTGATTTCAATTCGATTTTATATTGATTCATTTGGATATATATCAGCTATAATAAATGGCAAATTTCCTCAAGGAAAAAAATCTCTAAACTAATACAGGGAGTCAGGAGTATTACATTACTGTAATATCAAAGGTTAAAATTAACTGATTTGTATACAAACATTTAATTACACATAAGGAATGTTTCATAAAAATAAAGTTAGAATACTAACTTTATAACTACATAATTATGTTTCGACTTCGTTATTTGAAATAGGGGGCAATTGTAACACATTCAATTCCTCCAATCAGAAAAAAGCTAAAGTGATGACACTTAATCTGCACATGCTTTTCTCTCTGCCTGTGGAAAAGGAGCATGATCATTTCACCTCAGCAGAAGTTTTCAACAAAATACTGATTTTGAGGCATGAAAGTTACTTTTTGGATGTACAGTATTTTTCTTTTGCTGTCTAAAGTTTAGTTGACTGCAAATTTAAACTGCAAATTTAACTGACTGCAAATTTAAATATATTTAGTTACCACTTGTAGTACACTATGGGTTCAAGTGTACTACAAGTGGTAACTAAATACATTTTCTAAATACAGAGATAGTATATTAAAAGCACATTTTAGTTCATGTTTCATGGTGTCTCAAAATAGCACAGTTGAGTACACTTAGATGTTCTTAAGAGTACTAAAGAAGATTTTTTAGTGTATTAAGTACAACATTAGTGTGTGAAAATAGAGCACTTTAAGTATATCATAGAAATGTACTTTTTTTTTCACCTGGGATGATAAGGATTTCCGTAAGTTTTACTATATCTTTCAACATACCTTCTGATGTTCATTCATGTTTATTTCGTGCATTCACTAGTAGTAAAGCGTTCTGTTGCGCCACATTAGAGAGCACGAAAACAGTATTTATTGTTTGAATTTCATGATAAAACAGAAATCTGAGACTTTAACGTTACAAAGCACAAAGCTTATTGCGATTTATTGGATGGGAGGCGCTACAGTGTTCTGCTTATTCATCAACTGAAATTGATTCTTGAAATTTAAGAATCGATATCAGTTAAAAATTAGAAAATTGATATTTTTTACCCATAATTGATCATTTTATATATGACAGCATTCCCAGCAATGTTAGGATCCAAAAACATTCAAAAACGTTTAAATACTTAAAAGGAACATTCCTTGAATGTTATGAATTATAAATTCCCAAAAAAATAACCAAAGGGAAACCATACACTAACGTTAGGGGAAAATTCAGTGTTTGCCGGGTAAAGTCAACATGTCTGATCTCAGAATACACTATTTTGATGAAATGAAAACAATGGTAATGATTATATATTATTGTTTTGAAGTAAAAAGATGCATTTTGAATGCATCAGAGGGTTAAATACCTCATACATTCTCAGCCATACTAAGAATCAACGGAGGAATATGCCGTATCACACACTCATTCTTTTACCATACTATTATCACAGCCGGCCACATGTAGCCGTCCACCTACTCACTCATTCCAATGCAATCACACACAAGCTAAAACATTTCAGACACTCTTGACTATTGTCCACAGAGACAGAAGGGAAGTCCTCTATTATGTAACAGACATTGTCACAGAGAACACGAGATGGAAAATCCCTGTAAAGAGTAAGTATAATCTGCATCAGCATTGTTACACTATACGACAAGCAGAAACTTAGATCTGAGATGGCATGTTATCATTCAACTCAATTAAAGTACTGAAATATCAAAGTCTACGATCACTAATAATCACTACATGAAATACTACAGAGATCCTTTTTGGCAATAGTTGTGTATTTTCTAAAGAAATTGTACAAAAGCTGTCATTGCCAAGATGCTAAGAAGTTCTCAAGTGGTTTCTAGGAAGTTGTTAAGTGGTTGCTAGGCTTAATGGCTCAAGCAGTACACACCCATAAGGCAAAATATATTCTGGCAAGTTCTCTTTTCAGTGTAAGCATTTTATCATCTGGCAAGCAAAATCACTTAGAAAAGTAATAGCACACCTCTCTTACAGTCCACATCATTTTATGTATCATTCATAGCGCAAAACAGACGAGTTGCTTGCCAAAGATTAGTATTTAGGTTTAGGGGTTTGTTCAGATCCCTAACTGTAAGTATGAGCAATAGTAAATACTAATACATGCTTTATCAAACACCACTAACAAGCTAGAAATATTGAATAACAAGGAAACAAGGAGGAGTTCACCTTTGACCTGGACTTCCCATGTGAGGCTTCCTGTACGATCAAAATTTTCTGGGCTTTCCGTCTTTATTCCAATGTTTTTCTGCCAGTATTCCACAATTCGTACTTTGTGTTTGTAAAATTTCAGGGCCGAATGTCCCGGCACTCCCTCGGAGGTCTGAGATTTCAGGACACTTGAAGCCCAACCCTGATGCTGAATATTCCCGAGCAGGAAAACCAGCAGGAAAGAGGAAATTACAACAGGAAGGTCTCCAGACCATCTCAAACCATCTGAAACCAACCAAAAGTGTCATTTGTGGACCTCCACCAATAAGGAGCCAGGGTTCCAGTGTCTCATCCAATCACAAACATCTTTATATACACCACAGGTGAGGCTATATGCTTAAATACATTATTGTGGTTGTAATCACCACGTCTATCACACAATAGAGCCCGTTCAAGTACCTCTGTAAATTTGAAGTGGATAAAATATAGCAACAAGTGATTATATGAGCTTTGATTGGATAAATAAGAGATTTTATGTATGCATGTTGATGGATAATGCATTTATCAAAGCATGTTGTGGTCACACCAAAAATGATGCCAGACTGAATGATGAAGAAATATAAAACCCTTCATAATCCCATCAATTTTTAATACTGGATCATTGAAACTCCCACATATTCTCACTAACACAAACACACACATCCGAAGCACCACTATCATTTCTGTAAAACAACATGGCTGCAGTCTCCAAAAACTTCCACTGGACCTGTTTTCATACTAAGCCCTTCTAGCTTTGTAATTTACTTCCCGTGATCTCAGCCCAACTTCCTGCCCTTCTTCCTGGCTGGATTGGGCCGAGGCTCCTCGGGATGTTTTTGCAGGAAGTATAGGAAAGGCTGCACGCCTCTGATAACTCCGCTCTTTCCTCAGGCGATACAAAAATTCACCTCACACACATGAATGTGGAACAGAAATAAAGGCTACCGACACCCACACTCCTTCCTACGAATCTCACACACACACAGAACAGTAACGTTTCTATTTCCACCGCACACTAGAAGGACCTCTGTAACACAATTACAAAAATGTATGCTATAGCACTAATATTGTAGTCGCTTGCGTATGCAGTTCTTTAATGCTGAATATATCAATATTTGAAATCGTATATGAAGGTGTTGTGATAGATGACAGCTGCAAAAAGTCCTGATAGATTTCATTTCCTTTTGATTTCATCAGATCAAGGAGAAATCACATGAGTGCGCTGCTTCTGTTACATAAGACACACCTTCACGCCTGGATCTGTGGGTAAGAACTTGACTGAAGTTATAAGGCTGCAGACATTCTTAAAATAATCCTTTGAGATCTCTCTCTGAAACATACTGAATGCATTCATTTGGCTGTTTTTGGGTAGCTTGACAAAGAACATGTATATGTATATAAAGCCGTAACCATGTCTTGAACATTGGGGGGGACCAAAGTTTCTTTTCTTTTTTTTTTTTGGTTTTGGTTTTTGAGTGGGGGAAGGGTGTTATTGGGGTATTGGGCTTTTTATTTAAAGGAATTAAATAATTAAAAGATCAAAAGGGATGTAAGGGAATAAAGAAAAAGAAATAAGAAAGGTAAAAGTTACAGGTCTATTGTAGTTATGAAGTAATCAATTTGAAGGGGACGATTCTAAGTCTCTGGTGTCCCCAGAATGTGTCTGTGACGTTTCAGCCCAAAATACCCCACAGATCATTTATTATGGCTTGATAAATTTGCTCCTATTTGGGCGTGAGCAAAAACACACGTTTTTGTGTGTGCCCCTTTAAATGCAAATGAGCTGCTGCTCCCAGCCCACTTTCTAGAAGAGGGTGGAGCTTTAACAGCTCGTGCTTCGTTACTACAACAACTCTTTCTCTTCTCTAAAGCAGCCCAACATGGCCTTGCCTCCATTGTTGCGTTTTCCCGGGGGCAGGGTTTATGTAAATTTTGGGGTTTGTGATGTCACCAACCCATTTGTAGTCCCTACCAGCCATTTGTTGTAGTCCTTAAACAGCAATTTCTGTAAAAGAAAATATCTCCCTTTGCATTGAACTTTGAGCGTCGTAACTTTGCAGATGTTGTTTATGCTCAAACAGCAACATTACACACTAACTAAAGTTAAAAAAGTGAAATCATAATCAAGGACCCCTTTAATATGCATTCTTCATATGCAAGTCATTTAATTCAGGCTTGTAAAAGTATTCTCCTCTATTACAAACCTTAAGAAAATTTGGTAACACTTTATTTTAGTGTCCTTGTTACATGTAGTTACTATAGTAATTACTATAAATTGTGCATAATTACACACAACTAACCCTAAAACAAACCTTAACTCTACAGTAAGTACATGTAGTTAATAATATTACTCAGTACTTAATTGTATAATTACACTGTAACAAGGACACCTTAAAATAAAGGGTTACACTGTAATTATACATTTAAATACTATTAAGTAATATTAAAGGATTAGTTCACTTCAAAACTAAAATTTCCTGATAATTTACTCACCCCCATGTCATCCAAGATGTTTATGTCTTTCTTTCTTTCTTTCTTCATTCTAAAAGAAATTAAGGTTTTTGAGGAAAACATTTCAGGATTTTTCTCCATACAGTGGACTTCAACAGTTACCAACAGGTTGAAGGTCCAAATTGCATTTTCAATGCAGCTTCAAAGAGCTCTACATGATCCCAGACGAGGAATAAGGGTCTTATCTAGTGAAACGATCGGTCATTTTCTAAAAAAAAACAAAAAAAAAAAATTTACATACTTTTTAACCACAAATGCCCATCTTGCACTAGCTCTGCGATGTGCCACACATTACGTAATCACGTTGGAAAGTACAGAGCAAGTGTTTACAAAGCGAATGTGCAAAGACTAAGTCAAACGGCCTTTACAAAAAAAGTTAAAACAACAATGTTGGATGATTTTGAAGTTGGAGGAAAAAATGAGATGGCGTTTCACACCCTACCGCTGTACTTCCGCCTACGTCACGTGTGACCTTTCCAACGTGATTACGTAATGCGTGACGCATTGCAGAGCTAGTGCAAGACGAGCATTTGTGGTTAAAAAAAAAATATAAATTTTCATTTTTTTTTTTTTTTTTAGAAAATGACCGATTGTTATTCCTCGGCTGGGATTGTGTAGAGCTCTTTGAAGCTGCACTGAAACTGCAATTTAGACCTTCAACCTGTTGGTCCCCATTGAAGTCCACTATATGGAGAAAAATCCTGGAATGTTTCTTTTCGACTGAAGAAAGAAAGACATGAACATCTTGGATGACATGGGGGTGGGTAAATTATCAGGAAATTTTAATTCTGAAGTGAACTGATCCTTTAAGTAACTGTACTTACTGTAGGGTTAGGGTTTGGTTTAGGGTTAGTTGCATGTAATTATGCATAATTTATAGTTATTACTATAGTAACTACATGCAATATATATAACAATGACACTGTAAAATAAAGTGTAACCAAAAATTCTCCTAAATGCAAAACTTCTGCATAGAGCAACTACACACTCCAGCGTTCATTGTTGCACACACAAACACGCACAAATCCCCTCTTTCTCATGGTTTCCTCCCCCTTTTGGGGATCCAGGGACAGTACGATCAGCCAAAGAGCGCTGTGAGCAGTAATGATGTGCGTGCGTGGGCGTCTCACCTCATCGCCGTCTCTGTTCAGAGTCTCAGTGCATCTCCATATCTCAGTGTGAGAATTCACATGCTAAGAGCTGTCACTGCATCCCAGTACCACTGCACCTCTCCAAGTCCTCGCTCATCACTATGGCAACCAGAAAAATGGTTCACCAGGAAACTTTGCCTGCTTTTAAAGGGCCAAAGCATAAATCTGGTGCGAGCATCCTCCTGACGGGTGTGCAAAAGACTCAAGGCGCGCTCGTGCACGTGCACCGAGCGCAGCACAGATGTTTAAAAAGAGGGGAGATTGAGAAGGAGAGAATACGAGAGAGAGAGAGAGCAATTTAAGGAGAAGAAACAGACAGTGTGATGGCTTAATGTGTGGGCGTTAGGGCTGAATAGATTGGCCTCAGTCACGACAGAAATTACGATGTAAGAGTGACAGGTAAAGAAGGTGCGATGTCTGTGTATTCGGCAAAATTCAACTCAACGCAAATCAGTTTCCAATCAGCGAGATTAGGCTTTGCCTGAAGAAGACCTATATAGAGTGAGCGCAACACTCATTCACACATCCACACACACACACACATTTTGCCTGTTAGGAAAAAGTGTTCAGTAATCCCTGTAGTGATGCCCAATGAAAATATCCGCATCGAGCCGCTGTACAGAGTTGCGCTGACAAAATATGACACACAGAGAGCCTGAAAAGACACAAATTAATCTTATCTTTCAACAAACACACACTTGAATTCATTCAAGCACCCGGGAACGCACACAATTCACCCAAAGATGTGCTGGAAATCATAAAACTTACCTAATAAAACCAGGGCACACATTCCACACCATCTCGACTTCCTCTACGAGGGTCCGTCTCTGCTCTGTGAAAGTGTATATAAGTGTGCTAATGTGTGTATTTGGAACGTATGTGTGTGAGAAAGAGAAGAGAGGGAGAAAGAGGAGAGATAGAGGGAAAGGGAAAGAGAGAAATAGAGGGAGAGAGAGGGAAAGAGAGAGAGTGCGGAGGCAGAGAGACTGTTACTGTATGACAGGAATGCTCAGCTCAGCCCACACAGTGCAAGCATGATACACTGACTGTGTGTGTGTGTGTGCATGAGAGAGAGAGAGAGTGTAGAGAGAGGTTCAGTCTCCCACTTCTTTGCGTGGGCAAGGCCTGAATCTCACTCACAGTCTCTCTCTCTCTCTCTCAACAGCTATTACAGGAGAACAGCAGAACTGGATGGTAAAAAAGGGGGATTGTGAATGAGAAAGCCTGGAGGTGGGGAGAGAGGAGAGGAGGGGAAGAGAGAGAGAGAAAGAGCCCTGCCGATGGACTCGTGGCTGATTGGTTCTGTTTTATGACATAAAAAGTTTGTCAGCAAAATCCTGGAGCATCAGAAGCTGGGGATGAAAGGTTCCGTGATCGCCATGGCAACACGCCAGATGTAAACATCAGTACGGTTGCGTGGGCGTCTTTTGTTCCATGTGTGTATGGGGAAAAAAAGTCACAACAATACGATCCTTACGAGAGGTCAGGGTGGTGACATACAATTATGTAATACGCACGCATGTATCTACAAATTTGAAGAAATTGACACACACAATATGTCACAAAAATCTGGTCCAGGTCACATTTCACCCCAAAATCAAAAGAAATTAATTAAATTTTGCATAAAGAAAATGAATTTTGTATTTTATTTTTTATATTATCTTCAGAGATATTAAGCACATTCACCCCCTAAATGTTAATTTCATGTAATGTGTCCAGATGTTTTTATATTTAAAAGAGCTGCAAAAAAATCTAAAAGGCAATTAATTAAAAATAGTAATAATAATAGTAATAATACAGGACCTAAAAATAGACTTTCTTTAAAACACACACACACACACATATATATATATATATATATATATATATATGAACATAATTCATAATTTTGATGTTGAAATTTGACATGAAAGCTATTTTAGAACCATAAGGACTGTTTTCATTTGTGACATTATTTTCATGACAAGTATATTTTCACCCTCATTTCTGTTTATTTTTGGATTTTGTTTCTCTATTATTCTCAATAGTGATTCTCATGAGATTCTCACTGTAATACAATTATTTTCTAATTTAATTCAGCATAAATCAGCATAAATAAAGGCAATACATCAAATACTGCCATGATGTATATTTTCTGCATTACAGTAATGAGATTTTTTATCATTAGATTGCATTATGCTAATGAGAACTAGGAAGATGCAAAACAATGCAAAAAAAAAAAAAATAAGATAAAAAAAAAAAAAAATATATATATATATATATATATATATATATATATATATTATAGGCTTCATTTTTATTTATGCAAAATATATTTTTACTCCTTTATTTTCATTGAAATATCATCCAGATAAGTTAATAGGTTTCATGCAATTCACCCACAGCTGCAAACACAGGAGGCTCTTAGAGGGGAGTTTCAATTGGTCTTAGAGCCTGACACAAGCTCTCGTCCCTTCCTAATTAAACGGTCGGGCAAGAAAAACAGCCAGCATCTCTGCGAGCCTCCTCTTAATCACTGAAACTAATAAAGCTTAATGATTTATTCTGAGTATGCGGGAGAAAATGCTTACAGCGGTACAGGAGAATGAGACACTGGGGAAGTGGCACATATTGCACATTGCTACTCGTAACTAACATTATGAAAAGCATTATAAGTTAGGAGTCGCAGAGCAAAATCCAAAGTGTCCCTGAGCGCAGCTGCACGTGCAGCCCCTCCCATCACTGCTGCGTGTTCCCAGCATGAAGCTACACGAGGAGGCCCTCCCATGTCCCCAGCACGGAGCTACACGAGGAGGCCCTCAGAACTCTTCCGTGTGCGTTCTGTGCTGCGCTGTGCTGTGTTTGGGGGCCACCTCCTGGATGAGTTCAATAAATTCGCTCTTCTCCAGACAGGCTCTGCACTCCTCCCCCCAAGAGGCCAAGACTCTCTTCAGCTCCAACACTCGCATTTTAGACAAAGCGTCCCTGCTCCAGTCAAGAACGGGACGCTCTGTTTCAGAAGAACAAGAAATGTCCATTTTAAAACCTTTGAGACAAATATTTTAAACCCTAATGCAATTAAGGCCTGTTCACACCAAGAACGATAACTGTAACGATAACTATATTTGCGTTCACACTAACGAACGATAACAGTCTGTTTACTCTAAGCTCACGCGCTGCGGTTTCAAAGTGTGTACATGTTTCTGCTGTTCCTGTTGCATTTACATGGCTTTAACTAGCAGATGTCCTCAGTATGCTATGTTTCGAGTGAATAGCTAGTGTAATCGATCTAATCTAACAGTGAATTTAGCTGACAAAGTCAATATAGTGGAATAAAAACAACACCTAGTGTTTTTCACTGCAACTTCAGAGGAAGCAAGACAATGTTATCGAAACTAGCGCTGGATACCTGAGGTAATTTTATGTTACACTGTTTGCTATCCTGTCATATATCGTTAATAATTCGCACCATTTATTCCGAGGGTATGACCGACCCATTTTAAATGCGCGAGCCCTTAAATTACAAAGGATTCTGATTTGCTGTCAGTGTTTTATCATTCAACAGCTGGAAAAAAATAGTTCTGAAAGTGATCCCAACGATATCGTTTATATCGTTATCATTATAGTCGTGTTGTGAACTCTGCAATTCTTTTATATTTAGAACGATTTTTAGAACTATATCTTTATCGTTATCTTTATAGTTATCGTTCTTGGTGTGAACGGGCCTTTAAAGTCACCATGAAAACAAAATTGACAGTTGTTATTTTTTTAATGGAATATTGCTGTATTTATTATAAATGATATATCTGTGCACATCATTATTTTTTAGATTCATGTTTAGTCTTTAATCAAAATAACTTCCCCTCACTCTTGCAGCGACATCTCTTATCTGATGACGTGTTTACTGGTGTGAGGGCGGGGCAACCTGTCACTCACATGACATCACAGGAATAGCGATCCAATCAATTCTCGATGAACAAAATCAAGTCCCGCCCTACATTTTTTTCTTGTTCAAGAATTCGTTTCACTTGGATATACATCACAATAGGGAAGAAAATACTATCGCAACTTCCGTTTCATGCTGACTTTAAAGGATCTTATATGTGAGTTCACCCTACCATATCTGAGCTCGCAGATCTGGGCGTCCCTGCGCTGAAGTTTTTGGCAGATTTTGTGGACAGGAACATGTGCACTGAGGGGGCGGCTCACCTCACCTGTCACTTTGGCTGCAGCATCACTGGAGGCCCCCAGGTAATAGCACTGAGATGAAACGGGAAAGAATTACCTCATGCATTATATCTCATACCCTAAACAGCAACCAAAGAAGAATAAAAACCAAACTATGCTTGTTTTTATGTTCTTACTAGTCGATTCTCTTTCCCAGTAGTCTCGGCGCATGCTCTGATCAGACCGTCCTCCACCAGCTCTGGGGACAGCTCTGTGTGTCTGATCACCAGTGAGTTATAAAGCTGCCCCAAAAACCCCACACACACTGCAAAACAGATACACATATAAATAATAAACAGAGCTTTATTCTGGAGGGATACATTCATATGATATTAGTTATGTAATAACAACAGTTGGTTATAATTCTGCAGAACATAAGCAATGTTTTCTAGTTGTAAGTGGGTTGTATTATAACACACAAGAAAATCATAGCACGTTTTTCCATTTCCAAATAATAGGCATATTTAGTGTTACAATAATAGGGGTTGTCAGTGTGCAATCCAAACCAGGACTCACCGCTTAAATATTCACTTCCTTCAGTAAATATCTTATATTCACAATGTGAACACACTCATGCACTTCTGCAAAATAACCCAGGTGACTATTTTTAAACTCAAGGGCTCATGCGCATTGAAAGCCAAGCCGACCAACCTCACCTTCGCATTCTTCTGCAACAGTAACTGAGAATAAAACAACACATAAAAGCAAAAGTAACGGGGCGGCAAAGGAGTTGGTTAAAGACATGACTTAAAACGCGCTTGTGCGCACTTCTAAGGGAACTTCAATACCCAGTACACTACACCCACCAGCGTCGCTCTCAGCTGTTTCTAAATCAGGCGCTGCTCTCTTGACGTTCCTGTCGACGTCAGTTTAGAAGCGCTTTGATTGGCTAGAATCGGCGCCCGTCATTTGACCGCGCCCAAAAGTCCATCCCTTCTCATTTGCATATGAGTACCGGCTTCCGGTAGAATTCTTCAGTTCAGAAGCATGGCTGCCATCGGAGTGCACTTTGGATACACATGTGCCTGTGCTGCCGTATTCAAGGTGAATTTGTTATGAGTGAACATAATTTTAATTAGTCGAATGAACGCATATATGTCGACAATAAAAGAAAATATCTAATAGACATTGTTAATGGTGCTGAATAGATGATGGTGTGTGTGACACGCAAACCATACCAGAGACAAATACATTATAATAAGTGTATTTGTTTCCATATAGGATGGGCGAGCAGATGTTGTGGCCAATGATGCAGGGGACAGAGTCACTCCAGCTGTGGTCGCATACAGAGACACTGAACAGGTAATTTATTTACCCAATTGCGGAGTCATAATCATTAATACAGCTCTCTCATCAGCCCCAATCGCAGAGAGCCTTTCATCCATGTACATGTATATGCATTTTATTTGTATTGTGTATATTGCATAGTGTGCTTCATTTTTGATAATGGTAGTGTATATGGTTTGTTATTTTGTTTGGCTGCTATTACACTATAATTCTTTTCTGGGACACATAAAGTAAAATAATATAATACAATGCTGCTGGGGATCTTGGCCCAGCTGTTTTTATTGTATTTTTATTTCAATATTTTCAGTATTGTTTTAGAAATATTGAAGTGATGTGAGGTGTCTTGACTTAGTTTTATGGTCTGTTTAATTCAAATGTAAATAAGTGAAGCAGGGGTGCCAGGCATGAGATGGTCTGATGGTTTTGTTTCATTCATTTGTTTTTCTAGATAGTGGGAATCGCCGCTAAGCAGGGCCGAATACGAAATGCCGCCAATACGGTTGTCAAAGTGAAGCAGATCCTTGGCAGACGGTATTTATTTTCTGTCGTACGCTCAGAAAGACTATTTACACAAACATGCAATAATGCTGTAGATAATTTAGTGCATAACATTTATTAAGAATAATTTACAATTAAAGTAGCAATATCTTTTATATTTATATAAGTAATAATATTAATATAAATTCACTGTACTTATCTATTTTTACAGATTTGATGACCCAGATGCTCAGGCACACAGAGAAGAAAGCAAATGTGTTGTAAGTACATACTGTTCTTAAAGGGATAGTTCACCCTAAAATGAAAATTAAGTCATTATTTATTCACCCTGGTGTTGTTCTAATGCCGTATGGAGATTTGTTTAAAAATGTCACGTTTGTGACAGTCAATATTTAGCAGCCATATCACCCTGTAGCCCAAGACTGGTTGCCCACTGAAGCTAAGCAGGGCTGAGCCTGGTTAGTACCTGGATGGGAGACCTCCTGGGAAAACTAGGTTGCTGCTGGAAGAGGTGTTAGTGAGGCCAGCAGGGGGTGCTCACCCTGTGGTCTGTGTGGGTCCCAATGCCCCAGTATAGTGATGGGGACACTATACTGTCAAAAAGCACTGCCTTTGGATGAGACATCAAACCGAGGTCCTGACTCTCTGTGGTCGTTAAAAATCCCAGGATGTCCTTCGAAAAGAGTAGGGGTATTACCCTGACATCCTGGCCAAATTTGCCCATTAGCCTCTGTCCATCATGGCCTCCAAATCATCCCCATACACTGATTGGCTTCATCACTCTGTCTCCTCTCCACCAATAAGCTGATGTGTGGTGAGCGTTCTGGCTCAATATGGCTGCCGTCGCATCATCCAGGTGGATGCTGCACATTGGTGGTGGTTGAGGAGATTCCCCCTTCCGTATGTAAAGCGCTTTGAGTACCTGGAAAAGCACTATATAAATGTAAGGAATTATTATTAATTATTATAATTAATAGCAACCAGCATCAAGCTTTTTAAAAAAGATGCAGAAGTATCACAGAATGATCCCAAGCGACATGTGCCGTATATTCCAAGTGTTTTGGGAGTGTATGATAGGGTTTGGTGCAAAACAAACTGAAATGTGATGTATTTTTTAACAAAAATCCTGACCTTGGCCGTTTGTCTTCTGTGCTCAGCACACATTTGTGACACTTTATTAGCACCGCAGTTCACGCAGACTCACCCAGAAAAAGCACACAAGATGTGAGGAATCAAGATAATCAAAAACGCGACATGTAATACAACTCCTAGAAATCCCAAAAAAGTATCCATGTGCTTTCTTCACCGAGTTGAATATCTCCAGACCGGAACTCCAGTTGTCAGATGTAGTGTCGTCAAAAGTACCGATTTCAGTACCAAAGTCGGTACTGAAATTTTAAAAATGTGACGATACCAGCATTTTGAGCGCTGTTGAGCGGATTCTTAAACACCTCTGATTGGCCATTGTTTTCATGCGCTCAACATATATGTCTTTGGTTGGCCATTGTGTTCACGCACTCAACAGATATGTCTGTGATTGGCTACAATGATCAATACTTCAAAAACATGTTGTAAATAGACATCTTTGACGCTCTTCACTGAACTCTGACACAGATACACACGGCACCGTTTGAAAGCAGGTGTCTGTCAGCGGAACCGTCAATCGGCGGATATATTAGGGATCCGCTGATAGACGCCTGCTTTCAAACACTCCCAAAATCATTTTAGCCAATCACAGACATATCTGTTGAGCGCGTGAACACAATGGCCAATCAGAGGTGTTTAAGAATCCGCTCTCAAACAGCACTCAAAATGATAGGGGAAATGCTGGTAAAATTTCAGTACCAAAGTTGGTACTTTTGACAACACTAGTCAGATGACAGTCAGAATGGCAGTTGACAGTAGCGAAAATTCTCCTTTTGTGGTCTGAAAAAGAAAGATGGGCATACGGCATTAGAACAACACCAGGGTGAGTAATGACTTGATTTTCATTTTAGGGTGAACTATCCCTTTAAATACAGACAGATAGGAAAAAAACACAACAGTAATTATAAGAACTGCACCACCTGCTTATTAAAAAGGTGTATTTTCTCACTCATTCCCAGGTTGTCAACAAAAGTGACATGCCCAGATATGAAATCGACACGGGAGAGACAACCAAGTATGTGTCACCTGAAGATGTAGCCAAATTGATCTTCCATAAAATGAAAGGTATTGTCTGAATGCTTCATTTTCTTTCATAGTCAGTATGTTTAATGTGAACCATTGATAATCATTTTATGTTCTGTGCAGAGACGGCCCAGTCAGCCTTGGGTTCAGATGTGAAAGATGCTGTCATAACAGTGCCTTTTGAGTTTGGAGAGATGCAGAAGAATGCACTAAGGTAAGTATCTTACGTTGTCAGATGAATGCTAATGAACTCAAATGATGTAACACGGTTATCTAACTCCAGAAGCTGTGTCTGGGGAGAGTTTTATAAAAATCAGTGCTGTGTTGTAGGCAAGCTGCAGAAAGTGCCGGGTTTGATGTGCTGAGGCTGATACACGAACCCTCTGCTGCCCTTCTAGCTTATGGCATCGGACAGGACTCAACGTTGGGAAAAAGGTACAGAGTTTGTGCATCGTGCGAGTTGAGCTTTTTCTTTAACCTCTTCGGAAGCCTCATTCTCATTCCTCTTTTCAACCACAGTCATGTCCTGGTGTACAAACTCGGAGGCACGTCGCTCAGCGTCACCGTCCTGGAGGTGAACAGTGGAATGTACCGTGTCCTCGCGACACAGACAGATCACAAGACGGGAGGAGAGAGCTTCACACATGAGCTCGCACAGCACCTCGCTGCTGAGTTCAAAAAGTCAGTAATTTGCTATTTTGTAATTTCATTACATGTCATTACTGGTTTAATTCTTATTTTGTTTTTCGCGTGTCTCCAGGAGTTTTAAACAGGATGTGACGGGTAACCCCAGGGCGATGCTTAAGCTCATGAATAGTGCTGATATGGCCAAGCACACTCTCTCCACCCTGGGTAGTGCCAACTGCTTTGTGGACTCGCTCCATGACGGCATGGATTTTGAGTGTAATGTGTCCAGGTGAGCTGAAGTTATTTGCAGTCAAATCAGTATTACAACAAAAATTGTGCCTGTTGCATATCTGCATGTCATTTATGCTTCTGTCCTAGAGCCCGTTTTGAGCTGATATGTGCCAGCCTCTTTACTAAGAGCATTCAGCCAATTAAAAGTCTCCTCGATCAAGTAAACCTGACTACCTCTGATGTCAACAAGGTAAAACAACTTTTTTAAAGAGGCCATAATATGCTATTATGCTTGATTTTTGTTTTTGGGGTCTACTAGAATAGGTTTTCATGCCTGAGTGTTCAAAAAACACCTTATTTGTCACATATTTGCAGCTCCTCTCTTCCCAGTCTGTCAGTAACACTCTGGGTTGCGTTTCCTTAAAGCATCGTTATCCAACTATGGTCATAAATTCCGTTGTTACCAACATAGTTGAATGATTTTGTGTTTCCCGAAACCATAGTTCTAACGAACATTCGCAAACACCTTTGCAAACTTACGTGATTGGAGCTGCTGCTCTCGAGCTGCAGTTAGAAGCATAGTTTCTTGTTAAAATGACATGTGGACTTATAAATATATCATGCTTTTGAGCACAATAAGCAAGCTAACATTCAGTACATTCTATATCTTTCATCCCATTTAAATATATATACATTTTAACGAGAGTAGAGTAAAGTAAAGTGTATGCCAAATACTGCAAAAAAAAACACTGGCTTTCTGTTGTTTATGTAAACAACTATAATAATAAATACATTAATTGTGATCTTGAATCAATTCACCTGCATGTGACATCATTAGCGACAGTGCTATATTGTTGAACTAACGTGGTTCAAACGACAGAGGTGTAACCGCTTTCGGGAAACAGTCGTGACTAGCTAGTGAGTTTTAACAACAATGCATTGTACTATGGTGGTTAAGTATGGAAGGCCAAAAGGTTCAAAAACGTGAATTTTAACACATCAACAACATGTAAAATACACCAATTCACTCGTTAAATACTTGTTATTTAAACGTCAAATTATTTGCGTGCTGATTTTTCATGTGCAAACAACATGTATTTAACGCGTGAAATACACATATTTTATGTGGTGTTGACGTTAAAATTCCCACGTTTTTGAACCTTTTGGCCTTCCATAGTTAAGCAGTGAGTTACGTTGTTGTATGGGAAAAACCTCTGTTTAGTCTCGATTAAGATGAAAAGCGCAATGTGCTCTGATTGGTCGGCTAGACCAGAAATGTCACGCCCCTTAACCATAACCGCGAGTTTCAACACTACTAACTAACTCAACCAGGCCCTGCCCCTTTATTTTGCGTATGCCTTGGGTGGGAATTATTTAAATGAGGAATATTGTGACGTGTTCATTCCCGGAAGAAAACTCAAGACTACAATGGAGGTGTTTCAGGGAGTTGTGCACTGATATAGAAAATAACTCCCGCTGGAGTGACTTTGTAACTTCGCAGACCTTTTTTAATTCATATTTCATGCATGGAAAAAATTTTGTCATTAGTAGTACTGAGCCTTTTAGAGGTATTTAATACAAAATTCCCTCTCCAAATAATAGATTATTTCAGTGTTTTTATAGAGAAAATGACATCCCAAAACCTTAAAGAGATTAAACCAGTTTGCTTCCTTTCTAAGGTGGTTTTATGCGGAGGATCAGCTCGTATCCCGAAGTTGCAACAGATGATCAGGGATTTGTTCCCAGACGTGGAGCTACTGAACTCCATCCCCCCGGACGAGGTGATTCCGGTCGGTGCTGCCATGCAGGCGGGCATCCTGGTCGGAAAAGACAGCCTGGCACTTGGAGAAGATTCCATCACTGTAGACTGCTGTGCCAGCGACATCACGGTTAAGGTGGGGAACTTCAAATGATCAATACTATAGTGTTTTGGCACATAAGAGCATACTGACCAGTAGATTGTGTCTTGGTCTTTCAGGAAGTGGATGACTCCGGAGCGGATGTTTTCACAGTTTTGTTTCCATCTGGCACACCTCTCCCTGCCCGCCGTCAGCACACGCTGCAGGGTCCTGGCAGTCTGTCGTCAGTGAGTCTGGAGCTGTACCAGGCACAGCAACCAATCGCACAGGTTGGCACCCATTTTCAGACATTTAAGTACAAACCTAAAATTATAGTAAATTAGATATTCAGATTGTATTGTGTGCACTAAAGCATTTCGGCTGATTTCAGTTTAAGCTTATTAACTTAGAATGTGACTGTGGTTTATTTTTGTAGATTGTACTTAGAGACCTGGAACCTAAAGAGGAGCTGCATGACATTGTCACAGTGCTGACAATGAAGAGGTAATGAAATAAATTAATAATGTTATTCAGCAAGGATGCATTAAATTCATTAAAAGTGACAGTAAATTATTTTAAGATTTCTATTTCAAATAAATGTGGTTCATTTGAACTTGCTATTCATCAAAGAAGCCTGAAAAAAAATATGTACCACAAAAATATTAAGAAGCACAACTGTTTTCAACATTGATGTTTTTTGAGCAGCAAATCAGCATATTAGAATGAATGACAGGTATAAATTACATTTTAAAATATATTTAAATAGAAAACCTTGTTGCACCTTGCAGCATTTTTGCGTTTATTCTACACTGAAAAGCTGCACGATTCTGGATAAACTGAGAATTACATTTTTTTTTTTTGTTTAAAATAGAGATCATGATTTTGAATAAACTAAACTAAACAAAATAACATGCAATTTCTACAGGTTCTAACAAAATGTTCAATTTGAATGAATAATTCAATGACTCACTCATAAATACTGGTTTCATTACTGAATGAATCAGCGATTTTGAATGAATCTTTTAATGAATGATTCAATAAATTTTTTTAACAATCACTTGTCGCCACCTACTGGTGTAACGATGTCATTGATATAATCTTTATTTGAACTGTAAAAGGATTAGTTCACTTCAGAACCCGTTGGTAACTGTTGAAGTCCACTATATGGAGAAAAATCCTGGAATGTTTTCTTCAAAAACCTTAATTTCTTTTCGACTGAAGAAAGAAACACATAAACATCTTGGATGACATGGGGATGAGTAAATTATAAGGAAATTTTAATTCTGAAGTGAACTAATCCTTAAAAAAATCCTTACTTTCAAAAGATGATTTACTCTATTTTGATCACTTCAGTAGACATCGGTGTTTATATCTGAACTATAAACTGTTATATTCTGAATTATTGTAACAGAAATAATGATACTGGGTGGTTGAAAAGACTGTTGAACTGATATCTATACATAACTGCTCTCTCTGGATCAGCGGCAGCGCAAACACACATTTGAATGTTCGCTGTGATCATACTCAAAAGTTTAATAGACATGGCCGAATTGTTGTCATTTAGGAATAAGATCACGTGGGTGTTTGAATCGAGACTGTGATCTTTTAACGATGAATCGTGCAGCTCTACTTGTTATTTTGTAGCTTGTGTTATGACAGTGTTATGTACTATAAGTTCAGTAATATCACCTACTTATAAAGCTTGTATCCTTATGTGAACTTTTTCTGATGCGTGTTTACTTTTCAGAGACGGTTCACTGCACGTTACGTGCACAGAGCAGGGCAGCGGCAGATCCGAGGCCATTACCATAGAAACAGCTGCTGCAGCGTCTTAACCTTCAATCACACTGTCAACGTAATTCCATACAGTAACCTAAACACCTGCATCTCATGCCGTTTGAGGTTTTCCAGCGCTCTAGATTCCTCCAGACATTAACCGAACAAGAACTTGAACTTGTTTGCTTCAGTTCAAGGAATAGCTCACCCATAAATAATGACAGAATTTTCCTGTTTGGGTGAGCTATCCTTTTAAATGAATATCCAGTTTTATTTGTATACCTTTTTTTTTTACTCGCAGTCATCTTGTTCAAGCCTGTTGTCTGTGACCAGCAGGTTTACTGTAGTTGTTCTTACCATGTGCCTTTATGTGCCTGCATCACACCATTAGATTAGTCATGAGTTGATGTGACAGGCAAGATTGGTGGATTAAAAGAAGCCTGTGGAGTGTGCTGATACCATTTAAAGCATGCACAACCTTATTAGACTGAAGAATTGCAGGTTGTAGAGACTGAGATGCAGGTGGTGTTGTACAGGGAGGAGATGTCTGTGTGTGACACACTGATGCTAATCTGGTGCAGTCACAGTGAGCAGGTGCAAAGTTATCGTTTTAAAAGCTGTCATCTGTATCTAGCACACAATAAAGATCACTGAACACAATAAACCCCTGAGTTTGTTTTCAGTACAGATACTTGCTACATTCACGTCGGGTCGGAATTTTTGCAGTTACATGATTTCAAGTTTTAAAAACCATTCAGTTTCGTCGATTCCAAGTCGGAATTTTATGAAAGTTCCAAGCATCTCTTACTTGAGTGCCATTACATTGTTTAAAAGTAACTAAAATGCCTTGGCATTTTTCTGTTTGAGCTGTTTTAATATAACCAATGCTATTTAATGTGCTTTTATTTTTTCTTAAATTCTCAATTCTCTATTCCAATTTTGATACCACAGCTAAAACTGCTAGCCTAACTAATATAAATGTAAAACATTATTAAAGACAAGTAACAGCAGTTTTTAGGTAGAGACATTGATTAAAGTAATCAAATGTAAAATAACACTGGATAGTCTTCACTTCATAAATTGAACATAGATTAAACCTTAAAAAAAGTTATTCAGTCAAGAGCAGTGATTGATTTTTTTTTTTTTCTTGTTTGATTAACGTTACAAACACAGACGGCAACAGTAATATTAGGCTGCTGTCACTTTAAGACCTAATGCACGGATCCAATATACTGATACACACGTGCTGTCTTTCTCTACTGTTTACGCTCACCTAAGCCATAACCGATAATTAATTAAAAATGTGCATTTTTACTCGCATTTGGCGCTTGAATGTTAATTTTATGAAATCTTTTTAATGGCCGCCTTGTAATTCCGACACCATGCGTTTAGTATTTTAGTATTTACATAGTATTATAATATTTTTAAATATTTTAAGTTAGCTTTGATTTGAATATTTTCAGTTTTCATTTTAATTTTAGTTTACATTTTAATATTTTTGATGTGAGCTTTTGAAACATTAATTTTTGTTCATTTTTAATATTTCTATTTAGCTTTAATTTACTTTTATTTCAGTTTTGGTTTCATTAATTTTAGTACTTCAACTTAAACTTGATTTCGATTAATTGCCAAAGCATGCAACATGTCTAATTTCTGCTCAAGTTTTTGAAGTTTTTCATATAACAATTATATTTTATTTCAGCTTTATTTAAAAAAAAAAAAACTTTTTAATGGTTTCTTAACCATAACAACACTGATTGGACATATTTGCTTGAGGAATTTTAATTTAAAGTATTCAGCATTTATAAAGGTACAAAACTGCATGAGGTAAGCTGTCGTACAACAAACCAAAAAACAATACTCAAAAAAAAAAAAAACAACATAAAATTAAAAAATTCGTCTTATGACCACTTCCTCCCCTGCTGCCAACTTCCTGTATAGGTCCTTCAGGTCTTCTGGCTGTGGGACTTTGGAACCTGGTGTTGGTGGAAGCTCAAAATCCGATGACACCTGTGAGTCTGATTTCGGCTCCACGGCTGCTTCCGTCTTGTGTTCAGTGTTACAGCTGTCAATCACATCTGACACCACCTCGCCATTAGTCCCTCGGTTACACTGCTCACTAATAATGGCTTTACTTTCGTCCACATGGACAAGAATGGTGTCCATTTGACTGAGGCTCTCCGTCCCCACGTCTGATATATGAGTGGACTGAGAGGAATTCATGTGAACGGAGCTGTTGTCATCCTCATCTTCATCCTGAAACAGCTCAGGTGACTGGGACGCTGTGTTTTTGGTGGAGAGTGTTTGAGTTTTGTGGCTGTTCTGACTGTTATCCAACTCGCTTTCGTCCGTCAACACCGGTTCTGCCTTGAAGAACTTTTCCCAGCAAGGCTGAGCGGCTTTGGATTGGGACGAGTCCGAACGAGTCAGTTTTGAGGAAGGCATTTCTGTGCAAGATGGAGGAGGTGGAGCGAGACCAGATGGGTGAGGTACAGGAGGTTGCTCAGCATCATCTTCATCGTCATCATCATCATCGTTTGATTCGGTGCAGTCTATGTAATTGGACGAGTGTGTGGAGGGACAGGGCTGTATGGGGGAGTACATTTGGTCCGTATCATGAGAATCTTTATTGGGACTACATGGTTTTGCAGTAACTGCAATATTGGTCAGATCAGCCACTGCAATCTTCCGCCGCCTCGGAGCCGTGGAAAACTCATCAAACAAGTCGTCATTACTGTCTGAGCCTTAGCGGAAAAAATTGATAAGCAATAGTAACTGATTTAATGATGAATAATGATAGTTTTAATAATGACAACTACTCCTACCTTCTGATGTGGACTTCCTTCTGGTTCTTTTAAGGGTCCCAAGTGGTTTGTAGACAATCTCTTCCCTTCCAGTATGCTTTCTGCACAATGGCTTCAACCTGAGTTTAAAAAGATCATTTTATAGTAAGTATATAGAATCTTATGACAAACATGGTACAAAAAAGAATTGGTCCTTACAGCTCGGAGACGTCCTCCAGTGTCTTGCCCAATGGAATGACATTAGGGTAGATGTTAACAGGACAGATGTAGGATAGAAAGTCCTTAACCTAGTCGCAGGAAGTAGACATGGGCTTAT
The DNA here is from genome assembly GCF_019924925.1 of Ctenopharyngodon idella. NCBI lineage: Eukaryota > Metazoa > Chordata > Actinopteri > Cypriniformes > Xenocyprididae > Ctenopharyngodon > Ctenopharyngodon idella. Next base: position 13,754,991 of record NC_067223.1, read on the forward strand.
GATATGCTAACACCGTGTATGCTGTCATGTATAAAAATAATGTAAGAGGGACTTCTCTTACCTCCAAGTAAGAGGAATGAAAAGAAAAGCATGCTCTGTAGGAACTGCTCCCCATCCTAAAAGGAAAGACAGTCGATAAATAAATAAATATAATATATAAATTTTTAACTAAAAAAAAAAAAAAAAAAAAAATTTTATATATATATATATAGTTTGTACTATATGTATGAAGTATAATATATATATATATATATATATATATAAAAATTTAAAAATATATAAATAATAAAATAATACTTAAATAAATATACAATTTTATATATATATTATATATTTATTATGATAATTTATATCCATTTTTCATACTGTACATTATAATGTGATGCTAAATTCACTTCTTGCAAAAATATTAACTCATAAAAACAAGATTTTAGTTTTTAGTGTTTTAGTTAAATAGTATAGAATTTGAGTGTACGTTTACACGACAACGATTTACTAAAAACAGAAACTTTTCCTTTGTGTTTAAAGCGTACAGACGACAACAGTGTCAAAACGATCCCCGTTCATACAGATCCGCGAAAATGATTAATAACGCTGCATTATGCATACCCGGCCAGTAGTTGGCGATGTTGCTACGAAACACTACGTGCCTATAGACTGAACCAAGTGTGCCGCACAAATCCTGAAAGGTGAAGCCAAAGCATTTCAATCACCCCCTGGTGGGTGGCTACATAAGGTGTGTCTGTCATTTTAGGTAGCTCTTATCACGCAGACGTATGTTCAAGTGTTGGTTTTTCCAATAAGTTCGGTTTTAGTTATTTACTTGACGCTATAAAAATGGTGGTGTAACATCATGATTGACAGCAGTGCTTACGAATGAGTCTGCGGGAGAGAGAGTGTAGGCGGGACCTTGATACTGCAACTTCACCTCAGGATCACTACTGCGCAGACTCGGTCTCTGAACGACGTAATAGGCAACGACAGTTACTGGGATATTTTGGCTTCATTTTTCCATCTTTTTCCATGTCCATCTTTTTTTACAGTCTATGGACTGAACACATAAAAGACGTGCGCATGACGTCACCATTTTCACAATTTTTTTTAAAAATTTTTGCAATTTACACGGAGATGATAACGGTATTGTTTTCAAATACCTGCCCTTTGAAACCTGTTTTCAAAAGTTAGCGTTTTCAGGCCCCCAAAATGCCATTGTTGCATAAATGAATGGCCAAAATGCATAAAAAGTTTTGTGTGTCATGTAAACGCCTCCTTAAAACTGGCCATAACATGAAAATTATTATCTGCACCCAGAATTTTTATATTGGTGCATCATCATGACTCACTTGACAACGACAGAGGTCTTTCTGGTCCGTTCTCCAAACCATATTGTTGAGGGTTTGATGCTGATGATGTTTAGAGGCATGCCATCTGGAGCCGTGGTGCCACATGGTAACCTGTTCGCCCTGAAGAACTCCTCATCCTGTGGAAAAAGCCACAAATGTGATCTCTGTTTACATCTACTCATTCAGGACGTCTATGTCATGAGCCTACCTTGGGGTGCCTACAAGCGTGGATCTGCGTTGCGCGGTTGGTGGTCACGTGACACAGAATTTCAGGCATTTTTTTGAACATTTCCAAGCTGTTCACGTGTATCTACAGTAGAGAAATGGTGTTAATGTTTTAAAACAAGGCAGAAAGAACTAAAGCAAAAAAAACGATCATTGACCTGTGAGCTGAACTCTTGTCCCAAGTTGGTAAAGAGGTACTCGTAACCATACGCTGCCTTACAGTTTAACCAAACGACATGATACGGACTCTGACAGATCCAGTTCTGGACGAGCTGTCTTATCCCTGTTAAACAAGCCTCCTAAAACCGTGGAAAATCAGTTATGGAAAGATTCAACAGTCTCAAGTCTGTATGATGTAATGCAGGTAAGTGTAAATGCTCACCCTGCTGGGGATCTGATGGTATTTGGGATCAAAGAATGTGGTATCGATATACACACTCTTAATGTCCTTCACCCTGCAGCACAAACATTTGAATTGTATTATTATCTACAAAATGTGTTGTATTTAAATATGTGATATCTGAATACCTGTCTCCAGAGTGCAAGTACTCCATTCTTGCAGCATCTCCGACAGCCAGTCTGAAGTCCCCTGTGTAGAGCACTGTACCCTGAGCACCCTCAAACAGAAACCTGTGTTAAGAGTTTCAATAGTACATCAAAAAGGACTATATTTACATTTTTAATGCATGTTCCTGCTCTTATACTGCAGAGGTTGCTTACATGACCGATCCTGGACAGTGTCCCGCTGGGAGCAGAGTTACAACGACATCCTCTGACTGAGGAGAAAAATAAATACGAATTCAGATCAACTCAAAAACACTCCAAAAGATTAAACTAGGAGCTAAACGCCCACCTCTCCGGTGATTTCATCTATCAGAGATATGTGCGTTGGACTGTCCAGTTCCAGTGGGACCTAGTATGTAATGCAGAGGTTCTCATATCAGGCTGTTTAACAGTTAGCAAATTGATTTATGGAAAATTTTGTGTGGCTGAAATTAATACTTACAATGTGATCTTCCCAGAAGGCATATTTTGGGTTACTAAGCAGGAGCTCCTTTGTGACAAATGAGCAGTACAGCTTTACTGTTAAACTAATGAAGACGACAAGTTTGTCAATGTTTTTTCATATACAGTATATGTAAATTATATATATATATATATATATATATATATATATAATTTACATACATCAAATGACTAAAAATGAAGGTTTTTGGCATCACAACGTTATAATGTACAGTATGAAAAGTTGATATTAATTTTGAGATCTGTTAAATAGTTTTAAACGAAAGTTTAAATGTTTGATAATGGCAAAATAAATTTATATTTAAAAGTAGAATAAATAAACTTGCATTTTAAAAATATAAAAAAATTGACTATTTATATACTAAGACAATGCTTAAATACATATAGTACATACATATACTGCTGCATAGGGCTGCAACTAACGATTATTTTGATAATCTATTTTTTTGATTAATTGGGTGAAAAATCTAAAAATTATAATTCATTAAAAATTCATTTTAAATAATCTCTTATTCCACATCCTGCCCAATGCTGTCCTCCCAAAAAAAAAAAAAAAAAAAACCGTGTAATATAAAGCCCATAAAAAATATAGTGAACGTATCCATGTAGGCTATGCTGCACATTATAAGAAAAAAGTTAAAATACAAACATTACATTCTAAACCTGAAAATAACTGACTGCTTACTATTTTAAAGCAGAAATTAAAACGACCAAATAAAAAATTATAATAAACAAAAGCAAAAAATGTCACTGGCGGATCGTTTCCGAGCACAGCGCGCAGACGCGACTAATCGATAATCAAATTCGTTGTTCATTATTTTCATTATCGATAATAATCAATTTTATCGATTAGTTGTTGCAGCCCTACCTGCTGCATCATAGTACGGAAACTGAAAAAACTTGTTTATAAAAAAAAAAAAAAAAATAGTATATAAACATAATAAATTGAATTGACACAAATATACATATATATGACAGTTTATAAACAATACATTGATACTTATAATGTTTATGTAAACTTTTATAAACTATGACGTTTATGAACTAATGTTTAATAAGCAGAGGATGTTTCCTATGTTACACGAGTTGGAATATGTACAACCATCACTCACCTAAACTTCAGTTTTCTCTTCAGTAAAGGTCCTTTCAACCCTTTCATATGATCTGTTAAACATAAACATCAACAGATATGTCAGATCAGTGATCATAATTAAAGCAAACCATTTTAGCCATTCATGCTGCCTGGAAAGTGCATATCAGGATCCGATGCGATGTCCATTATATATTAATATATGCACCTTTATGGCAGTGAGAGAGGAAATAAGCTCTGGCGTGCAAATTCTCCCTGTCGAATCGGTCCAGGGAGATGGTGGAATATTCCTTCATGCGCCCAGCAAACGAGCTCATGCTGCCTGCACTGAGTTTGAGCTGATGAAGAACTCAAAATCCACCTGAAACCTCAGGACATCACTGCCTAAACTCTTCCTGGGCTCGAGACACAGACAGCAGCACCCCTACATCTGTCTTTCCTCCTCCTGGCATCGCTTTGGTATGAAGTCACGTGAGTCGGAAATAAACATCTGTAACCCGATAGTGTAAATTGTACAGCGACATCTAATGGACTAAAATACAATCCTTATAATAATACAAAAAAGCCACAACAATCGGTATACTCTAAAATAGTAAACAAAGTTTCACAAATAATTGTGCATATTTAAGAACTGTTTGGTCCGTTTCTTCTAGGTTATTTCCGGGTATATGTTTGATTGGCCAACCAAACTGAGTATTCCAGGAATGTTTTCTATTGGCCATTTTACCCTCGTGCTGCTAAGTTGCTAGGAAACAATGATGCGCAACAGCTCAGTCAAACTAGCACGTTGACAATTCAGCCTTTTATCACAGACGTCAATGTAAGTTTGTTTTTAAAAACATTAATACTAATAAATATGACCTTCTAGATATGACCACCGAACTGTGGTCAAACTGTGTTTATTCTAAATGAGAATAGTGTGAGATGTGTTTGTTATTATACACAGAAATCATGTCCTGCTCAGTTTTACTGGATAACAAGGCCAAGCCGAAGTCCATAAGCCGAGCGAAGCAGTGGACAGGTGAGGTGGAGAACCTGTACAGATTTCAGCAGGCTGGATACAGAGATGAGCTCGAGTACCGACAAATCAAACAAGTCGAGGTACCCCCATCATATTTTTTTATTACATTATTACCATTATAATAATCACATTATTACTACTATTATATAATGCTTAACCAATCGTTATAATATACATGCAAAGTGAGAAATGCTATTATATATATATATATATTATATATATATATATATATCTATATTAGTGCTGTCAAATCGATTAATCATATCTAACATAAAAGACTGTAAATTTGTGTGCGATTAAGCGTTTTGACAGCACTATTATAAATATACATGTACATGTATACTTTAAAATATAATTTATTTCTGTGATGCAAAGCTGAATTTTCAGCATCATTACTCCAGTCTTCAGTGTCACATGATCCTTCAGAAATCATTCTAATATGATGATTTGATACTCAGTTATTATCAGTGTTGAAAACAGTTGTGTTGCTTAATATTTTTTTGGAACCTGTGATACTTTTTTCAGGATTCATTGATGTATAAAAGGTTAAAAAGAACAGCATTTATTCAAAATATAAATCTTTTCTAACAATATAAATCTTTACTATCACTTTTTATCAATTTAACACATCCGTGCTGAATAAAAGTATTAATTTCTTTCAAATAAAAAAAAATAAAAAAATTACTGACCCCAAACTTTTGAACGGTAGTGTATATTGTTACAAAAGATTTCTATTTTAAATAAATGCTGATATTTTTAAACTTTTTATTCATCAAAGAATCCTGAAAAAGTATCACAGGTTATAAAATAATATTAAGCAGCACAACTGTTTCCAACATTGATAATAAATCAGCATATTACAATGATTTCTGAAGGATCATGTGACACTGAAGACTGGAGTAATGATGCTGACAATTCAGCTTTGCATCACAGAAATAAATTATATTTTAAAGTATATTAAAATAGAAAACCATCATTTTAAATTGTAATAATATTTTTACAATATTATTGTTTTTTCTGTATTTATTATGAAATAAATGCAGCCTTGATGAGCATAAGAGACTTCGTTCAAAAACATTAAAAATAGTAATGTTTCCAAACTTTTGACTGGTAGTGTACATACATACCGTACATATATCTATATTAGTGCTGTCAAATTGATTAATCATATCTAACATAAAAGATTGTAAATACATTTATGTGTGTGTGTGTGTATATATATATATATATATATATATATATATATATATATATATATATACTTTTGTTATATATATAGTGCTGTCAAATCAATTAATCGCGATTAATTCTGTGTATGTATGTGTGTATGTATGTAGTATGTATGTATATATATATATATATATATATATATATATATATATATATATAAAACGTTTCACACCACACATTATTATATATATATATATAAACTTTTATGTTAGATGAGATTAATCGCGATTAATCGATTTGACAGCATTATTATAAATAATTTATATAATCACATCTAACATAAAAGCTTATATATTATTATATGTTATTATATGAAACATTAATAATTGATTATGTTGTGGTCAATGCTTTTTCCTGTGATTTTTCTCTTTTTTTTTTTTTTTTTTTTTTTGGCATATTAAAATAAAACCTTGATCTGTAGTTTTTGCCTTTTTTGCCAAATAATTTTGTCAGATATACACACACAGATATAGTAGTAGTAATTTACATCTTCACCCTTTATTAAAAATTTGTTAAACATTTTACAAACTTTTATGTTTGATGTGATTAATCGCATTTGACAGTATATATATATATATATATATATATATATATATATATATATTAAAGTTTCATTTTATTCTTATGTTTTTTCTTATAAATACTTAATTGTAACTAACTGGCAACACAATCCTGTTTTCCTGTTGAGTATTGTTGTGTTGTCCTTTCAGATTGACCGTTGGCCAGAGACTGGGTTTGTGAAGAAGCTCCAGCGTCGAGATAATACGTTCTACTACTACAACAGAAAGCGGGAGTGTGAAGACCGAGAGGTCCATAAAGTGAAGGTGTATGTGTACTGACAGCTCCCGACCCAACCAGCGCTTATGCCATTATCATTGTTTATTTCCTCATTTTGAAATGTTGTCTTTAGAAAACTCATGGTCAGAGATGTCTTGCTGTTTTCCTAATGTAAGTTTCTGAATAATAATAATAAAAAAAATGATCTTAATAAACTTTTTCATGTGAACAAATCATTTGATGTTTTTTTTATTTAAAGGTGAATAAGTAGCCAGACTTTCATTTCACAAATTCTAAATGCTCCAAAGCCTGTACAAAAACCTGTTAAACATAGGTTGGTATACAAATGTAAATATATACAATTATATAAAACAAATTATATAAAGTGTTTTGCTCTTTTTTTCTGAGTTCTGCAGCATTAGAAAAAATTGCATTTTTATTTATTTTTTACTCTTTTAGTGTTGCTTATCAAATGTATTTACATAATTTTATGTTTGTGCCTTCAACAAATACGATAAACATAAAACTAACCGTATGGCCCTTTAAGAACACGTCACTTCCGGTTTCATGCGTCGAGCCGTTATTACTGTTCTTTTGAAGTCATGCGGATAATACTGTGATCGGAAAACACCCCCGTGTGATCAATAAACCCCTCTGTTGTTATACCCAGGTAAGTTATATAAGTTTAGTTGTTTATTATATTCTGAATCCATCTTCTCCGTTCGGACGGTTTGTTTTTATTCACATTAGCTTGTTAGCTCTTTGATGTCTTAATATTAATATGTAACAGAAATCTGATTGTAGTCATATTTACGTTTTTTTTAAAGTTAACATGCATGTTCGGACTAAGAAAGACAGTTTAAAGGATGATATTTTTGATCGGTCTGTTAGTGTGTGTGTACGTTATATAAACAAAAATCAATTCATACACCTGCACCGATACTGTCAAAGTAATAAAGTCATTTACTGGACTGATAAGCTGTTTAGATGAACATTCCCTGGTTATCTGAAGCTGATTCGCGATTGTTTTATTTGTTTTATGGCCAGTAAGCAATTTTAAATAGGCCACCCTTTTGAGAAGAAACTAGTCTAGACTAGAACAATCAATACTAGAAGAGTAAGTGACATTAGACACTAATGGTGCATTTGTTTTATTTGGTTACAGAGCTGAAAATAGTCTGGAGATCCTCCTCTTCTTCCAGCGTCAGATATCTGTTGACATTTTAAGCCATCTATCCATCATCATGACGAAGATTTGTCTGGGATCACAAAGTAATGTGCTGTAGATTGTTTACATACAAACTTTTAGAACTTAATTTTCTTTAGTTCATCCGAATTATCATTATTTATGCACCATTATGCTGTGTATGACTTCCAAAGAACACCGATGATAACCTTAATGTAATGAGCAAGTTTAATTTTTAGGTGAACTTTCCCTTTAAGGATGCGTCTTTCCAGTGACACCATTACTAATGTACTTGTTGTGACCCAAATAAATGGCTGTAATATTGTTTAAATATCATGTTTATATGTGACTATATAGTTTAATAAACACTAACAGGGCTCTGCACAAGCCATAAACCACATAAACTGTGCGCTGACGCCAAGATCAGCTGCTCACATGACCGATCACACATTTTTAAGGCTGTGCTTATGGTTTCATGATCCAGTCCCTTGGGCTGATTACTAGAAAGGCTAGCTTGTTGTGTTACTCTGAAGCACCATTGTAATAAAAGTCTTTGGATTCATGGGAAAAGGAGCAAAGTGCATGACGTATCATTCAGTGCTGAGGCTCTGGGGTTTGTTTTAGTTCATATCACACACTTTGATGTGCCATGAAATTATCAGTAGAGTGAACTAAATTAATGTTTTAAGTAACGTGTCGTGTGGCTTATCTGTGCTCTAGGTGACCCAACCATGACTATGTGCTGCTCCTAAATCGCTTGCCCTGAGGAGCGAACCCAACGTAGAGAGCAGCGAGCAGCATGCACTGCCATCCTCCGCTCCAGAGGGGCTGCTGCTGGTAGAAGGTATCAGGGAAAGGGTGTGTGCACTGCTCTGGCCATGGATGACTTCGCTACACGCACATATGGCACCAGTGGCATGGACAACAGGCCTCTGTTCGGGGAGACATCGGCCAGGGTAACTCACCTGTTAACATGAAATTAAAACCTTTTTTGCTAAACAATACAAAAAAATCTCTCTCTCTCTCTATATATATACATATGTATATATTGTAGGGGAATTTTACAGTTAAAGACCCAAAAGACCAGATATGATGAATAAAGACCCGAGTCAGAGTTTTTAATTGAAGAAAATTTTACTGAAGAATAGTTTGCAGTTTCATCAGCAGAAGCCAGCTTCAAGTCTCACAAGGAGTTCGTAGGCCGCTCTGCGTACATTCACATTTCCACAACAATTATACTCTAACAGAGTCAACTAACTATGTCATTACTTCAGGTTGAATGATTCTGATTGGCTAAGAAAAATAGACAAATGTGGTAATCTTCCACACATGGACAGATAGTCAGAAGCATATCTCCATTCGTCATGATGCTGATGAGGGGACTCTGGATTTAGGTACTGGATGTCCTTTTGGGGTCATGACATGGCGTCTGCTGGTCTCATGCAGAGTGCCAGTTGTCCACTAGCACAAAGGACCTGCACAGAACACTAGCGCACATACACAGATACACATGTGTCACAGCTTCTTCAAGGTTGAAGTTGATCTGAGCTCTGCTCTGAGCAGGAAACTTTCCCAAAACATACTGATAACATGTACTTTTCTCTCAGTGAGAGGTACAGACAATATTCAAAATTATTTTCTAGTGTTTGAAAAGGAAAAGAAATGCTTTAACATACGTTGAAGAAGTCATTCAAATAATTTAACAGAAAGATAAATGTTGGTTAATAACTTAAAAGATATATATTGAAGCGGCAGTGGATTCCAGAATCCACCCCTTCAATATACACACACAGGGCTTGACAATAACACCTGCCAAATGCGGGTGGATTTCAGCAGTATCGTGTAACGCAGTCACTCCTACTAGCCACTTCGGCATTTATATATAATATAAACATTTTTCAATTTTAGTCTTTTAAAAACACCTCTAAAATAATAAACTAAGTGCAATGTAGTGTTGTCAAAAATATCGATTTTTCGATACATATCGATAGTGAAATATCTGAAACGCTTCCGAAACTTATTTTCTGAAGAACAGATACACGATACCAGCTGCGCTTTCTCTCTCTCATCTCTCGACAGCGAGTTGACACACAAACCCACTTCCCTTCACTCGTTTCATTTGCTCCGGATGAATATTGTTGGTGTTACAGGGGTTGAATTTTGGCGTGAGATTGCGTGTATTGCACATAATTTTACTTATTCCCACAGATTTTGTGCTCACACCCAAAGTGCATACACATAAAGCCTCCTATCATTATTTTTTCGCTGCTTATTGCACTTAAACAGTCAAATACACACAAAATAATGCCGGTTTTGATGAGTATTCATGCAAACACAGTCAGTTATGTTTTAAGTGAACGTTAACAGTTGAGAAAGAAAACGCATGTGTAACAGTATAATGGATCTGTGCGTCACAAATAAAAGTGACAGCAGCCTAATATACCTGGCCATTTTGAGGCATTCTATATATTGGTGATGTAGATATTTAAAAAGATCATATTCACTGCAGCACCTTGAGTTACCTGTAAAGTGCAACTATTTTCTGTCAACTAAACTAATATATTTTTATTGATCACTTTCAGGATAGAATCATCAATCTAGTGATCGGTGGACTCGCGTCTTTACTCGTTCTGGTAAGTTTTTCCTACTAATGAAGATCTCAACATGTCTGTTAATCATATTGTCATTAGTAAGAGTTTTCCCCATCTCTTTCAGGTGACCATCATTAGCTCATTCGTCTTCCCTTCACTGCCTCCCAAACCATTGAACATTTTCTTTGCCGTTTGTATCATGCTAGTCTGCGGGTCAGTGTTGGTTCTGGTAAGTAAGAACTTGCTATGTAGTCTAAAAAACATGAGGTTTAATTCTTTAAATGGTACCAAGGAGAGAGAAATGTTTTTAATGCAATTCCTGACTAAATAAATCTCTTTCTTTCAGATATTCTGGTATAGGCAGGGCGATCTGGAGCCCAAGTTTCGCAACTTGATCTACTACATGCTCTGCTCCATCGTTCTGTTGTGTATCTGTGCCAACTTGTACTTTCATGATGTGGGACGTGATAAACAGAGCAATGCCTTATAATACTGTTACCACAGGAACCGTCCCAATCAGCGGAATGTTCATCATTATGTGGGTGCTTTGGAACCCCACTTGAGTTCTTGAATCAGGAGAATTCATTTTCCTACAAGCCCCGTTTGTGTGGGCAGGGCCAGTCTGCCTTTGGGAGCCATGTTAGTGGACTAAACATATAATAGATGCAAACATGCTAGCGATCAGTAGCACTCTGGGATGTCCACGCACACGTTTTGCACCCTGAATGCTGTACACAGCTTAACCTATATGCCAATGACAAGACTTTTGAAAAGTTTTTTGAAATAAGCCATGGCAGTGCGTAATGTTTTTATATTTGTACATGACACACCTATGGTACATTCCTAATTAAGAAATTCCTTATTTTGTATTTAAATGATCAGAATCTTGAATGGGAGCACTTGATTAAAGACATGCAGCAGTCATTGTAAATCATGTTTTTTGTTCATTTTTCTAAATTACTGAACACTGTTATTTGATATGGTGAAAACCTTAAAATTTTGGTTATAAACCGCTGTTATTTGGATTGTATGTAATTAATAAATACATATACACAATATGCAAGCTCTTTTGTGCTTTATTTTTAGTACAAAGTTGTGATGCAATTTTTCTGAAACAGTGGAAAGTTTCATTTGAAAAACCTGAGGAACTTGTTGGTTCACATTTCGTCCTTGGGACCTCTAGAGGCTGCAGCGGGGTTTGGACCTGAAACCCTGCTGTTATATCTTTGTCTTGTGCAAATTGGGGACTGATCAATCTATTTAAATCTACGTCTAATCAAATTAAAGCTGGATTTGAAATTAAACTTGCAGGATTGGAGACTAGATGTTCCATGCAGTTTGTATATTGTAAATATATTTTTACTTTTGGGGGGCTAAACTGTTAAATAAAAAACATTATTAATTTAGATCACACATTGACAAAACGAGAAAAACAGTAGCTTGTAGTATTAGCAACTGTTAAGTTGAAAAAAAAAAAAAATCATCTATATTTTTGATGAATAAAAATTTTGTAAGTAGGTCTGCATTCCATACAACAATGGCTCTTACAATATCCCAAAATAAATGAATTAATAAAAAGTGCTCCTACTTTGCACTAATGGATGATAGCAACTCTCCTGAAAACAACTGACAAAACAAATAATTAAAAAAAAAAAAAAAAAACTGCCATGTACTCACCCTCATGTTGCTAAAAAACCTCTAAGACATTTTCATCCACGAAACACAAAGGCGAGGGACGAGCAGTTAAGTTAAAAAAATCTCAAGAATTTGTAAAGTTTTTATGTGAACTAAAAGCATACAGTCTAGTGTTTTGAATTTGAAGTTAAAGCCTTAATACTGCTTTCAAATACTACTATTGGTAAAGTATTTTTCATTATATAAAACAAAACTTGTGCAAAAACACTCCTGAATGTGACAGTCTCAGTGGTTCAGTGGTTAAAGCGCTGTGTTTTAATCATGGAGATCTGAATTAAAATCTCACTGTTTATGTTAAATCACTGGTATAAAAGCAAAAGCTGACCACAACATTGCAAACTCTGTGGTCCAGTGGATAATTATTTGCCTTTCATATGTGAATTTTTGGGTTCGAACCCCACTGTTGCTTAAGTTTGTCATCCTTTATGACATAAAGCTAATAAAACCCCATCCAAAACACCCTACAATGTGACAGGCTCAGTGGATCAGTGGTTAAAGCGTTGTGTTTTTATCATGGAGACTGAAGTTCAAATCTCACTGTTGTTTATGTTAAATCACTGGCATAAAAGCTCTGGAACACCGCCTACAACACCGCCTACAACACCACCTACAACACCACCTACAACACCACAGACGCTGTGGTTCAGTGGATAAATATTTGACTTTCATGTATGAAGTTTTGGGTTCGAACCCCACTGTTGCTTAAGTTTGTCATCCTTTATGACATAAAGCTAATAAAACCCCATCCAAAACACTCAATAGTGTGAAAGATTCAGTGGTTCAGTGGATAAAGTGTTGAGCTTTAATCTTGGGGACCCGAGTTCAAATCTCACTGTTGTTTATGTTAAATCACTCACATAAAGGCTAAAGTCAACTGCAACGTCACAGATGCTGTGGTTCAGTGGATAATTATTTGCCTTTCATACATGAAGTTTTGGGTTCAAATCCCACTGTTGCTTAAGTTTGTCATCATTCACAACAATGCTAATAAACCTCCATCCGAAACACTCAACAATGTGAAAGACTCAGTGGTTCAGTGGATAAAACATTGTGTTTTAAGCAGGGAGACCTGAGTTCGAGGCCCACTAATGCTTATGTTAAATTGTTGTCAGTAAATCCAACAAAGTGCCTCAAACAGCAGCTCTCATCGTGTAAGCCACAGTGGCGCTACTGGCTAAACACACGTTTTCTGCTGATGAAGCTACGATAGAGGTGTGGGTTCGAACCCCAGTGACAATCAACTAACAAAGACTCTGTCAAAGCTTTAACTGCTTTATTGTAAAAATCACACAGGTGAAGAGTCAAATATAAGTTCCTGCACATGTTCAGACAAGAGATCTGTGGCTCACAGGTAAGAGCGCTGCCTCATGGGTTCAGAGGTTGCTGGTTCAATCCCAGCCGGATCTCCGCGATATGTGTGAATGAAGGGGTGGGGATGATTCGGGTCCCCCCCTGAGCCCCGGCACCATGTCCAGCAGCGGTTATGCTTCTGGACACAAACGAAAGAAATTTAGCTGTATAAAATTTTGGCCTGCCGTCCCTTCCCCACCCACTTAGGCTCCCATCATTTGCTTATTAAAGGCGTGACCCTCCAAAAAGAAAATGATGGGAACCTACATGTTTACAAGCAAACAACACACACTCACACATTACAAGTCTTACCTGTCCATCAGCAGAAGTCCATCATTACAGTCAATGTCTGTCCACACGACCCACAGCTCTGCTTCTGATGACTGGACGCTCCAAACTCATCCCTTATTCTGTAGGGGAAACAGACATTACTCCATATATAATTTATCTAAAACATCAGAATTCAAAAGTTAGCCTACATAATACTTCATAAATAAAAGATGACATAATACTGTCTATTAGATGTATAAAATATTGAACACTTCAGCTCTACTAAAGCATGAAGCAGCAGGAACATCAGAGCTTCAGACTCCAACTGACTCTAATAACAAACAACAGTCCAGCAGATTATTACCTACAGTAAAACTACAACAGCAACACAGACAAAATACACCATTCATTATTATTCTACTACATGATATGAGTATTAGATGGCGATTAAAAATGTAACGCAACAACCAGAGATGAATTTGTTCTTGTAAAGCTCTGACAGTGAGTTCAGGATGTAAACAAAGCCTGTGATAAACCTTCACAGAAGATGCAACTGCCTTCATACTTCGTTAACAAGTGGCAAATTAAACAAGAACTTTTAAGTTAAAGACACCATCAAATTAAAGTTTTGTGTGTTGGCGGGGAAGCACATTAAGTCCATCATAACATGAATGTAAATAAACTGACATGAGCTCTGCTATAACATCAGCAAAACGATGTATCGGTACAAACGTAGACAATTATACTAAACATAATGAGTTTATAAGGACAAATTTACTTACAGGTGAGTTGCGTGACAGTTTATTCCCTCATTTTATCTATTTGTTTGCAGGAATATGTGCAGTTGTGTGATAGCTGTCATCTGCACGTGCTGTAGCGACTGTCATCAGCGTCATGTTGTCAAGGATCCAACGGTGTCACGCTGACAGTGAAACCCGCTTACGCCGCCTAGTGGAGCGGATGGAAAACTGATCATCAGGTTCAGTGCTAAGCTAGCCTAGTTAACTGTGTTCTGGGCAAGTGAGTCTGTCGCCAGTCTTAGATGAGAGGGCTGTAATTTAATTTTCATATATTTGAAAACTAATCTATGTTTTTTTCAAGGATCTGAGTCAGATCAGCTCTCAACTGATGCGGCAAGACAGATAAAGTGTTCTGCTGAAAGGCACGCGCCTCAAGCGTAAACGGTAAACACAGATAAAATACGGTTCAAAAGAGCTTATGAGATTCGTTTAGTTTGTCTTTTTTGTTACGTTTTTATGTTTTAAGTAATGTTTATCACGTGTGTTCACAGTTAAACAATGGTTTTGTGTTGTTGTGTCACTGTTACAATGACTGAACATTTAATTATGCTTTGTACTGATGAATATAACAGGCACAAGTATGAGATCAGATGAGTGTGTCAGCGCCTTGTGGACAATAAGTGTATCTGCATTTCCATATGAAAACAGCAGCAGGACGAAAGAGACTTGAATGAAGCAAGTGGTGCTCAATGCAGAGCCAAAAGACGTCCAGCTCCACCTCTGTGGATCCAGTGGGTGGAGGGATAGAGTAATGGGTAGGGCTAAGGTGTGGTTGGACCTTCTAGCGTCACCCATTACGCCCAAATTACATCTAGAGAGGGATCTGGACTTCACACTCCACCCATGGATCTGCGGTATTCAGCAGAGGGGTGTAATCCTGCTCCGGCTGAGCCACTCTCCGGAGTTTAGCTCCAACCTCATTTAAAACACCTGAAGCAGCTAATCAAGGTCTTTGGGTTTACTAGAAACTTCCAGGCAGGTGTGATTGACTGTGTTATTCAAATACAAACAATTTACTTGGAATAAACAAATGTTTTTAATCATAGTTATGTGTCATAAGTTTGAGTAGGACATGAAAAAATACTCACAGCAGAAGTCTTGTCGTACAAATGTATGCAGATAATGTGCAAGAAATGATTCATGTTCTCAAGCAGGTAGAAGACTGTAATACAGATTACAAACACTTACCAAAATTAAATGTAAGAAGAAAGTCCTTCCACAATCTCTGCAGGTTCAGTGTCTCAGTGGATGATCAACTGCTTATTCTGTGTGAAAGTCCTGAGTTCAACTCTCACAAGTATAGTTTCACAAAACAAACCTTTTCCAAAACACTCATTAACTCTGCAGACTCAGTGGTTAAAGCATTGTGTTTTAATCATGAGCTGAGCTCAAATCTCACTGTTGTTTATGTTAAATATAATAAAAGCTAAAGTCGACTGCAACGTCACAGACTCCGTGGCTCAGTGGATAATTATTTGCCTTTCATACATGAAGGTTTTGGGTTCAAATCCCACTGTTGCTTAAGTTTGTCGTCATTCACAACAATGCTAATGAACCTCCATCCAAAACATTCAACAGCGTGAAAGACTCAGTGGTTCAGTGGATAAAGTGTTGACTTTTAATCATGGAGACCTGAGTTCAAGTCCCACTAATGCTTATGTTAAATTGTTGTCAGTAAATCCAACAAAGTGCCTCAAACAGCAGCTCTCATCGTGTAAGCCACGGTGGCACTACTGGCTAAACACACGTTTTCTGCTGATGAAGCTGCGATAGAGGTGTGGGTTCGAACCTCAGTGAAAATCAACTAACAGAGACTCTGTCAAAGCTTTAACTACTTTATTGTAAAAATCACACAGGTGAAGAGTCAAATATAAGTTCCTGCATATGTTCAGACAAGAGATCTGTGGCTCACAGGTAAGAGCGCTGCCTCACGGGTTCAGAGGTTGCTGGTTCGATCCCAGCTGGATCTCAGCGATATGAAGGTGTGGTGCGAGTGAGAAGGTGCAGGGGATCATGGGGTGTCCCCTAAGCTCCAGCACAACGTCCAGCAGGGGTTATGCTTTTGCCTGAAAAAAATTTAATTAGCTGTGTAAAAAAAAAAAAAAGAAAAGAAAAGAAAAGAAAAAAAAAAGAAGTCTTACCCATCCATGAGCAGCAGAATCCATCATTACACACGTCCCTGGGTGTAACGCTCCAAACACATCTCTTATTCTGTAGGGCAAAGACATAAAGACATTATGCTATTTTGTATACCTAAATTAATTTAAAAGTCTAAATAATGTTTAATAAAAGTAAATTGCCTACATAAATTGAATTCCTAAAGCTGTGCAGTGTCATATTACAGACTATATTATACTTCAGTAATATTGTATCAGTAATAATCTTTGTTTCAATATACTTTTCATCGTAATTTAGTTCTGATGATGCTATTAAATTACTTTCATACATCTCCACGATATGAGTGAATGGCGTGTGAATGAAGGGGTGGGGATGATTCAGAACCCCCCCTGAGCCCCGGCACCATGTCCA
Organism: Ctenopharyngodon idella; assembly: GCF_019924925.1. NCBI lineage: Eukaryota > Metazoa > Chordata > Actinopteri > Cypriniformes > Xenocyprididae > Ctenopharyngodon > Ctenopharyngodon idella. The sequence goes on from NC_067223.1 coordinate 13,772,124, forward strand.
GCAGCGGTTATGCTTATTGCACAATCAAAAAAAATTTAGCTGTATAAAATTTTGGCCAGCGGTCCCTTCCCCACCCACTTAGGTTCACATCATTTGCTTTTCAATGGAGTGACCCTCCAAAAAGAAAATGATGGGAACCTACATGTTTACAAGCAAACAACACACACTCACACATTACAAGTCTTACCTGTCCATCAGCAGAAGTCCATCATTACAGTCAATGTCTGTCCACACGACCCACAGCTCTGCTTCTGATGACTGGACACTCCAAACTCATCTCTTATTCTGTAGAGGAAACAGACATTACTCCATATAGTTTATCTAAAACATCAGAATTCAAAAGTTAGCCTACATAATAGTTCATAAATATAAAATGACATGTATATTTATACTGTCATGTATGTCCGATTCTTGAACGAATCATTCTTTTGAGCCAGTTCTCAAAATCGAACTGTATCAAACTGTAGTTCCAGTTTGATGACGCAAGACGCACAGCCGAAGTAACATGTCCAACTCAAACCAACTGTCAAAATTTGCCGAAGATTACCGAGAAGGCTGATCTGCAAGTTGATGATACTATACTGGAACTGGAAATACGGAAACACGTACTGGAAATATGCTTATTATGACTATCATTAAATAACATTTTATTAAACCCTACAAAGACCTTTCTGTCGAGAGATCTAAATAAAATTTACTATGGTTTATAATGCATGCAGATTATATTTTAAGTTAAGCTAAATCAAGACTTTATTCTTTTTTTTTCAAGGTTTATTCTTTACTTTAGACATGTAACGTTAGAACATATCTGCGTTTGTGCATCAATGTAATGTGTGCTGTACGTGCGTAACTTTTAGGAAACTTTTTCAAGATGTTGACTACTCAATATTAATCAGTTGTGACTCGTATCCGACATGAAGGATCAGTGAATGAAATAGGGCTGCAACAAATGATTATTTTTTGATAATCGATTAATCTAACGATTATTGGTACGATTAATCCACTAATCGTCGATTATTACATTGATTAATCAGTATGCTCTGTTCAATTATTCCACTTTAGCAATTAGTTAAATGTTGAGTTATAGGCCTTCAGCTTTTGAAAGTGTATTTTTAATGAATTTCAAGCCAACTTCAAGTTTTCTTTTCTGCTCATAAGTTATCAATGGTGCAACTGTTACAATGACTGGTACTGTGTTTTTATTAAGAAAATATGAATATGGAATATGAACATAAAAATATGAATATGTAATATTGTGCATATATATATATATATATATTAAATTCTCCTCTCTAAATATATATTTTAACTATCGAGTTTATGGTCACTGAATGGCTTTCCTGAGGTAAAATGTAACATTTTGTGACACACTTGTTTGCAAGCTGTTTTATTGACGTCTTTCTGGGGTTGCAACTCTGATTAAGTGATTACATTAGAGATGGATTCATTTCAGTAAGTTGTACTGTATCTAACATACGTTTTGATGTTCATTCATGTTTATTTCGTGCTGTAATAGCAGAAAAGAGGAAGAAATAATAGGTTCACGTGCCGCTTGACCTGAGGCGCTACAGCGATCCGTTACGCCACATTAAGAGCGCCAAAACCACATGTATTGTTTGGATCCCGTAGTACAATTGACAGAATTTCAAACCTGAGATTTTGTTTTATATCAAAATTAACCTGATCTGTCTCATCTGTCGGCGCGTTATCCGTGTCCTCTTTGCTCTGCTATGTATCTTTCAATGCGAGAGAAAATGGACGTGTGGCGTGAGAACAGTGAGTTTGAATGAGAGTTGGTGGCCCTGCATGACAGCATTTTCTTGTAGTTATGCTAAACGTTATGTTTGTGTTTTATGCTATGTTAAATTCCCACATTTTACGGGTTCAATTTCGTTTGCACTATACACTCCGAAGCGCCGTGTCTCTGTCTTCTTCTATTGGATTGGATCCAGGACCGGGAGGGCTGCATTACAGTATTGCGCTACAGCGCCCCACTGGTCAAACCGCGTTATTGCAGGCCTTTCAAATAGGTCACATGAGATCAAAAGACTAATGGCTAATTTTGTGTTAAATCAACAAAACTTGAAACGTATGATTTTATTCATATTTATTTTTCCTGAAGAACGACAAACATAACTAGTGATGAATGCCAAAATATTACATGTCATAGTCATAGAATATTTATCTAGTAATCCACTATTTTATAGAGGGGGGTCAAAATGACAATTTTCACCTGAGATTTGGAGCCAAATTACAGGTGGTAAAATGACTTTAGAAAGATGACAGCATCATTATTTCATTGTTACACAGATATTGGAAGGTCTATTAGTAAAATCTGTTGACTTTAGCAATCCTTGTTGCATTATATGCCAACAGTGACAGTTCAAAAATGGGGGAACGCACATCTTAAGTTTACATGCCTTTAACTCAATAAGTATTAAAGATATCTTAATATCCTTTTAGATTTTTATTCAGACGTGCATTGATGCCTACCTTGGAGTTCATTCTCCGAAGGCAGCCATGAAAATATGAGCTAGAACCGACGTCACACTCAGGCGACGGAAGTTGCGTCATTGAATCGCAGAGGCAGAAATGGCTGGTTTGATCAAAAAGGTACGTGGGGAGGTCATGGAAATATATTAATAAAAACTACTGATATTTATCCGTAAACGAAGCTTGTGTCTATACTAAAGCGTTTAAATATTCCCCCCTTTTCTGTACGTTTGTCTTTAGCGCTTGTATTTTATCTTTAAATGCATTAGTCGTGCTTTGTTTTGGACGATTGTGATGGCTGAGTATGTATGTGTGTGTGTGTGTGTATATATATATATATATATAGTATGGTTTAATGTCTTTGTGGAGCTGTAAATGTCATGCATGGGAAATCAAGTTGTGCATTTGACATTTCAGATTGAGATTTATACTAATATGCACATGTGCAGTAATGTCTTAATATCATACTTGTAATATTGTCATTACATACATAATTGCTTAAATTAACAAGCATAAGTATTAATAGTTAAATGTTAAAATGACTTCATTGCATACGTTGTTTCTGACGCTTTCATTAAAGCGTGACGTCTATGGAAATATGCTGATTGTGTTAATATCTTGATTGTCTTATTTTTAGACCACAGGCTTGGTTGGCCTTGCTGTCTCCCACAATCCACATGAGGTGAATGTCTTGAAGTTGTTTTGTTTTATTATTTATCTCCATTCAGTATAACAGCATATTCTTGCATAGACAAATTAAATGTTTTGTTTGCATTAGACTACTATGTACATTAGGCAATCTATTGAATAATTGTTCTCTTTCCTAAAGCGTCTTCGGATTCTGTACACCAAGATCCTGGGCTCCCTTCAGACTATGCCTCAGGACGCTGCCTACAGGAAATACACTGAGCAGCTGATCAACGAGAGGTTCAACCACGTCAAAGCTGTAAGACATTTAAAATGTACTGAGATATGAGATTAAGATTGGCTTTAACTATCCCTTATTGATGTAAGGAGATTGTGTTGATTTGTATATATGTAATTTTTGTTCAATAAAGGAGCCAGATGTGAAAAAGCTTGAAAAGAAAATCAACTCTGGACAGATTGAGGAGGTTATTGCACAGGTGAGAAAATGCAATACCAAAGAGTCTCTGGGCCATTACTGTCATCAACTGAGTTTATAGAAAATGAATACTCTGAAGTAACACTGGAGTGGTTTGGTGTACCTCCGCAGGCTGAGGCTGAACTGGCCTTGTCCAGGAAGATGACAGAATGGAAACCATGGGAACCGCTCGTAGAGGAGGCACCAGCCAACCAGTGGAAATGGCCCATCTGAAGTTCTCATGATGTTCATGTACATATATATTATGTTTATATTAAATAATAAATAAACTCTCTGTTTAAGTTGTGCATTTTTATAGTTGTTTGTTATAGATTGGAAGTTAATTTTTAATTTCTAATACATTTAATTAAAATTTTCAATAAAAAATTCATATGAAATTTTAATATAATTATAAAGATCATATCAGAAATATGAGAAATCATTCACTCTTTGAAATTAGAGACTCAAACAGGCAATGAGAGATGACACCTCAATGAGGGACCTTTAAACTAAGAAAAAGTCAAATTTATAGGCTACATGAGAAGAAATTATAACAAAACGTTAATTTAAAGTTAAACATACATGTAGTTTTGCTATATCACTTATAAAATAATACTAATAACACAATTATTAAAAAAAAAGGGTTCAGCTTGTCACTTACCAAACTTTTGCACTTACCAAAGTATTTCATATCAACTACCCACCTACATTTTGTGGTTAAGCAGTTTACAATGTTAATAAAAAAAATGACGGACACTCTGAAATGCCTTTGAGAATGTAGAGGAAATTATGTTTTATTTTTATTTTGCTTTCTTTCTTGTGTCCAAGTACATCCTGTGTTAATGTTTGACCAAAGGCCTAAAAGATTAGACAGTTTAAATAAAGGTTGATAAATATGGAGATAAATAACTGAATGGTGGGTATGAACTGATGCAGAGATTCACTGCTGATTTAGATCTAGAAGGATGGTGTTAAGAGAAATGTATGAAAATGTCTGTTACAACACATATCAACTAAGTTAATTTAAAAAATCATTCAATTTCTACAGTAAAAAATGAAGCATTCAATTGCTACAATAACAAAAGCAAACAGTAAAAAAGAAACTAGTCATATAAATGTATTTTGGTCTGTCGGTGTGACTGATGTTTTATATATTAGAATCACACCTCTCTCTTCTGTACTAGGACGCTACATTCAAGAACGCTTTTTATATCTAAAGATTTTTTACCCCCAAAATAGATACCGTATGAAATCTTTTGCCCTGCTACTTATAAATATTTCTTCAACAGTTATGTCCAACTAAACCTAAGACACCACCAGCAATACAGAAGTCACCGTTTCTCCAAAGAGTAGAAATTTTGGCATTAGTTACAACAATAATATTATATCAAAGTACAAAGGTAACAAAAAGGCACAATAAAAGACCAAATGACAGTATATTCTGTACCCACATAGTCCATGTAGAGACTTTGGGAGGGTTTTGAGCAAAACTACTTTCTCTTGATTCAATGTACAATTCCTTCTGTGAAGGGTGACAGGTCTGTTTAGCTACATGAGAGACTCCAGGCTCTCCGACGGGTTGGCAGGAACTGTGCCATTGTTTTCAGAGTAGTGAAGAGCTCTCTCATCCTCCTTAGTGCTCACCAAACTCAGGATCGCTTTGTAGAGGAACTGATACTGTTCCTGCACACACAGGAAGATGCACATTTTATAATTCATATCTTTCTTACTTGGTTTTTTGTCTTTTTTATGGAAGCTTGTTTCCACCACAGAACACACAATTCTGACTTTTTTCTTTGCAATTCCGAGTTTATATCCCACAATTTTGACCTTTTTCCTCGCAACTCCGAGTTTCTATCCCCCAATTCTTAATTTTTTCCTCACAATTCCGAGTTTATATCCCACAATTCTGACTTTTTTCCTTGAAATTCCTAGGTTTTTTTTTATCCCACAATTCCCTACAATTCTGACTTTTTCCTCACAATTCCGAGTTTATATCCCCAATTCTAACTTTTTTCTCTCCAATTCCGAGTTTATATCCCACAATTCTGACTTTTTTCTCTTGCAATTCCGAGTTTATATGCCCCAATTCTGACTTTTTTCCTCGCAATTCCGAATTTATATCCCTAAATTCTGATGTTTTTCCTTGCAATTCCGAATTTATATCCCACAATTCAGACTTTTTTCCTCGCAATCCCGAGTTTATATCCCACAATTCCCCACAATTCTGACTTTTTCCCCCGCAATTCCGAGTTTATATCCCCCAATTCTGACTTTTTTCCTCGCAATTCCGAATTTATATCCCACAATTTTTACTTTTTTCTCGCAATTCTGAGTTTATATCCCACAATTCTGACTTTTTTCCTTGCAATTCCGAGTTTAATATCCCCCAATTCTGACTTTTTTCCCCTCACAATTCCGTTTATATCCCCGTTTATATAATTTTGACTTTTTTCTTGCAGTTCTGAGTTTATATCTCTCAATTCTGATTTTGTTCCTTGCAATTCCGAGTTTGTCTCAATTCTGACTTTTTTCTTGCAATTCCAAGTTTATATCCCACAATTCTGACTTTATTTCTTGAATTTCTGACTTTTTTCTCAGAATTGTGAGATCAAAAAGCACAATTGCAAGGAAAAAAGTCAGAATTGTGAGAAAAAAAGTCTCAATTATTATTTTTTTTTTTTACTTCATTGCGGAAACAAGCTTCCATATTGTTTTCCAGTACATATATCACAACATTCTTAAATCAAGATACATTTACTTGAAAAGCAAAATGACTTAAGTCTTTTTTTATTAAAAGTTATATCAAAATCAGTGAGTTTATGCTTAAAACAAGATACAAAATATCTGCCAGTAGAGTCAGAAAAGTACACTTAATTCAAAGGGAAAACAAGATTATTCTTCTCACCCCATTGGCAGATATTTTTTTTCTTGTTTTATGCAAAAACACTTCATTTTGATACATTTTTCAGGAAAAAAAAAATGTTTCATTTTTCTTCTCAAGTAAATGTATCTTGATTTAAGAATGTGTAGACATTTGTACTGGAAAACAAGACAAGAAAATCATTTTTCTGCAGTGTCCTAATATTACAGTCCTCTTACAATATCATTGAAGACCCCCGGCCTCATGAGGTTCATCATTCTGGTGGTCTGATAGACGTCCACACTGTTCTCCTCCTCCAGCTGGTTAACCAGGGTGGTCAGGGCACAAAATAAACCAGCACTCGACCCTCCAGACCTGCACAGCAGAAACCGTGAGAAATGGCATATCAGTGATTAATATAGCCTCTGCATTTCTGTGAATAAAATGACACTCTACCCATCATGGATGATGACGGGTCCCTCTCGACGCGAGCTTTCGTCTCTGATGATGTTGATGAGCTCGAAGGAGTTGCTGATGGGGCTGTCGGGGTTCGGCCAGCGGGGCATCTGGTACTGCCGCACCTCCAGCACGTAGTCATCCTGTCACAGACAAAAACAACATTCTCATTACTGTTATATAGTAGAAATTACTATAATTACTATAGTTTTCCATTTACAAAAAGGCAGTACCACAAATACTACCATTTATTTATTTATTTGCATTTCAGTAATGATAATAGTTTGTAAAATGAAAAATAATGTCACAATGAAAAAAAATTCAAATTACAATATGATTAATAAATAATTGAATATTCTTTGTGCAAAATATACATATTTTTGTGTTGATTTTGGGGTGAAATATGACTCAAACATGACTGGTTTTGTGAGATTCACCCAGAGCAGCTGCAAATACTCAGTTCTGGCTACATAAATTAAATACGTTTTTCACCTTTAGGGCCTCCAAAATGAAGTCCTGCACCACCAGCGACTCCTCGTTGGACAGGCACATGCTGTCCTCACGTCTGAAGGTCACAGTGAAGGTCTCACAGCTGATTGGCTGTTCTTTAGTTGGCCAATACACACACTCTCCCTCTCCGGTCTGTGACAGTCAGGATATGAGATGCCTTATGTTAAATAGGATGTGTGTCGATCTATAAATGTGTATAAATGAGCGTGTGACTCACCAAGCTCAGTGTATCAGGCATGGAAACTATGATCTGTGCGTTGTGATCCCAGATCATCCTCCAGAAGTCCTGTATGGTGTTTGGCAGAGGATTCTGGGTAGCGATGAACTCGCGGCTCTGATGGTACCCCTGTAAACGGCACAGATTCATTGAATCACACCATATCACCTGTGAATCTAAAGAGGGGCATCAGAACAAGAGTCTTACCAATAAATAAGAGGCATTGATGTAGTCTGATGATTCTCCAGGTCCTGTAGAGAGACTGACCCTTGACCTCTCCACTGAAGCACAGATGGGAGCACATGAGAAGATAAAGATCAACCATCACAGTTCACAAAACCAAAGTCACTGAATAAGCTCACTGATAATGGACATCTTTAAATACACATTTTAAAAAACTTGCATTGCTAAATTAAGAGATAACTTCAAATTTCAGAAGAACAGTAATAAAAAAAAATGTGAATATAATTCTAGGCAAAAAAGAACTAATATACTAACTAACTAAATAAATAAACAAATGAAATGTAAATACCCATAACATATCAATATTTATATTAAATAAATAATAATGAGTATGTATTTTTTAAAATCAATATTAAATGAACACATAAACAAACAAAAAATTAAAATACCTATAACATATAAATAAATTATACATTAATAAAATAAATATTTTTAATAAATAAATAATATAATAAATATATGTTTTTTAAATCAATATTTAAAATAAGTAGATAACTATATAAATAAAATATTATAATGTATACTATACTATACTATACTATAATATACTAATATACTATAACGTATAAATAAATATGATATATTAATAAATAAAATAAATATTAATAATTAAATAATATAATGAATATTTATTTGCTTTTTAAAAACAATATTTAAAATAAGTAAACTAATAACTAAATAAATGAACAAACAAATATATAAATAAATCATACATGACATATATTAAAAAATAAAATACATATTTATAATAAATGAATAAATCAATAGAATTAATATTTTTTTAAATAAATATTTAAAAAAATAAATAAATAAAAGTAAAATACTTATAACATATAAATGGGTGATTACACTCATTTTTATATATATATATTATTTATATATGTATATAAATAAATATGACATTAATGATATCTTACTAAATATATTTTTATAATAAATATATAACATAATATAAATATTTTAAATAAATATTCAATATTTAAAAAAAATATTTTTTTTTTTATATTGCACACACTCACCAGGCATAAGACAAGACGTCCTGTTTTTAGATGCATTGCACTCTTTCAAAGCCACTGTGTAGTCGCTCTGTTTTGCACAACTCTGACTGACCAGCTGCAGGAACAACAGGGAAGATCGATTCATTGCTCAGAGTAATGACGATTAAGAGGGGCTTACTAAACCAACGGTCTCACCTTAAACTGTTTCTCCAGGCGGGTCTTTCCTGTTGGTCCCGGTATGAGGAGATCAGACACATATGTGTGAATGTGGCTAGATGAGACCAGTGTCTCTTTACCCCTGATGGCCTCTACTAAAGCGTCATGGATGAAGACGTACTGCTCCTGCTCAAGCACACAAATATTAAAGATGTGTCGTGTTGCATGTGACGTGACATAACCCGAAATATGGTAGGATGTCTTACCTCTGTCTGTACCAGGTAGTTCCTCTGGGTACGAATGTGTTTGAGGAATCCCATTATGTTCACTGTACTTTCCTCCTTTATCTGCTTCAGCATGCTGTCGATCACAATGTATGTTCCTGTTCGTCCCACACCGGCACTACAGATCGTAAGTGGACACATTCAAACACATCTTAAAATTATGTTGTCCGTTTCAATGTATAAACTCTCACTTCAAGTCACATTTATTTATACAGCACTTTATATAATACAGATCAAAGCAGCTTCACAGTAATAAACAACAAAATAACAGTATTATTGTTGCAAAGTTCTTCAATTACAAAACAAATACAATTTCAGCTGTAAAGCAGCTCTAAAAAGAAAATAGTGTCATTATTCACCTCAAGTCTGTTCAATAATTATGGAGCCCCGCACATGACATGCAGGGAAAAAAAAGTAAATCCTGTGCACGATTTACTATTTCGTTCCCTCGATTTGCACGATTTACTATTTTGTTCCCTCGATTTGCTAAATTGTGAGCATGATTTACTATTTTGTTCCCTCAATTCATCCTATCAAATTATAAATTGTGCGCACGATTTAACCTACTATTTTTTTTCCTGCATGTCATGTGCGGGGCTCCATAAATAACAATGTCAATGTTGCAAAGTTATGAAAAGAACTCAGTTCAACTATAAAGCAGCTCAACAGAAGATAATAAAGTGCAACAGTCAGTTCCAGAAGTAAAAACTCCATTAAATTTCTCCATAGGGAAACTGATTTTGAACGATAACTTTTAAACCTTTAAAGACAGGTTTAGCTCGCATTATTTCAACTTAGGTTTAAAATAATCATGTTAAACAGCAGAATTTGTGGTGACTACATTACTACATTACCCATGATGCTGTACAGAAAATTCCACCAATCAGAGTAACTACAAGCTTGTTAGCTCCGCCCACTCGAATGAAGCACAGACAGCAAATGATCTCCATACGCTCTCAAAATACTTAAATAATTGAATATATAGCCATATTTTTTTGCAATAAACTTTTTAAATGGGTTTTATATACGGTATAGTTGGTTTGGTCCATGACTTACAACCCTTTAATGAAGACTTTTTTTAAATCCCTATGGGAAAAATGAATGGAAAAAATACTTCCGGGATCTCTATAGTGTCATTATTCAGCTCAAGTCAGTTCAGTGTTGATTCAGTTTCAGTGTGAATGTTGTGGAGTTCATCAATAATGAAATGAATTCGATTTATCCATAAAGCAGTTCTATAGAAGACAATATTGTCATTATCCAGCTTTTATTCTCATTCAATACTGTCAGTGCGGTCAAATCGATTACAATAGTAACTTCACAATAATAACTTTATGATTAATAACTACTGTTGTCTACCTGCAATGCACCACCACAGGCCCCATATCAGCCGTCCTGGCCTGCGAGGACGCCCGCACAAAAGACAGCAAGGGAAGAGTGTATTCTGGGACGCCCATGTCGGGCCACTGAGTGTAATGAAAGTGAAGCACCGTCCTCTCCTGACTGCGGCCCTTCTGTGAGCCCTAGAGGCAGAAAAGAAAATGAAAAGTATTGAGAACGGACAATATCCTCAAAGGGTTTCTGGTGACGGTGACGTACGGCGTAGTTACTGACCTTCTTGACGTTGATGTTCCTCAAGGTGAATGTCCTCTGCGTGTAGTAGGCAAGAGTTTTGGTGCTCTTCAGTGTGACTAGGAAGCATCCATAGTCTTCCTGATTCTCCAGGGGCCAATATTGATCACATTTTCTCTGTTTGACACACACGCCCGGTTGGTTTAGTTATCTCATTAGACCACTTGATATCAAAGTTGTTACCCAAACCAATCTAAATCAAGTGATGAAGAGCATTACCCGGCCCTTCTCCACCAGGTTAGTGATCATGACAATCACACCAACGTTTTGCTCCCATATCATCCTCCAGAAATCTTCCAGACTGCCTTTCAGTGGCCCCTGAGCAGCTATATATGCTTTCGGATGATTGTAGCCCTAAAGATAATCAATCACAAACAGACTTTGATCATTCTGTGTGATTGCTGACTAATATATGGCGATGTTACACACTTATGATGTTTTAAAAAATATCAAATGTGGTGTACACTTACATCCACATAGTTGGCATTAATATAGTCCCCTGTCTTTCCATCTTTGTCAGAGTTTTGAGAGAGTTTAACTCGACTGTGATCATCTGAGAGTACAAAAAAGTCATGTTAGTCATGTTTTTATATATATATATATATATATATATATATATTCCATCTCTTATATTGGAATGGGTGAGTGATATACAGGCCAGGATGTTAATGTATCTGTTCTTGCTCTTATTGTCTGGGTGGTTGGAGCTGTCCGCAGTGATGCTGACGTCCGCCGTACAGCCCTGAATCTCCTGGAAGAAACATTTCATCCCCGTCACTGACAAAAGCACAACTCAGATCATAACCATACCAAACTATTTCACTTTATCATGCATACTAACCATGCAAAGAGCAACACTGACACGTCAATACAATGAACAGAAGAATAACAACAATGCAAAAGAATAAGTAACACTAAACAAAGGGAGATGTGTCTTACCTCATAAGACTTTTTCAAGATCTAATAAGGGAGGGGGTGAGAATGCAGAAAAGCACAATGAAAGTCCAGGACAAACAGAGAGGCAGGTACAGGTACATGAGGCACGTTTGCATGTGTTTTCATGCTACAGACGGGTTTAGACGGGGCTGTTGCTCTGTGTGGGTGTCCATGCAGTCAGTGGAGCCACAGTGAACAGTGTTCCCTCACACAGACACCTGTACATCTCTATACATGCTGCCCCATAGCACTCATATTCATCAATTTGTGACATTAATGCACTGTTTTATATTTTTATGTGGCATAATAAGATGCAATGTTTAAGGTTGCATACTTAAAAATGTCAAGAAAACTGACTAAGCAGTGATAAAAATCACAAGTACCTCAAATTCTTTGAAGAACGAGTGATTTGTGTGAAGATCAGCAACATGTTTCACGAAGTCCTTAACAGGGAGAGCTTCATTATCCTCTGCCATCAAAAAGAAAACAATTATTTAGAATAAATAAATAAATATAAAATGATCAATATTAAATAAATAAAATTATTTTATAAAAAATACAATTACTTTTGTAATAAATAAATGAATTGATTGATTTTTTAAGAAATAAATGACTATTCATTTATTTGTATTTTTTTTACTTTAATAAATAAAAAATAACTGTTTGTTTGTTTGTTTGTTTAAATAAATGCATACAACTAAATAAATACAATTAAATAAATACAATTATTTATTTAAAAAATTACAATTACTTTATTACAATTACAATTACTTACATTATAATTGTAAGTAACTGTATTTTTAATGCATTTTTCAATAAATAACTAATAAATAACTGTTTTTATTAAATAAATATAAATACATAAATATTAATAAAAGTAAATACAATTATTTATTTAAAAAAATTACAATTACTTAAATAAGTTTATTTATCATAAAAGTAATTGTAACTAGTTGTTTTTAATAAATAAATTATTTATTTATATCTTTCAACAAATAATTTTAATAAGTAATAACTAGTTGTTAGTTGAAATAAATACAATTAAATACAAATAAATAAATATTAATAATAAATAAATAAAATTGTTTATTAAACAATACAATTACTTAAATAAGTAAATTAGGTTATTTATTATAAAAGTAATTGTAAGTAATTGTATTTAATAAATACATTATTTATTTATTTTATTTTTTAAATAAATAACAAACAAGAATAATAAATAACTGTTTGTTTAAATAAATAAATAAATAAATAAATAAATAGCTGATAAGGCATGAAAGAAAGAAAAATATAGTAATTTTATCTGTCTGAATCTGAGCGCAAGTTTTGTTACCTGTAGGTAGAAGAAGAGGGGTTGATGGGGCTGATATGGGACGGACTGAATTATTGTCCTCTACATAAAAATGTGCCGTTTGAAAGCATCTCCTATAAGACAGAAAAATGGCAAATATTACAGCCATTTTTGTACTTTATTACAGTTAAAATTAAGAGAATTTAATGAGAATAATGAGAATAAAAAACTCAGTGCAGTAAATGATTTCTGAGAAACACTGTTGAAAGTTGATTGGACCGAGCAGCACAACACTCTTGTAGCCAATCAGCAGTAGGGGGCGTGTCCACTCAAGATGGAGGAGGAGAGAAAGAGAGTGAGCAAGAGGGAGATTTGAAGAAAGACTGTAGAAAGAGAGATGGCTGAGAGACATTACAAAAGAGAAAAGATCAGAGGAATATCACTTGAAAAAGAAGGGTTATGATCAGAGACATGAGATGATAAGAGACATCAGCTCTTACATTGTGTGTTCGTGCATTTTGGGGGCGGAGCAATGAAGGGGAGGGGCATGTTTGTTTGGGTTGATTTCAAATATCAACAGTGTTTCTCAGAAATCGCTTACTGCACCTTTAAAATGAGTGAAATGTCATCTGGACATGTTTTTGTGAGTTTGTGAGATTTTAGAGCAGGTAAATCTAGTGTATGTAATCTCAAAGCAAACATTCACACACTGACGTGTGTTTAAAGATTTAATACCTCCAGTAGATGAGAATGCCCACCAGCACCAGCAAACACAGGATAGTGAGTGTGGAAACCACAGCCAGAGGAACAACGGTCCTTTTCTCTTTCTCCGTTCCTCCCACCATCCCAACACGAGACTCCGGACTGCTGTTACTCGCCTCTGATGATGGAAACAGGAGCAAAAACAGTCCTTAATAAATCCATTAATGAACGATCTCATGGTAAAATACATGACATAATATTCAACATATTCAAGGAGCTACAAAATCTGTGGATATGTCTACATGCAATCCAACTGCTAGCTCATGGAGAATAAAATGATCCTATTCATAAAAGCATTTCATGTGCTTCACCTCAATAAAAAACACTAAGTAACTTACACACACCCATACCCAAAACGTAAATTTTGAAGCAGTTATGTTTATTTTTGAAAATGTAAAATGACAGTTTAACCCCAATTATAAAACCCCATGGGAAAATCTCGAGGGAACCAGAGGCGGATTAGTCTTCCGGGTTTTGACGTCATCCCTGCAGCACTCGATGGCATTTACCATAGATGTAATACTGTTTACAGCTCCTCCAGAAGCCTCGGGAGCTGAAACCCAATTATGGTAAGGGGCGTTACATTTCCGGCACATGCTCTAAGTGGTTGACCAATCACAACAGACTGGGCCAGCTGACCAATCAGAGAAGACTGGGCTTGTAGGAAAGGCGGGGTTTAAAGAGACATGAACTAAAACGGAGCTGCAAAAATGTACAGAAAGAGAAAAATAATGTGTTTTTTGAACGTTAAAGAATGTAAATGTATTAGGGTTGTCAAAAGTACTATTATATAGTATTCTTAAACACCTCTGATTGGCTACTGTGTTCACTCGCTCAACAGATATGTTATAAATAGCATGTTTGACGCTCTTCACTGAGCGCTTACACAGATACACACGGGACATTTGAAAGCAGGCGTCTATCAACGGATCCCTAATTTATCCACTGATAGATGGGTCCGCTGATAGATGCCTGCTTTCAGATGCTCCCGTGTGTATCTGTGTAAGCGCTCGGTGAAGAGCGTCAAACATGTTTTTGAAGCGTTGATCACTGTAGCCAATCACGGACATATCTGTTGAGTGCGTGAACACAATGGCCAATCAGAGGTTTTTAAGAATCCGCTCAACAGCACTCAAAATGACAGGGGGAAATGCTGGTATTGTCACATTTTTAAAATTTCAGTACCGAAGTTGGTACTTCTGACAACCCTAATTACAACAGACCCCATAATAAAATTATGAACTTGTAAATGAGCATAATATGGCACTTTAAATCATTTTGCAAATCTGTGATTGGCATTCTTGTCAATCAAACTCCTGTGAAATGATCAAGAATTATACAAGAAGTCATGTTTTTCATTCTCATTTTACCTGTATCCTGGTCTTCCTCTGACTCTCGAATAGTGAGTTCAGGAATTATGAGCTGTATGGGAATACCATTGATTTGAGAGGTCAATGATCCTCCTTGACCCGAGCCAGTGTCAGACTCAGCTGACCAGGTCACCCATGAGAGAAAAGCCTGGTTTTCTGGTTCTTCGGTGGTGGCATCCACTTGCTCGCTCTCAAAGTAGAAAGTAGAGGACAATCCCTGATTATTTTCATCTCCAGTTTTACCGCTGTAGCTCAGATCTGAGTCTTTGGGAGCCAACCGGCTTTGGTCGAGCTCCCATTCTCGGTCAAGCTCCTCCAGGAAGATCGCGGACCCTGATCCGCTGAACTCTCCCTGCCCGTCTGAAGAAGGTACTTGAGCAGATCCCTCCTCCAAAAAGATGGTTGGGTAGCGAGTGGGAGATTCATAGAGATTTGTGGCATCACGAGCCGTTGATGCCTTTTGATTACTGAGCAATGTGGCTGTAACAAACACGTCTGAAAAGTTAAGACTTCAACTCTCTAAACTCACTTAAAAACCATTTACGGCGGAGGAAAGAAGTGCTTGGAATCAAATTAATATCTTGCAGATCTTGCAATACCTAATGCCACCACAAAGGGGGCGCCATCACCATGTGCAAGAGAAAGAAGGCAAAGGTTGAATGCACAAGAGCAAGAGAGGAGCCGCCACCACGTTCAACATTTGAAGAGTGAGCCAACCAGCCGAGAAGAGAGAGTCCAGCAGGTGAATTACAAATGGTGGATGCGCAAAGCTTTTCGAGAGCATTTGTGGCACAAAATGGCGGTAACAACTGTACCACAATCACCTTGAGCACAGTGCGTTTCTGGAAGCTTGACTACTCTTTAACAGTGATTCCCAACCAGGAGTAGCAGATTTAAAAAGACAGTTTTGCTTTATTAAACCTGTACGTTACCTATAAGTTGTAACTTTTCATTAACATTTGTACAAATGACATTCACTTATGGGTTGCGTTCCATATAATTTTAACTATAATACATTTTGACATGCAATTAAAAACATTACATTAAGTTTACGCAAGTTCACTATCTACTTCTTTTTCACAAGGGTCGTGTTTATGAAGGAGTACTTAAAAGGGATAGTTCACCCAAAAATGTAAATTCTACCATCATTTACTCACCCTCAAGTTGTTCAGAACCTGCATTCATTTCTTTCTTGTGCTGAACACAAAAGCAGATATTTTGAAGAATATGGGTAACCAAACAGTTTCTGGTACCCGTTGATTTCCATAGCTCTGTCATGACAACTCTCAGAGAGAGCTGCGCTATGTAGATAACGATGTGATCGCTATTAAATTGACCTATCAGCCTGCTCCATCTAGAGTTTCATGACAGAACTAGGTAATTATTATTTTTTTCTATACTATGGAAGAACAAAGGAAACAAGAACATCATGCAGGTTCTGAACAACTTGAGGGTGAGTAAATGACGACAGAATTTTCATTTTTGGGTGAACTATCCCTTTAAGATGAAAACTGTTGGGAAACACTGCTCTATAGTGCTGCAATCTCCAAACTACTCAGGTACTATTATTTGATTTTTCATAACCAGCATTTCCATCACTTTCCTGCAAGCAAGTTAGCATTTAGCGAAAGGTTTTGATTAAGCAAACACCATGATCAAGATTGTCTTACCATTAAACAGGGGCTGAGTGGTCTGAGAAACGATCTTAATAGATGCCGTAAGAGATGATCCAGTAGTCACAGTGCTTGCATTAGCTGTTGAAGTTGTATTTACTGCAGGAGTGATGGTGGTCATCTTCGCTGGCTGTTTTGGCATCAGTCGTCCAAATGGAGCAGAAGTTGATGAAGTTTTGGTTGTCATGACTGAGGTCTCTTGGTCCTGAGCACCTGGCGGTGCAGTGAGAAGGTTGTTGTTTAGATCTGGTGTGGCTTTTGTGGTGCTGATGTTGAGAACGTCCTCATAGTAGATGTCTGTGACCACCATGTTGCTGTGAGGAAGGTGGCTGCTCTCCTCTGGAATGAGTTTGCTCAGTGGCCGCTTGGTTTCATTTCTAGCCTTGTTTTGGTCAGGTGACCATGACAGCGAAGACTCCTCTGTAATTTTTCCTTTGACTGTAATGGGGGTTGTCCTGACAACAGGGAAAAGGAAGCCTGGTTGGTCCGTCGCTGTGGTGATGGAGATGGAGCTTCCGGAATCACGGATGAGGTTTCGGCCGGGCGGAGACTTAGAAGCAGGTGGAGATGTTCCCTGAAAACAAAATACATCAAGCTCAAGCTCAAAACATAAAGATGCTCATTATGCAGTAATTTATAAATAGTTTTATAATCTACATTCAGAAAAAAAAAAAAATTCACCTCATTATATTCCTCTGATTCTGTTAAATCACCAAAGGGATCAGGCTCATTTACTGTAGAAAATATTGGTGAATTAATTAAAAGACAAAATATGAATACTGTATAATAGGGTGATTAACACAAAGAAATATCTGGGTCATATTTCACCCCAAAACAACAAATCTTGCACAAAATAAAACAAAAAATATATATATATAGCTTTGAATACTGATGCAATAATAATAATACCAACGATATTCAGTAATATTCATTGCAGTGCATTGTAATCAGGTTTTCTTTATCACAAGACAGTAAATATATTTAATTAATAAATTCAGTAAAACAAATACCGTAATGATAAATACTTACAATTGTACTTTATAATTGTGCCTTAAAAATATATCATTACTTATATACCATAAAATATATACCTAATGTATTACATTATGGTAATAAAGCAAGATTATTAATACAGAAAGTTTTTTCCCAATCCTCGTTATTGTAACTGTTATGAAATATTTAATTGTCATGGAAATATTGTCATATATATATATATTATATATATATATATATATATATAAATTGATATTGATATTGGTGTGAAATTTGACCCAGACATTTCTTGATATTTTTGTGAGATTCTCTGATTTTTGGATTGATTCAGCATTACCAGGATCTTCGAGAGGCATGTCCACAATAACCTGGTCACTCATTTTTCCAGTCAATCCATTCGTGCACAGCGCCACCACTTGGACAACATAGCTACTGTTCGCTAGAAGATTATGGATAATGGCCCCCTGAAAAAATATACGACAATACTATACCATAACACCTGTTTTTAACTATCAGGACTAGTGTAACCTTGAACTATCAGCTATCATGTAACAATGTTGATTGAAATATCCCTGCTTCTGTCAACAGTCATATTAAACACCTCAAGTGGATGGGCTAAAAGTACTCACCACATCCTGGTCTCCATCTGTCAGATACTGTTGTTTGGGTGGGTCTTTGCCCTGGAGTCTTTGGTAGGTGACGGAGTAGCGCTCAATGGTGGTGTCATAGACGGCCCGTGGCCTCTCCCACGTCACCACGATGCCGGTGTAATTCTCAGAGTCTGCCTGCACGTTCTGCGGTTCGGAGCTGCACACTAAACACAGAAGAGCTTGAAATTACATTGAACTGACTTGAGCTGAATAAAGAGAATATTGTGTTATTGGAAAGCAGCACATAATGCTTTCATTCTAAAAAGGAGCCGTAACTTCAGTCAAATAGCAGTAACTTACAAAATTGCTTCTAAATCAACTCCGTTTGAAACAGAATTGAAGCATTTTTTTTTCTTGGAAAATCGCCAAAGTGGGGTTTCCTAGCAACACACATTCGCTGCAAGGTTTTTAAAAAGCGAAAAGGAGGTTATGTATGCGAACACTCAATTTGACCTTGAGAGTTGACCTCTTACTCTTCTCTGATCCTTATTTTATATGTATCATGGGTGCATCCTTGTTTCTGAGCGTCTTTGTTAGGCTGCGCTGTGTGAGTGTGTAGTATGCATACTGGGTGCAGGGACTTCCTCTGTTCCTGTGTAGGATGAAAACACTTGTCCCATGAACTGCTGTTGTTGTTCTCTGTAGTTATTTTGCAGGTAGTCGGTCAACATGACGTATCCGGCCTGCTGTATGGTCATCACCTCACAGAACACCTCCAGCTACAAAAACGCATGAATAATGAGATGATAATGAGACAAGATTACAAGACCTTGCTTACAGTTAATAATAATAGTAATTCTGTCATGACAAGTCTGCCAATACATACACGACACACTGCTGTGAGCAAGTAAGACATGCTGCAGGTTCCCTATTTGCACTGGGTTTAAATCCAAAATATTGCAAAAATCCAATTTTCCGCCATCGTCTTATCAGTCAGCTCCCCACTCTTGTGATAAATGAAATCTGACTCCTGCTGCTGGTCTGTGCTGCGACTCTTGTTTGGCTCATGTTGAGCAGTTTTTAATTGTAGTGTCTGTTTTCTAACTGAACTAAATGATTTTTATTACTATAAAAAAATCAAAACTACGGTGCAGGCAGTGCCACGGTGGGCAAGTGACGTGACCAGACAGTTGACCATAGTCATTGACTTTCATAGTAGGAAAAAAAATAGTATGGAAGTCAATGCCTACTGTCAACTATCTGGTTACCAACATTCTTCAAAACATCTTCTTTTGTGTTCAACAGAAGAAAGAAACTCATACAGGTTTGGAACAACTTGAGGTTGAGTAAATGCTGAAAGAATTTTCATTTTTGGGTGAACTATCACTTTAAGGACCTGTCAGCTTGTGCCATATAGAGTTTCATGACAGAATTTTATATTATTAATAATAATAATTTATAAATTACAAAATAAAAATAACAAGTTCATTTGTTTATATTGATTGTATTTAAATTGGAATCATCAAATAAATGAGCGTGAATAGCTTTATATGCCGAGTTAATTTATGCAAATGCTGAACCAGTACTACAGATTCATCAGCTGTACTTTAGTGTGCCTGTGTTTCGCCACATCAAACTTTAATGCTCAAGAAACAGGCTGTGCTTAAAGTGGATCAGGCATGAGGGCAAAGAAAAAATAGCTACACAACCACATGACAAAAAAAAACCTCCTCGCATCTTAAAACTGAGCTTTAAAGTGCATCTGGATAAGAGGGGCAAAGTTGTGTCCCCGCCACAGAAGGCTTATCTCTGATCCACACGTCAGGCGGCGGCCAGCTGAAATATTAATGCACACGCCTCCGTTTGCTCAAGAATAGCTTAAAGGGGCTGTCAGGGATGTATTCACCACGCTCCATTTTTAGGAGAGGGGTTTCTCTCTCTTTCTCTCTCTCTCACACACACACACACACACACACACACACACACAAACACATGTTTGGTTTTCATGTTTTATGAGGACATTCCATAGACCAAAAGAAGTCTGCACAAGGACAAGGATTTCCGATATTGGCATCTTTGTGGGGACATTTTGTCCCTATAATGTAGGGATTACCCAAACCAAACACACACACACACACACACACACCCAAGAGCCAGTGGGTGCAATAGTGAAGCGTCTCACTAGCCTGATCTCCAAGACTCTACTGACTTTATTCTGCAAAATTATGTTTTGCACAGAAAATAATGTGAGTAGATGTCCTGACCTGGGTTTCTGAGATGGCCACTGTATTTTTAAACACAATCCACTCCACATTCTCCAAGCAGGGCGGCGAGGTGAGTGAGCCGTTGTAGGTGAAGTATTTTTCAGTGGACTGTGGAAGCAGAGCCAGCAGAGAAAACGCTTCCAGAGGGCTGCTTTTACCTTAATGTCAAATAGAAGCATGTTTATGTGCTATTGCAATTATGCAGATGAACAATGAAAATTGTATGTGAAAAACAAGAATGTACCAAATCGGCTCACGCTGTTCACTCCTTCAATGATGGCCACATAATCCTGGTTGTCTTCAATGCTGGCCTAAGGTACAGTACAGACCAAACTTTAGGGTCATTATGATAAAAGGGTTTCAGATGCACCATGTGATGGTGACGTTATACGAGTTAATATACAGATGTGTGATGTTCACAGAATGAAAATATCACCTCAAAAAGGACAGCTACAGCAGTTATCTTTCCTCCGCTACTTATCGCCTCGTCTATGGATTCAAACTCCTCTTCATCAAAACAGTATATCTGCATCTGAGAGAGAGAGAGAGACAAAGAGAGACAAAACTCACTTCCATATATTTTATTTAAAGTCAACATGAATTCACATTTTACTTTTATTTTTATTTTATTATGGTATGATTAATTTTATACCATGCTAATAGTATATGTGCACACACACATTTATTTATTTATTTATTTATTTATTCAATGAAAAATGCATATATATATATATATATATATATGAATATTCTTGTAATTTTGGTGTGCATCAATCAATTTCCAAATAAATAAATATCTATAAATATTATAAAAATATATGAAATATATAAAAATAAAAATATTATATACCTTACATTCCCACTATTATATATATATATAAATAAAATAGTGGGAATGTAAGGTATTAATTAATTTATTTATTTATTTTGCTGAAATTCAATGAAAAATGCGGTAATGCCTATTTTTATATCAAATGTTTGGAATATAATGTAAGGTATTTCACTGATTTTTCATGGAATGGTCAATTATTTTATTGATTTTATGGTTTATTAATTAATAATATATTAATTATTTATTGAATTATCCAGCGTGTATACATATATATATATATATATATATATATATTATATATATAACCATATAGAAATTATATAACCAAAAAAACTAGAAACTACAATTTCTAAAATATTCATAATGAATGCATGATATGTCTCACATTATATATGTAGTAAAAACAAAAGAAACTGACGTAAAAAATAAAACCGAGAATTCCGGCATTAGATTCTATTAAATTTTAATTACATTCTTCCTACATTATTTCCCACTGAATATTGTTTCAACCATGAATATTTCATATTATTATGGAAATGAATGCAGTTCCATGTTATCTTCAGTCGTACAGAGAACATGATTTACGGTGATTTATTCGTGTGGTGAACTTTACCTCCAGGGGGAACCTGTTGCCGTTGAGGCTGTGTTCAGAGCCGTCTGCAGTGGCGTTACACCGGCCCCAATGGAACGTGATCCTGCCCACTTTAAACCTGGATCTGAGCCCACCTCCACTTATGAAGTACTGACCGTTCAGACTGATTACCACTGAGAAACATGATACACACACACACTCAATGACCGTGTGACGATTCCGTACATGAGCCATATGCAATTGTGCTCTTCATTCAGCATTCCTAATTGCTCATACTTCAGCTTTCATCTCTTCACCTTAATAAAAGATTCATTTTAAGCTTTGCCTTTTGTGCTGGAATAATCTCATTCTCACAGTGTCACATCAGAACAAAAGGTTCAGCGCAAGCTTTTCTTCTGTGCTCCTGAAAAAGCACAGACCATCTAAAGACAACCAGCTGCCATGTAAGAGAAAGAAATATGATTGTCATTTCAGTAGATTTTATTCTTCAGCAGCTCCATTAGTCTGCCAGGGATTAATCTCAGGTCGTAATTGCATTCATCGGAGGACATCTCTCCAGGGTGTTAATATGTCAGTATAATTTCACTGAGTGCTGTTTAAATGTGTTTTAACCCCAAATCATCACAAATGAACAAACTACACAATGTTTTCTATCAGCTCCTGGACGTGGATCTTTGTAAACACCACAGACCTGTTTTGCCATCATTGGTGATGGTGGTGGAGTCGTCAGTGGGCTGTTCCCAGTTCTCCAGCTGCAGGTTCTGGTACTGCATCCTAACCTGAGTGAACTCCTCACTGATGTCAATGGGAGACTGTCTGGCATTGCCGCAGACTGGATATTTCTTTACCCAATACTTCTGGTTTAGGGCCCCTGTGAAGAGTAAGGGTGTGACAAATGAACAAGGGAATAATCTTGCAGCAAATCAGATTTGTTGAATTTAAGATTTGTTGTCTTAGGGTGTGTTCACACTTGGTTGACCCCCCAAAAAAAAAAAATTAGCCCTGGTCCGCTTAGCGTTCACATTGGCATTTTTAACACAAAATCTAAAGATACCAAACCTAAAGGCATAGTGATACGTTCACAACCTGATTGGTAGGCTTTTATGACGTATATTTCTTGACGAAATATTTTACCGAATACCGAATGACGATATTTTCATACAATGCTAACAGGCTGATATCTATCTAGCTAGCAAAAGGACAATCAAACATTTTATATTTAGTATAAGTTTTTAAAATATTACAACATTTTCCATGTTTTATAGCGGTTGTACCGAATGACCTGATGTTTCGGGACATGCGTATGACCAAGAGAAAACATGACTTTTTCAAATAGTTAAGAGAGAGTTAATTACTTTCCTTAATGACAGTGTGGTCCTTTGCAAGTGTCTGAACAAAGCAACGACTTCTACACATAATTTTAATACCATTTTGCACTATGTTGATATATGATGTTATAAAATCATGCCAGAATAAAAAAATATATACATTTATTACATTTTAAGATATTTTAAATCACAAATTAAATGGCTGTATTGGCCTTTGGACGGTCAAATCGAATGACCTTTTGACACTTCAAAATCTTTAAAACACCTTTATATGTAGCAAAATATAATTAAAACCTTTTGGATTTGATTCGAACAGATCTATTTGTTCTACCTTACATACTTTGGATGTCATATCTTAGTTTTTTATTATTATTAAGGCCTTTGGACAAAAAAAAAAAATGACCCGTCACATCATTGACCCATATATAAACTTAAAAATAAGTTTCTCCATATAGTTTCTCAGTTAATATGTAATCATAACTGCATGTACAATAATTATACAAGAACAAAAAAAATATTGGCTGAAGTAGTTTTAGATAAAATATAGCATGACACAAGGCAAAGCATGGGAAAAATAAAAGTTTTTCTGCATTATCGTCCTTATAAAGAGTCTAAAGTTCTATTTAATATCTTAATATTTATTAGATGTAGCTTATTAAAGCATATGCCAAAGCTGTGGCCTACAGTGTATTTTCTAACACAATGTGGGTCAAATTTGTGTTTCAGCATTTTCCACATCCTCTTCTGAGTATAATTTCCTGTTCTCTCTATTGTAAACTATAAATAAAAGGCCAAAAATGTAAAATAATGGCATATGGCAGCACATGGTATGGCACATGAGAAGTCAGTGCTGATCAGAGCAAAATAATGCCACTTGCAGTGGTGTTGAACACATATACTGCACGCTATGATATCTCACACTGACTTCACCAGATGATAAACTCACAGAGCAGATGGCAATGGGTCACACATCACTGAACAAGCACGAGCAATAAACCGCACACACACAAACATAAACACAGCTGATTAAAATCGTCCCCGAGGACGCCTCTTTAACTACATGATGAAACGTAAGATCTGAATTAGCAGCTCTGATGTTCCCCGGCAGGACAATTAGCGTTTTACAGCGATTTCACTTTCACCTCCCAAGCTGGGCGTTAATTCTTCACCCTCTAAAGCTACAACATAATTAATAGGTCTCTAAAAGGCTATAAAGGATTAGGCTGTGAGGACACCAGAACCACATCCTCGAGGTGCTTAATATCGACATGCGAGACAAACGTCTGCCATTAGCCTGATTGATGACGTCCACATTCAACAGGAAAACAGCGTCTGCTGGCAAGGTGAACTACGAGTCTGTCAGGATACAGCGGTGCCGCATCTGGCCCGGCAGACACACACATTACGCGGCGACGTGGATACGCTGTAATCAAAGAGAATGGCTGCTGCTATGGTAACCGGTGGTCTTCGGATGTGGCATAAACGCAGAGCTTGAAGTAATTTAAAGGATTCTGAGACCTCTGGGCTGCTCTGACATTTTGAATACTTCTATTTTTCTAAAAGCATGTAAGGTCTGATTGCTCATGACTGAAAGCCGCAATAACAGGTAGGATGCGCTTTGGCCTTTGAAGCAATCCGCAGATTTATGGCGCACGGGAATGAACGTGGGAACAATCGCATACGGGAACGGTTATCGTGGAATCCTCCCCCTCCATAATGACACCCTGATCTTTACCGACATTCAGTCTGATTACACCAGCCAATTATCCACAACAGTTTCCTCTCAAATTCCACTAAGGAAGGTCGGCAGAGGGGAGAAGTAGAACACACAGCCCGTGTGAATGTCTGTGAACCCACTACGAATTAAAAAAGGAGCAGCTGTCCTCAAAACACACCTTGTCTGATGTTAAACAACTGAATAATACAAAATAATTATTTATAATATTCATATTACATATGATTTTATATCATTATAAATAATATTAATATCAAATAATATTAATCAAGTAATATTAATATAAAATTTTAATGCAAATTCTTAATATATATATATATATAAAATACAAGTTAACACAAAAAAACATACATATACTTAAATATATATTTATGGCCTATTTAATATAAATATATACAAAATAATACAAATAATAACAAAAAAAGAACACTTTAAACTTTTATTAAAATACTCAAATATATTAATATTAAATATTTTGTTAATTATATTTAATTTAAAATCTTTAGATTTAAATATTACATTTTAATTTATATATTTAAATAATAAATTATAATTATATATAATATTTATATATTCTTAAAAAAGCTTAAATAATTCCAAGAACTTTTATTAATTATAACAATTGTTTAATTATAACACTTTAAGCGTAATTAATTAGCGACACACACACACATATATATATATATATATATATATATAAAACGTAAAATTGCATATAATTTATCTTTTATATTAAATCTAGATGTAAACAGTCATATATTTAATATTAATATATTTCAATATTTCAATAAATAAATGTCGCTAATTAATTATGTTTAAAGTATATATATATTAAATATATGACATGAGAAATCAAATTTGCCTTGATTGTTTGACATATAAGAGGTCTTTGAACCATTAAAACATATTGCAAGTTTCATAGCTTAAAACATCCTCCTCATTATAAACAAAGCATTTATTTAATCAAGCTCCAAATAGGGCTCGTTTTGATATTGCGGGACCTGTGAATTCACACGGGCAAACACATCTGCATATGACCGCCTCTAGAGCAACATATCGACGAATAGTTATACATCATCACACCATAGGCCCCGCCCACTGGCATTCAGTCGCTTAATGGCTGACATTTGCTTGCACTGAATGTGAGCGTCAAAATCAAACAGAACTCATTATAATCACTGATGCTGTCTACACTGGTTACAGTATACAGTTCAGTTTCTGACATACTCCAACACGCTTGAGTCTGCTGACAACAGGACAAATGGAAGAGTGAAAGAACGTTCACGTTGCCACGTCCAGTTTAAACAGCTCATTTGCGTCTCTGTACAGACTTCAGAAGGATCCCAGAGTCGGGAGCAAGTGGATGGTTTACTTTAATGGCGTCCCAGATCACGTCAGAGGATTATATGTTTGTTCGGAGCATTTTATTTTGTAAATGAGGCACAATGGAGAGTTCACAAAGAAACTTTTGTTGAAAAATGAAGCAGCCAACTGTATTGCAGCCCGTATCACAAACCTTAAGTAAAGGATTTCATAATGCTTTGTCTGTAAATTACAGTTTTATATGGTCATCCTGTGAGGGTGACCAGTCGCTAGAATGTAGCTTGTGTGTGAGTAACTTGTAGTGTCGTTTCCATGACAACTAAGCTTGTGTACACCATAACACAGTCTCTTTTGTGATCGATCAATAATTTACACATCAACACTTGCTGTAGGAAACACATATGTTTTTGTACAACACATCCTCTGTGTGCCCCATGAATAAAACTGCGATCATGAGCTATAATAGCAGAGGTGCTTATGAGGACGTAGGCGGGCGTCTCTAAACGCTCTATCCGCAGGTTATCAGAGCATGTAGATTAGAGGAAAAAACTGCAGCCCCCGCAGCAGATGGAGACGGGAGAGGGACCGATGCCAGAGGCAGGAATCACAGGCACCCCTGGGGTTCGGAAAACAGGGTCGACAGGGGACTGACATGCTACAATAACCAATGATCATGTGAGCAGATTCAAGAACTCTGTCCCACAACCAAGTCTTGCCATTAAACAGTACTGCCTACGTACACAGCTGCATCCTGAGTGTAATGAAACCTGATAAGAGACTGATTTGGAACGCGCTATATAAGAACACACAATTAGATGAAATACTGGATATTCAGTATCCGCCTGTTTGCTTCCGTCGCAAAGCATTCCAGGACTTGCTTTTCCCATGAAATTTAAAAAACACACAATAAAAGGTATCTGGTCCATTGCATTGGCCTAAATGTTCCCACAGTAAAGGATGCTAATACGGATTAGAAGTGAAGAAAAGGCAAGAAAATAAAGTTTTAAAGCGCCCGTGTGAAAATAGACATAGGATATTGCTCATTTAATCATGTGACCAGATTGCGAGACCACAGTATCTGTTGACATAAATTCACAAACAGTGCATAATAATAAAAAAAACAGACTTTCCCACATATCAGGAGGAAATCTGAAGTGTTATAGAGTCACTGTGTGACTGTCAGCTGAAGTTCCAAGGGTCTATGAACAAATTAGCATTCAAGCTTGACAACTTTTGTTTGAGGAGAGAGGGGTTTTATGAGAAACAATTGGAGTTAAAACAGAGAACGTGTATCGTTCACAGGTCTGTGCTGGGCCTCACAATCAAGCGTGTTCTTTCACATGTTAATTCATTTAGTTGCGACTCAGTGAACACACAAACACACACACACACACACACACACACAGTCAGTATCCTACTCTACTTCAGTCATTCAAACAAGATTTGTTCACTGAGGGTACGTTTACACGACAACAATGTACTAAAAACTTGTCATTTGCATACAGACGACAACATTGTCAAAACGTCCCCGTTCACATGGATCTGCGAAAACTACTAAAGCACTGTATTCTGCTGCCAGGCCAGTAGATGGCGATGTCACTTTGTAAAGAAACACTACGTGCCTATAGACTGAACATGTAATATGTAACATGTAATGCAAATTCACATTTTTGTAGTTTACATGGAGACTAGGGCTGCATGATTAATCGCAATTAACCCTAAATTGCGCTTAAACTGATCTGGCCTAGTGTGATTATGAAATCGCAAAGGCTGCGATTATTTTATGCGCAGCTTGTCAGTGAAGCACAGCTCTGTGATATTGCTTTTTCAAACGCACATTATAAGCTACTCAAACTCGCAGCTATGTAAATGGACTCTGAGTGACTCAGTTTTGGTCCCTTTTCCAGGTGAGAGAAAAACTGTAGATATGCTTAAAAGCTGAAGAAAAAAAAAAAAAACTTTAGACATGGACTAAAAGCCACAAAACTTTCCTGTTCCATTCCGTTCTGTTTTTCTACCATTTTCAAAGCGTCCTCTGGCCCGATTTAAAAGCCACAAGTCAATCCTGAATGTCACTTACTCTTTTTAAAGACTTTAGTATCTTAAAGTGTCTAAGACTTTCAGCTAATCTCCTGCACAGGCGGGTCAGTGGCAGTGTGTGCTGGTACCGCTCATTCAAAAGGTCGACTCACTGCCGTCTTTCTAATGGAGAACGGACATTGATCCGTCATTATTCACTTCCATCTACTGCTACCTTATCCCTATCTCTCACTCGAAGGAGAAAAGGTTTTTAAGGCTTTAAGCCAGTGGCATGCCACACTGAAGTCTGGTAAAAAACACACAATAAGGGCATTTGTTCGTTGTCTACCCACCTGTGTAAGACCAGTCGACGTCCTCTGTAAATTTGCGCTGCCCTCTTAGGTACGGCGTGGCCAGATCTGGAATGGGAAAGATGAGGAGAGTTGGAGTCAATGCACCAGTAATTCAGAGGAGCACAAATGCATGAGGCATAAAGCCTGTGTCCTGTACACGTACAGTCTTTCATTTCATAAAAAAAAAAAAAAAAAAAAAAAAAAAAATCACAAAATAAAACAATCTTTGGAATCAATAGTGTTTGTAATTTATTATACAAGTGCAAACAATTTTTTTGGGTTTTGCCAATGCAAATGTTGCCACCATACGGCTAGACTGCATGTTGTGGTTGCTAGGGTGTTGCTAAGGTGTTCTAAGTGATGTATAGTGCATTGCTTTGTGATTTCTAGGGTGTTGTAGACGTTTACTAGGGCTCTGCTATATAGTCGCTAAAGTCTTCTAAGTGGCATTTATAGTGCATTTCTAAGTGGTTGCTAGGGTGTTGCTATATTGTTGCTAAGGTGTTCTAAGTGGTGTATATAGTGCATTGCTATACAGGGAATTGCTTTGTGATTTCTTGGGTGTTGTGAATGTTTACTAGGGCGTTGCTATGTAGTCGCTACGGTGTTCTAAGTGGCATATATAGTGCATTTCTATGTGGTTGCTAGGGTGTTGCTATATTGTTGCTAAGGTGTTCTAAGTGGTGTATATAGTGCATTGCTATACAGGGAATTGCTTTGTGATTTCTTGGGTGTTGTGAATGTTTACTAGGGCGTTGCTATGTAGTCGCTACGGTATTCTAAGTGGCATATATAGTGCGTTTCTATGTGGTTGCTAGGGTGTTGCTATGTTATTGCTAAGGCGTTCTAAGTGGTGTATATAGTGCATTGCTATATAGTGAATTGCTTTGTGTTTTCTTGGGTGTTGTGAATGTTTACTAGGGCGCTGCTATGTAGTCGCTAAGGTGTTCTAAGAGGCATATATAGTGCATTGCTATGTGGTTGCTAGGGTGTTGCTATGTTGTTGCTAAAGTGTTCTAAGTGGTCTACAGTATATAGTGCATTGCTATATAGTGAATTGCTTTGTGATTTCTTGGGTGCTGTGGATGTTTACTAGGTGTTCTAAGTGGCATATATAGTGCTTTGCTATGTGGTTGCTAGGGCATTGATATTTGGTTGGTAAGGTGTTCTAAATAGTATATATTGCATTGCTATGTGGTTGCTACAGTTTTCTGGGTAGTTGCTAGGGTATTACAGTAGGTTATGCTTGTAAAATGAGGTCATCAGACCCAATCAGCCTTTCCTATTTCACAGTCTCTCATTACTCTCTCCTGTGACTGTGGTGTAAACATCTCTAAATGAAAGTGTGATGAGGGAAAGGTCATTATTATAGAGCGGGTGATTGACATTACTGTCTGATGTGTGTACTAGTGTAGGGTGTCACATGTATGTGTGTGCTAGAACACATGTGAGACTGTGAGGACACCTGCCCAGACACATCAAAAGACATATGTCACTGTGTACAAGGGAAAGTGGAGATGAAAGGACACATGACCTCATACACACACAGTTGTGTCCAGTTTGTAGCCCTAACCTCTGAAACAACAACTTCACATGCTTTGACAGTACACAAAGGAATAGTTCACCCAAAATCTTAAAAAAAAAAAAAAAAAAAGGCTACACTGAAAACAAGTCCAAGTGTCAGTGTAAAATGCCCTTCCAGGGGATTTGGAGATGCTGAAAACTGATGAAGCATGTAAAAGTCAGTTAAAGAGCATTTTAGCATTTTAACAGTCTTACCCCCTGACCTGACTGCTCTTAACTCATCCTGCATGTAATACGGTCGGCCCTGCCGCAGCCATCCCTGCCTCCCAGAGCCCATGACTCAGTGAATGGTGACTGAGAACCGCTACAATAGATCCTTTGAAGACTTTTGCCACAGAACAGGCCATTATTACAAAGAATAGCCAGACGCAAGTTATGTTCACAAACATAAGCGCCTCTGCTGTCCATATAAGGGTCTTTCTTAGGAAACAGTAACCTTTTAAATATATTTTTAGTGCTGTCAAATCGATTAAACCTGATTAAATCGCATCTAACATAAAAGTTTGTAAATATATATAAATGTTAATTAGCAAATATAATTGCACCACACCGCATTATTTAGTATTTACATTCAGTATTCTTGTGGTAAAACATGGTAAAACACCCATTTGTTTAGGACATGTCTTTCTTAAAAACAGGCTTTGTGTTTGACGGTTCTGTGGAGTAAATCCCAGTTGGCAGGGCGATGAAACTGCGAGTGGAAAAAGCTCTTTTGCTCAGCTCGTCAAACAAAATCCAGGCCCGTTTCACAGGAACAGTATCATACTCTGAGGAAGAGCAGCAACCTGCGCCTCACTAAAGCTCCGGAGATTCTCTGGCTCGGGTCCATTTCACAGGCACTGAAAGAAAAGCCTGGGGCAAATTAGATTAAAATTGCTCACAGTTTGATGTTAATGAGTCTATCGCCAATAAAACAAGCCCTTCACTGGACCCCTCTTAAATTTCACATCCTGCACTCTCAAAGGGGATTTTCTTCGATTTGACAGATAAACAAAATGATTAGATGTTTAGATATTTCAAAATAAGCAGCAGGAGTTTAAGCCTGTGTTCACGTCATCTGAATTACAATGATTATAAGAGTAACCCTTGGAAATTATTCATTTCTGACAACACTCAATGACAAAATAAATTGGTCTAAAGGCCCGTTCACGCCAAGAATTAAATATATATAGATAACTATAACGATAACTATATTAGTGTCCACACTAGCGGACAATATCATTCTTAATGGTTACATGTGTAGAAGTTGCTCCTTGTTGAAGTCACTGTCATTTTAGTTGTTTTTATATGACATCACAAAGTGGGCAAAGTTTGATCTTTTATCAAAAAAAAAAAAGTTTCCAACTTGTAATGAGTTTGACGTAACGTAGTTTTCAGTCCTCTGAAACTACCCAATTCTGGCGTAAGCACACTTTAAGTGCAAAGTTTCTTGAATGAAAACTATCTGGCAGGCAGAAGTTGTTTACTACAGCCTGACTGCAGTCACACGGTCAAAGCCGTCGCACTCGGATGGTGGCTTTGACTGGGAAAGGCTTTCAGTATGCAGACGGTAACCATGTGTCCAGTACGACATAGGAAATGGATGGGGGAGGGATCGTACCCATCCTCTGCCCTCTGTAAACGTCTCCAGAGTAATTCAAATAAATAAGAGGATTAGAAAAGTCTCGGGGAAGCCAGCCAGCACGTCATGTTTCTAACTCATGAACAAAAACATGGGGGCCTTAAATCCAAGTCCCCCTCCTCGCCGTGTCACTAAATAACTTCCGATGCGGAGTTCCCTCCCCTCGTCTTGATGAAACGCAGCCTGTGAACTGTTTTGTGTCCGTCGCTGCTCTCACATGATGGAGAACACCTGTGTGACATTGAGAGGGTGCACAGGGGAACGAAACTGTTAAAATGGACAGCTAATTGAATTATGACTGTGTTCCTAAGGGCTTGGATTATATTCGGATCCCTAAGGTCAAGGGTTGGAAAAAGCCAGTTGGGAAATAATTAAAGAAAGTTTAAAGCTTCACTATAATAGCAGCAACTTTAGGGCTGAAAATAATATAATCCAAGATGAGAACTTAAAGGACTAGTTCACCCAAAAATGTTAATTTTGACATTATTCATACACTCTGACATTGTTCTAAACCTGTATGACTTTGTTTCTTCAGTGAGATTGTGTTGTTGTTGTTTTTTCATACAATGAAAGTCAATGTGCTTCAAAACCTATGGAGCCCCTAAAGGGATATGGGATATGAGATAATTAATATGTAGAGAGGTAAAAAAAATATTTTTCAATGCTTTTGCGTTCTCTCGCAAATGTTTTGCGTGCCCCCAAGAAACATTGTTTTCGCTCGCAAAACTTTTGCTTTCCCCTGAGAAACTTTATGTTAGCTCTCAAAGAACTTTTGCGAGTGAATGCAAAGTTTCTCAGGGGAACGCAAAACATTTGCAAGAGAACGCAAAAGCATTGGATTTTTCCTCCCATCCCATATTTTTCCTTCACCATGTCCCTTTAGGGGCTCCGTAAAAAAACAAAACAGGCCAAACATTTTTTTTTTTTTGAAAACCATTGAAGTGTTTTTGCTTCGTTTCGTTTCATTTTTACGGAGCCCCCTAAAGGGATATGGTGAAGGAAAAAAATGAGATAGGAGGAAAAATATTAAAATTATTTTTGTTGTGCCATATATATATATATATATATATATATATATATATATATATATATATTTTTTTTTTTTTTTTTTTTTTTTTTTTTTTTTTTTTGATTGGATGGATATACACTGTAAAAAATGATATTTCGAAGCTGTACATAAAACAAAGATTATTGGAGTAAATTTCACAAGAAAATACTATTTTAGCCTTTCTACTATAAAACTTGGTGCCATTTCTTTGCAATTATTTGTTATATTTAGGCAATTTTTGAGTGAAAATAGTTTCAAAGCCAATTTTCAGTTTGTGTTTTTGATGCTTTAGAGGTACGTCTATAGAGAGGGAATCCTCATACAGGCAAACATGTCTTGGTGCATGTGTGCAGCAGCCTGTGCCAGCTGTTGCTGCAGGGGTCAGAGGGAAAGTGACATGTGGTCTGCGTGAGAACGCAGTGACTGTAGCTGAAGGTAGTAATGCCAGAGAACAGCTGGGGGTTTATACCTTCCCTGACACCCCGGCCCAGTTCTCATACTCTCATGCCCTGCCTCCAAGATCCACATAAATGCTCCAATTCACCATATATATGATTTTGCATTTATCACGGCATAGTTCTCGTAAGATAAACTGTTGTCAGCTCCAGTGGTGGGGAAAGTAATGCATTAAAATATTGAGCTACTCCCTAAAAAAGTAACTAATTGCATTAATTTTTATGGAAAGTAATGTGTTGTGTTACTTTTGAATTGCTTTTTCTCCCCTGGGATGGGCTTGCTTGTTTGTTTTTTAATAACAAAAAAAAGTTCTATTCTTGGCATATGTAAAGGCCCTTTCACACCAAAAGTGAAATGAATAAGAAGAAAATGCAAATTCCCTCCTGTACAGTAGAGGGTGCAGCTCAAACAAATCTTTCAGCTGTGCTGCCATTCTGAATCGCAGAAGAATAGAAAAACAAAAAGAAATAAACACAAATGTGACGTTTATCTAAAGTAATGTTTGCTTATTAGTTGAACTGGATCATCGAAGGTCTGCAGCAAAGACATTGGTTAATAAAGTGAGAATTAATACATAAAGTATATTTGTGTAATTTAGCATAATATTTTGTAATATTCTGAGTTTGCGTTTCACTGTTTTTATTCATTTTGAGGAATACTGAATACTGAAAAAGTTTAGATGAGTAAATGCATGTTCACATTTAGTCTAGAACTACAATAACCATCATGTTTACACACAACACCTCTGCACTTACTCTCGATTTCTCTCAACATGGCGACAGGAGAGCTGTCAGTCAATACATGGGAAAAATATTACTAAACTAAACAAAAATATTAATAGAGAAAGTGTGGGACTACATTGACTGTTGTGACCCAAATCACTTTAGGTACAACTCAGTAAATCTGTTTGACAGCAAAAAAGATGAATTTTACTATAATTATAGTGAACAAGCGCTGTGTCTGACAATATATAATATCCACAATGCTTTTATCTGGGCTAGTCGCAACACATCCGAGCAGGAGACGCTCTCCATTCAGCCTTAGGACATGCCAGAGGAAACTCCTTGACAACAGACAGAACCTCCGGTGGCGTTCAGCCATTAGGACTTCCTCCCTATCGCCACAGACACCAGGTCAGATCCGATTCGGAAAGAGAACCAAATACTCCATCTTTCTTTAACAGGGGAAAAGCTTTCCTTCCTCACCTCACTGTCCGTCCGCTGCCAAAGCAGAATACTGCCTTTTATGAGCTCTGCACGCTGCCAGTGCTTTACCACAGCTCCAGCTCCACATCCTGAGGTCAAGAGGAAGACCGCTTTTCTCTTTCTTCAGCGTTCAGCCTCATTTTCACGCTTTCTTAAGTTCTATGCCTCCTCTCTAAACATTTACACTATATAGATAAGAAGAAAATCTGTAGAACGGCAGTGAGTGCTTACAGAGAGAATCAAGAAGCAGGCTTTAAAAAATGAATCTTCTCTCAAAATTTCAACACTATTATGGAGTGAATATGAAGAAAGAAATCTGCTTAAGCTAAGCAAGTAGCCTGTGACAGGTGTGAAATTTTGCCATGAATCTCATTAATAAATGTTCAAAAAAGCATTCATATCTCAGAAGATGGTCTCATACACTGTAAAAATGTGAATAAAATTTAGTACGTTTTATAAGAAAATACTATTTCAGTCTTTCTACTTCAAAATTTCAAGTTTAAATATAGCTGCGAGCAGCAATTAACGGGGTTCAAGCGTTTTAAGACCTTCATGCCAACTATGCTGTTAGGGTCTAGGCCAACCCGAAATATAAAATATCCATGATGGAGAATACGCTAAAACACATTCACAAAAGAATGAAAAGCTTAAACAATAATACTTAATACACACTAAGCATGCTTACACACACACACACACATGCAGACACATTTGATATAGATATCTAAAATAAATGATAGGTAACAAAATGCTTACTGCAAATCTTCTCTGAATAGCACCATTTTCGGGTTTCACAATAATCATTATGTGGCACAGTTGTCAAA
Source organism: Ctenopharyngodon idella (assembly GCF_019924925.1). Lineage (NCBI taxonomy): Eukaryota > Metazoa > Chordata > Actinopteri > Cypriniformes > Xenocyprididae > Ctenopharyngodon > Ctenopharyngodon idella. The sequence continues at coordinate 13,807,877 of NC_067223.1, forward strand.
ACTGCCAGCTCAGTACATATGATATAATAAACTTTGACAAAATGTGATGTTAAGTGTTATAATAGTGATTTTATAATGTCTACATATGAAGATTTAACATATGCATATTGTGTGTATGTGTGATACATTGCGTTATATATAGGGTCTATAACGTGATAGCGCCACCCGGTGGCCATTTTCTTTCAAACTTCGCACAGACCTCTAGGGCCATGAGTCAAACAAGACCACCAAGTTTCGTTCTGATCAGCCTCCGTTAACCTGGTCTAATAGGGACTCAAACTTCATTGGCCGATGGCGGCCATGTTTTTCGAGATACAGCAATGTCCTTATAGACAGACACTGCACCCTGGACAAAGACACTGCATATTATAGCGTCACTAAGCGGAATCGCCGCAGATTTTTTTTGTGTCACCACAGAATGAACTCGTACATGAGTATAACAAGTTTAGTGAAAATATCTCATTTCGTTCAAGAGTTATAACCATTTTAGTGAAAGTAGCCCTGCCTACTTCAAACGTTTTGGCATGCCGTCACAATTGCTAATTTTTTTTCGGTGCCACATGAGAATCAATTAATTAATTTTACATCTAAAGCTCTTTAACTCCACTTCCACATGGACAAACACCAACCTCAGTTGGTGGAAAACGATACTCTGCAGTCGTGTAAATATCCAGGCGACTTTAATCGTGCACATTGGAAAGCAATATGACCACTGGAAAATGCAGCGGAAATTGAGTGAAATGAAGACGGCTGGCCACCCCAGTGCCTGTCCAGATTTGTTCTGAATGCGAAGAGATTGTATTTCTCCAACACTGAATAGCTTTTCTCTGGGGAATGTTTTAGGCCAAAAACCAACAGCTAGCATGTTGTTTTGACGCAGGTTAACTGAGATACAGCATTGGCACGACTATCAACAAAGCACTATAAAAATGTTCTTTCCTAAGTGGCTGGCATCAGGTTTAGCACAAAACATTTCAGGTTGATTAAAATCAATATGCGTTTAATATCTAGCAGCACACCTCTGTTGATTATGTAAGTCTCCATTTTTTAGGATGACATAACGGTACAAGCAATATTGCCTCAGGCTGTGTTAGACACAGACGGCCGCTGGTAGTCAACTAGAGCTGCTCATATTGCTCAGCGGAGCTGCTGACACCCACAGACACAAGCCTGCGCTGGTCACACTCATTATCCGGCTGGACACTGATGTACAGTTTGCGTTTAAGGTGGATTCACAGAAGTTCACCGCAGAAATCAGAAGGACATGATTTAACATCACACACTCCAGGAAATCTCTTCATGTCCCAATAAACAAAACTCAGTGGAGTTGTTTTTTTTTTTTTATATATGCTTAAATAGGGTACAACTGCTGAGTTTTAAATAGGCCATAGTCATCATTAATTAATGTGGATTTAACATGGGTTTATTTATTGATGATAAAGGTTATATAGAGGACGGGTTTGGCTTCAGGAAATCCACAGGACCAACAATATGCAAAATAAGTAATATGAGATGCTGAAAAGGAAAATTTGTTTCTAAATTTCTCCCACATGGTTTCATGCTCTAGTCATCACCAATAAATCATGACATAAAACATATTATGGTTGGCAAACCATATTTTCTCAATTGTGAGTGAACCTGTATTTGGGTCATTGACGAATAAGGTTTTTAAAAGTGTAAAAAACATAACGGAGATATAATAAATTTTTTTAGTTTTATTAATGTTAACAATGAGATTATGTGGTTTTTATAATCAATTAACACTGCTTTTGGAATTTTTTACAAGATGGACAAAATTTGTCACCAAAAAAGTCATTTGGTTTAACCAAAATTTTGGTTTTACCGAATGACGATATTTTCAAACAATGCTAACAGGCTGATATCTAGCTAGCTAGCAAAAGGACCATCAAACATTTTATATTTAGTACAAGTTTTTAAAATATTACAACATTGTCCATGTTTTATAGCGGTTGTACCGAATGATCTGTTGTTTCGGGACATGCGTATGAGCAAGTGAAAACATTAATTTATCAGATAGTTAAGAGAGAGTTAGTTACTTTGCTTCATGACCATGTGGTCCTTTGCAGGTGTCTGAATGATGTCACATCCTGTCGAATGATATTAAGCGCATGACTTGATCCAAAATGGTCCCTTTATATCGGTTACTCCGAATGACATCAATGAAATTCATTTTTCCGGACATTCTTTCTCATAACAAATTTAAAATACACATAATTTTAATACCATTTTGCACTATGTTGATATATGATGTTATAAAATCATGCCAGAATAAAAAATATATACATTTATTACATTTTAAGATATTTTAATCACAAATGAAATGGCTGTATTGGCCTTTGGACGCTTAAACCGAATGAACTTTTGACACTTCAAAACCTTTATATGTAGCAAAATATAATTAAAACCTTTTGGATTCAATAAAACAGATCTTGTTGTACTACCTCACATACTTTGGATGTCATATCTTTGTTTTTTATTATTATTAAGGCCTTTGGACAAAAAAATGACCCGTCACATCATTGATCCGTTTAAATGTATTATGGATTGTATTGTTATTACTAGTAAGTACATGTAACAGGGACACTATGAAATAAAGTGTTTCCAAAATTTGCGTGTATTTAACTTTTTATGGCCCATCAGTTGAGAACCAATTGATGGAGACAATATCCTGTATTAAAACAGAAAAAAAAAATTCATGTACAAATGTGCACTGTGCAGGTATTAAATATGTCCTCTCTGAACCCTCTTTGGTATCATGTAACCTTAGAAAAGTTCAGGCTTCTGGTGCCAAATACCACTAAAGCAAAGTCCATGAAGGTCTGAACAGTAGCTTTTTATGAAGTATCTTCAATAACTCTTTATATAAAAGAAACAGAGATGGGTTCAAATCACTCATCAGTGCAAACTATCAATCAGATATTAAAGATCACAAATCTTATGATTGATAATGAATGGGAACAAAATCTAGTATGTAATGTTATATTAATAAATATTACAGTTTGTATCGTGTGTCACAAAGTGTGACAATTGATTGGTAATGCCTGCCACTGTCAGATAATGTCTAATAATGAAATGCCTTTGGATTGTGGGGGTGAATCAATACAAATCAATCTTTCACTGTCAGCCATTTGATCAAGAGAAACTTAACTGCATTTTTCCGACCATGCTGTGGTTATTTTGTTTAGACATGGCAGGGTGACCCTGGTGTGAATCGATCAATCATGTGTTTGGTGGGCAGAATCTCTCTCTTCTCTCTCTTCCTGCTGCTGGCATTAATGGTGAGTGAGCGTCACTGAGACAAAAGCAGCAGCAAAACGGGCTTCCCCTGCCATCACATCCAACAGCAGGGTGTAACATGTGCCAGCACTCTGTATATCTCCGACACACACATAAAGTGACAGCTGCGGAACTCCTGAACAAGAAATAACTAATGCTTCTCAGCAAAATCAGCAGTGTTACAACAGTTTAGACTGATGTATCAGGACAATGGTGTATTGTCACAGCACTGAGATCAACTTGAGTGAGTGAATGTGTGTGTGCGCGTGAGTGAGTGAGTGAGTGAATGACTGAGTGAGTGAGTGAATGTGTGTGTGTGTGTGTGAGTGAATGAGTGAATGTGTGTGTGTGTGTGAGTGAGTGAGTGTGAGTGAGTGAATAAGTGAGTGTGAGTGTGTGTGCGTATGTGAGTGAATGTGTGTGTGTGAGTGAGTGAATGAGTGAGTGAATAAGTGAGTGAGTGAATGTGTGTTTGTGTATGTGTGAGTTTGAGTGAGTGAGTGAAGAAGTGAGTGTGAGTGTGTGAGTGAGTGAGTGAATAAGTGAGTGTGAGTGTGTGCGTGAGAGTGTGTGAGTGAGTGAATATGTGTGCGTGAGTGTGTGTGAGTGAGTGAGAGCGTGTGAATGTGTGAGTTAGTGTGTGAGTGAGTGAATGTGTGTGTGTGTGTGTGTGTGTGTGTGTGGGTGTGTGCGAGTGTGTGTGAGTGAGTGAATGTGTGTTCGTGAGTGTGTGTGCGTGAGTGTGTGTGAGTGAGTGAATGTGTGTTCGTGAGTGTGTGTGCGTGAGTGTGCGTGAGTGTGTGTTCGTGAGTGTGTGTGCGTGAGTGAATGTGTGTGTGTGAGTGAGAATGTGTGTGAGAGTGAGTGTGTGAGTTAGTGTGTGAGTGAGTGAGTGAATGTGTGTGTGCGTGTGTGTGTGTGTGAGTGTATGAGTGTATGAGTGTATGAGTGTGTGAGTGTGTGTGCTGGGCATCAGATTTGCAGATGGCTCAAGACACATGCAGTCAAAAACACACTGCTTTATATTTCCCCACCATGTCAAATTACATTTAATTCAGCAGGATGAACAGAGACAGAGAGATTAAAACACCATCATATTGGTGATCGAGTGCCAAGAGCAATGAGCCAAAGTCTGTCCTACAGCTGAAACGTCCTTGAAACTCAACTAAATATTATGAACGGCACCAATGAAAAACTAATTTGAAGGCAAGGAAATAAAAATAAAACACTTAGACAATTCACAGTCTGCATAATGAACCAACACACTTCATATTTATTAATAAACAAACACATTCTGGCATTTTCAAAAATCTGATATTGGATTGTTCTACAACAACCTAAAAAAAGTAACTTATATAACTGCAAATAAAGCACAACAAAAGTAGCACTTAAATGATTCATTAATCTTTGATTAATTCACTCAAAAGGCATTCTAATCTTTTCAAAGCCTAATATATTTCAATGCTTTGTCCTATAAGACTGAGATGAAATATAAAACCTAAACTTTTAAACACACACCTATATAGCCTAAACATTCGAAATGATTCATTATAATTCAGTATAAAACTGATCCATAAAACACAAGTTAATGCAATACTTTTGTCATATAGGACTGAGAATATTTCATAATACATTCATTAATAATTAATTTATAAATGCACGAAGAACCTGTGGAAATAAAGCTCTTGGATACATGCAACTTTACGCATCGATGCATTCATGCCCAAACACACATCTACGAGGACGCATCCATCACTCATCACTGTATTTACTTGTTACCTGTGTGACAGATCAGCCACAGCTGCGCGAGGAACAGATGTGATTTGGCTGTGATCAGACGCATCATCTTCAGACTCGAGTTAAACGTAGAGTGACCGCTGATCTATTGATAACGCAATAACAGCTATTGCAGAGATGTTACAGTGGATCCATGTCAGTGTTTCGCGTATCCTGTTCGTCTTTCCCACGCTAGAGCTTCATTCACTGTATGATCACAGCGCGCGAGAGGAGAGACCCTGCGTTCACGCGCCGCCCACAGCCTCAGTCTCGCGCATAATCAATAGGTCCGAATCCGAATAACTGGACGTGCATGGTCAAGAAACAGTGCTGGTGACATGCAACGTGATATTAAATGTAAAGGTCACCTTTTATAATAGACTGAGAGCTTTATGAGATTTAAACAACATTGAATGTGTGTGTGTGTTTGTTGGTTTATATATGTGCATTGCATTATAAATGATTATAAAGGACTTTTATGCTGAAAGCTGCCTATTGACACCTGTTGGACTGCTTTGAACAGAAGAAAAATTCATGTTATGCTGTACTTTTTCCATGTCTTAACATACTGTATTAAATATTAGGCTACACTCAGTTTTGAAAATCAATCAATTTTCTTTTAAAGTGAACATTGATTTTTTTTTTAATTCATTGCACTTTTTAAGTTACTATGTCCCCCAGGTGCTCCACTAACCACTAACATAAAACTGGTAATTTATGCAAAAAATATTCCATGCTCCACTCAAATGGGTTTATAGAAAGCATGATAAATTTGTGATAAATTGGTGACCAATTTACTGTGTTTTCCCGTGTTCTCAATTTCAAAAATATCAAAATTCATGCATTCATTTTTAGAGTTCAAAAATAACTGCATAACACTGCAATGCACCCAGAATCGAAGGATCAAAATACATTTATATTTACATTTCATATTCAATGCATACAATTGCTTAATTCAGTACCTGGATATATATATGCTTTTTACACTCTGAAAAGCATGTGGTTACATCTTGTGCCTGTACTAAACCTCACAGAATCACACTGTTTCTGCACTCCCTGTTGTTATCCTTTCTGCTAAATTTGCATAATTTATTCAGGGCACCTACTTCACTTGCTGGACAGCTTTTATAAGGGGGAGCTTGATACAGCTCCTTCAGCATTCAGAGAAGCCCATTGTACACGTCTACACCGCTCAGATTAGACTCAACAAAACCTGTTGATGATGTGCTAGAAATACACTTCCCATGGGTTCAGTGGTCAAAATACGCAGGCACTAAGGGAGCTTTGCAATCATTTCAATTACGAAAAGATTGTTTTCGATTACACGCGAGCCGAGACTAATGTCAACAATGCTGTGTTGTTTTCGGCTGGTAAACAGTACACCTCCTTTATTCTTCAATGCTCTACCATTCAGGGCTGTTATAAGAAAAACAGTGACCCTGTGATGGAGATCCAGGTCTCATCTTTTCAGAAAAAGCAGCAGCATTGTTAATTGGGAGCATTTGGATGACAATAATACACTGGGAGGTGGACAAAAGCCACCAAAAGAGAGACTATGTGAAAGACGGAGAGAGTTAAGGGGTCACACTGAGGCAACACGGCGCTGGTAATTGTATCAGTCGTAAAAGTGAAGAGGAAGAGGGCGTGTTGAGACTTCAGCCAATCACAACATCCAGATTAGTTCCACTGACTCGAAACACCCAGACAACTTTGAATCAATAGCATCTTTAGTTTCTGTCAGATGCATCTAGAATCCATGATCTGCTTTAGTGAAAGAGGCAGATCGGTTTACACCGAGGAGCATCACAACTGAAGGTGCCGTAAATGGCGTAACAACAACCTCACAGGGTCCTCCCTTCACACATGAGGATTGAATTACTCTAGATAAGCATCTGCAGTATGGGAGAAAGAGCAGCTCATTAGCAGCATTAGCATCACGTGACCTCAGGTTTCTTCTACCGCAGTTGGGTTTTTGCGTTTCTCTGTGCCGTTGCATTGGCTGGATCAAACAGATGATTTGTCCACAGTTGGACGTGGAAACCGATATCAACAATATCGACAACCAGCTGTGCTGCTCTAGCTTCAGTATTCCTGGCATTCTGCCACACGCTGTAAATCAATGCGGATCATACAGGGGGTGTTCAAATGCAAATCCCCCTGGCTTATTTATCTGCAGGGGGTTCAATATCTACAGATTATGAACAGCCTTCTCAGTTTTGCATTATGCAACCATAAAAATCACTTAAAATATACTACTAATGGCACACTATGTTTTAAACTAAATTTCAGAGTGGAGTTAGCATATGTAAAACTTTAACAGTTGGTTACCAGGGTGCTTTTGTGGTTGCTACGACATTTCTAGGTGCTTTATGGTTGCTATGTGGTCACTAGGATATATTAGGATATATTAGTGTTTGCCAGGGTGATTTTGGTGGTTGCTAGGCAGTTACTAGAGTGTATTGGTGGTTACTAAACATTACTAGGTGGTTACCAGGGTGCTTTGGTAGTTGCTAGGTTGTTACTAGGGTGCTTTGTGGTTACTAGGTTGTATTTGTGTTTGCTAAGGCATTACTTGGTGGTTACCAGGGTGCTTTGGTGGATGCTATGTGGTTTCTATGGTATATTAGAGTTTGCTAAGGCAAGTGGCTGCCAGGGAAATTTTGGAGATTGCTAGGGCGTTGCTAGGTGGTTACTAGGGTGTATTGGTGGTTGCTAAAGGTTACTAGGTGGTTACCAGGGTGCTTCTATGGTTGCTAGGTGGTTACTAGCTTGTATTCGTGTTTGCTAAGGCATTATTTTGAGGTTATCAGGGTGTTTTGTGGTTGCTAGGACATTTTTTAAGTGGTTACTAGGGTGCTTTGTGGTTGCTATGTGGTTACTAGAGTGTATTTATGGTTGCTAAGGCATTAATAAGTGGCTGCCAGGGTGCTTTGGTGGTTGCTAGGGCATTGCTACAGTACTTTGTGGTTACTATGTGGCTACTAGAGTATATTGGTGGATGCTAAGGCATTACTTAGTGGTTGCCTGGGTGCTTTGGTGGTTACTAAGGCATCACAAGCTGACTACAAGGATGCTTTAGTAGGTTGCTAGGGTGTTGCTATGGGGTTAGTAAGGTGCTTTGTGGTTGCTTTGTCATTTCTAAGGTATTTTGGTGGATGCTAAGGCATTACTAAGTGGCTACTAGTGTGCTTTGGGGTTACTAGGTTTTATTTGTGTTTGCTAAGGCATTACTGGTTACTAGGGTGCTTTGGTGGATGCTAGGGCTGTACTAAGTGGTTACTAGGGTGCTTTGTGATTGCTATGTGGTTTCTATGGTATATTAGAGGTTGCTAAGGCAAGAGGTTGCCAGGGTAATTTTGGGGATTAGCAAGAGGTAATTTTGGAGATTGCTAGGGCGTTGCTAGGTGGTTACTAGGGTGTATTTATGATTGCTAAGGCATTAATAGGTGGTTGCCAGGGTGTTTTGGTGGTTGCTAGGGTGCTTTGTGGTTATTATGTGGATACTAGAGTATATTAGTAGTTGCTAAGGCATTACTAAGTGGTGGCCAGGGTGCTTTGGTGGTTGCTAAGGCGTTGCTATGTGGTTACTAGGGTGCTTTGTGGTTGCTGTGTGTTTACTAGGGTGTTTTGGTGGTTACTAAGGCATCAAAAGCTGACTACAAGGATGCTTTAGTAGGTTGCTAGTGTGTTGCTATATGGTTACTAGGGTGCTTTGTCATTACTAAGGTGTTTTGGTGGATGCTTAGGCATTACTAAGTGGTTACTAGGGTGCTTTGTGGTTGCTGGGTTGTATTGGTGTTTGCTAAGGTATTACTTGGTGGTTACCAGGGTGCTTTTGTGGTTGCTAGGGTGTTTCTAGGTGGTTACTAGGGTGTATTCATGGTTGCTAAGGCATTACTAGGTGGTTGCCATGGTGCTTTTGTGGTTGCTAAGGCATTACTAAGTGGTTACTATGATGATTGCTAGGGTGTTGTCATCTATGGGATTTTTCACAAGCTTCAAACATCCACAAGGCAAAAAAGACACAAGTCTGATTGCTTAGAAAAGAATAACACTTAAAAGGTTTATTACTTAATGTTTGGAGTTAAAATCACTAACTCCAACATACTCAGAATAGCAGAAAAAAACAGTGGTTTGCAATATTGTTCAGAGATGTATTGTCCAACCAATGCGCAAACATAAAACCAGTAAACACTGGACAAATAGCACCACTTCTGCACTCTAGATACACTGGTGAGTCCCGTGAAGGTTTATTCTCCAGGAACAGTGTGGTGAGGAGCATCCCTGGGGTGTGATAAAAGCCATTCATGAAGCTAACTCCATCCCTCCACAACACAACATGGCATTGAAATAAGCCTCTGAAATGTGACATCAGGGCTCCTTGAGTCCAAAAGAGAGAGGGGCCCAAAGGAAGAGTGCTGGGGGCTTTTCATCTGAAGCGTAATGCCAGGACAACACAGACCGCTGTCTCTATATCCCCCTCAGAGAGATGAAAAATCAAAACACATCACACATGCACACATGCTGAAAAGAGGACAGCAGCGTGTGACTTCTAATCACACAAGAAAAGAAAAACGCACAGAAAAAAACTCCAACATTAGTTGAAAAACTGTTGTAAATTTCCATGTCAACATTTGAAGTTTGTCTTGAACTTCTAGTTTGCTTCGGAGCACAAATAATGCACAGATGCACTTATGTTAATTGATTTGATGTGCTTTTTCTTGTTGGCATGCCAGTGGCAAAAAAAGGATTGCTCTGTTATTAATGAATGTTTTGACACATGATACAGTAAGAGTAATGAGTTTTACAGCTGTGATCCTCACGAGCTACAGCGTTTTAAAGTCATTTATCATGCTTTTACGCTGTCCTGACCGGGGTCTTTATGGAATACTAATTTGACGATTTGGTTCGCCGGTTCCCAGGGTACACTTATTAAACTATTAAAACACTGTGGATTACTGAAATCACTTTGATCACTAATAGGTGCTGAAACTCAGAAGCATGACTGCAACTTATGCCACATCTCAGTTCCTTAGCAACTGAGAGAGAAAACAGACAGGGGAGAATTCAAACAGCCCAGCGCTGACCCATAATCACACACGACTGACAATCAAGAACACAGGCCGAGATGAAAGAATCAGCACTTCAAAGTTAACAAAAGTGGAACACAAAAGTGCTCGAGTTGAGAGGAAACATGACTGTCCTTATAAACTCTTCGATTGCTCTCTTACAGTCAGATTATTTCATGCAACATCTACAGCAGCCCCAATATATGGAAGGCCATTTCTGACACATACGAAAAAAATGCTTTGGTAAATCTTTATTTGCATATTAAGTTGAAATTATGAGATAAAAAGTCATAAAATGACATACCAATTCATAATTATGAGATAAAAAGCTGCAATGATGAGAAATCGAAATTATGAGATAAAGACATAATTATGAGATAGAAAATTTAAATTATGAGATAAATTGAAATTATGAGATAAAGTCATAATTATGACATACTAAGTCATAATTATGAGATAAAAAGCCAAAATTATGAGATAAAAAGTTATAATTTGACATACCAAGTCATAATTATGAGATAAAAAGTAGTAAAAGAGATAAATCGAAATTATGACATACCAAGTCATAATTATGAGATAAAAAGCCGAAATCATGAGAAATCGAAATTATGAGATAAAGACATAATAAAGACAGACAGAAAATGAGATAAATTGAAATTATGAGATTAAAAGTCATAGATATGACATGCTTTTAAAATTATGAGATAAATCGAAATTGTGAGATAAATAATTATATTATGCTGTCATAATTATCAGATAAAAAGTTGAAATTATGAGATAAATTGAAATTATTAGAGATAAACGGTCATAATTATGACATACTAAGTCATAATTATGATATAAATTGAAATTATGTGATAAAAAGTTATAATTATGACAAACTAAGTCATAATTATGAGATAAATTGAAATTATGTGATAAACAGTCATAATTTTGACATACTAAATCATAATTGAGATAAGTCATAATTATATATGACTTAGATAATTAAGATACTAAGTCATAATTATGAGATAAAAAGTTGAAATTATGATAAAAAAAACGAAATTATGAGATAAAGTTATAATTTTAACATACTAAGCCATAATTATGAGATAAAAATTGGAATTATGAGATAAAAAGCCAAAATTATGAGGTCAAAATTGAGATAAAAAGACACAAGACATACTTATGACACAAGTAATACTTATGAAATAAAATGTCATAAATATGAGATAGTTGAAATTATGACATTCTATGTTAAAGTCTAAAAGTATGACAAAGTTGAAATTATGGCTTTCTTTGTCATAATTTCAACTTTTCATGTCAAATATGGCTAATAATTTTGACTATGTCATTCATTTTCATCTTTTTCATTGGTGCACTGGAATCTCAAGGTCTGTCTGTTAATTAGTAATAATGGAGGTGAAAAAACTCTCTTTTAAATCGTTCAGGGTTTATCTGAGACCTCAAATGTTTGTGCTCTTCTTTCTCTTTAACATTCAGCACTGAACAATGGACACTCTCTGTCCCTACAAAAGAGCTCACTTTCAATAGCATTCCCACACACAATTAATTCCTGTTTGTTAATGGCCACAATGAGTCACTGGGATCAGGAGCACAAGGAGGACTTCAAAACATTGGGAGAAACAGAGCAGCAAAAAGGATTTTCTTTCTAGTACTGACTTTTGACAGATGGAATGGGATCAAATCAAAGACATGAAAAACTGAAAAGCCTCAGAAGATTTTGGCAACATTTTATTTGACATTAGTTTCAGTCTCAAACCCTTGAGTTTGAACTGTTGCAAAACATACTGTGGCATCAACAGACACTCCAAGTAACTTACAGGAGCCAGGACAACATTAAAGACATTACAGGCAAATGTTTGATAGGAGGAAACGCGTTTATACATTAGAAATGGGACTAAAATGTTTTAAGTGCACCATCTAGCGGTCACTGACCGAACTACTTTCTACGCAATGGCTTAGGTCATCAGAAGGCGACATGTTTTGTCGCATTACTTCCTACATGCTCAACGCGTCCTTGGGACTCTCTGTACTACAGAATATGACTGATTAACACTTTTATTAGGATAATAATAATTATACAAAGTATATGAAGCGATGAATCGTATTTGGTAAGCGGTTATTCTTTCTTTACAGAACTTCACTGTCAGACAAAATTATCTCTCATAAGTTATAACGTGTTCTCTAGTAGAAATACTGTCTCTATGACAGTTCACTGATGGTTAAACATGTTCTTAAAGTTATTGACATTTGTTTGGAGATTTATATCGAACAATACGAGTGTTAAAAGTTGTTGACAAACCTGCAGAATGACTGAGGAGAGATGAGTGCTCCTAACGCCAGTGAACGAAAGGCCTGCTGGAGCGCGAGAGATGAGCTCTGGAAGTGTCTAGATGTCCACCAAGACAGCACATCTGCCTGTGAGAAATACCAGCAGGAGTTTGAAGCCAAGTGTCCTGCCCAGTGGGTCTGTCACTAGTTCTGATTCAATAGTTCTGAGTGCAGAAACATACGAATCTCTGTGACACCTGCTTGCGATTTGAATTTATATGCAGCAGCTGTCAGGAATATTGGGAATTTTTACTGGATTATTTCTTCTGTTGAAATGAAACCAAAACATTTGATTTACATTGCCTTTATATTTACATGTTAGGCCATTGCATTGTTACAAAATAGCATACAATATTCAGTAATAATTACACTAATATTCCCCTCTTAATGTAGCCATGTATTATAGTTTAAAAGTATTTTAAATGCATTTAGTTAAACTTAAAGGGATAGTTCACCCTAAAATGAAAATGATCCCATAATTTACTCACCCTCAAGCCATTTTAGGTGTATATGACTTTCTTCTTTCAGTCAAACACAATCGGAGTTATATTAAAAAATATCCTGCCTCTTCCAAGCTTTATAATGGGAGTGAATGGTGCCCAAAAAAGCACATCCATCCATCATAAAAGTAATCCATACGGCTCCAGGGGGTTAATAAAGGCCTTCTGAAGCAAAGCGATGCATTTTTGTAAGAAAAATATCCATAATTATAACTTTATAAACTGTAATCGCTAGCTTTCGTTAACGGCCGTCCGTACGTCGTTCACGAGAGTGTCGAGTACAGTCGTTACCGGAAGCCAGTTATTATAGTTTATAAAGTAATAAATATGGATATTTTTCTTACAAAAATGCATCGCTTCACTTCAGAAGGCCTTTATTAACCCCCTGGAGTCATATGGATTACTTTTATGATGGATGGATGTGCTTTTTTTTTAAAAAATGTTCACTCCCATTATAAAGCTTGGAAGAGGCAGAATATTTTTTAATATAACTCCGATTGTGTTCGTCTGAAAGAAGATAGTTCACCTAGGATGGCTTGAGTGTGAGTAAATTATGGGATAATTTTCATTTTTGGGTGAACTATCCCTTTAAGAGTGCTTTATTAGTATTAGTCTTTATATGTAATTTTATCATTACTTATATTGTCTTTGGCCCTGTCCCAAATGGAACCCTAAGCCCTCTCAATCTTCCTCCGAGTCATACTTTGGTAACATACTGCCGCTTCGACTGTCAGGTGGAAGTCTGCTGTGGAGCTCGGCAAAAGTGTGCATCGAGGGCACGTATCGGCCGCACAGGGGACGCTTGCAAATGCCCTTCTGAAACCTAAAATGGCAAATGGGACTTAACGGACATTCACACGCGTCACAAGACCGCAAGTGCACCTGAAGTGTGCCATTTGGGACAGAGCGTTCATGTGCTCTTGTGGACTTCTTGTGGCTTCTACCCAACAGTTAAAGCGGCATTATGTTACGAAATTGTGAACTCGGAGGAAGATTGCGTGTATTTAGGGTGTTATTTGGGACAGGGCCTTTGAAATATGGTTCAAGTATACTGCCAAATGTACTGGCAAGCATTTATGACAATTAATATATACCTTAATGTAATTTTTATTGAAACTTGTGTATGTCATGTATTTAAATACACTTCAAATTACACAATTCTAATTCTGAAGTTATTTAGTACATTTAAAATATATTAATTTTAAATTTAATATCAAATAGCACACTATGGTTAAAATTCTAATCAAGTACATGTGCTTTAGTGTGTTAGTCAACATTAAAGTAAGTGTACTTCTTTAAAACATAAGATTATTAAAACATTGACTTTAAAGTAAAACTTTTCATTTGATACTATAAGTACTTAAGCGTCTTAGGAAACAGACATGAAATTATACTCTCTTTAAGTACACTTACGTGGCCTTTTATTACATTAATAGTACAGTTTTTAGAAATATGTACTTTTAGGATTTGAAGTACACTACAAGTGCACATTGAATACAATTAAGTACACTTCTTTTTTACAAGGGCAATATTGTCTTCTGTTGAATTTCACAATGCACATACATGAACTGATTGTTGTAATTCAACGGCAGGTGAAGTATTTCATCAAACGGAGGGACTTCTTGAAGTACAAGGAGAAAATACAAAATGAGGGCTATGAACCAACTGAAGGAGCATCCAAATTATAGCCAGCAATGACGTACATCCGAGGGAATGATAACACTGGACTCTGATAATGGCAGTGATGCACTAAACATTTCCTAGCCTATATAAAGCATTGTGTTTTTGTCTTATTTATAATCATTTAATCAGTCTGTGCTGTATGGAGCTTCAATGTAATGTTTGAAATGCAAAATAAATAAATGAACCAAAAATACAGTGTTTTATTATGTTTCAGAGATGTCATGTGAAATAAATCGATCACAGAAAATATTACAATGATTCGCTCGTGACTAAGCCAACAATGGGTGGCCGACAATAACAAAATGTTTGTTTCATGTATGTACAACGATTAAAGGGATAGTTCACCTAAAAATCTAAGTTCTTTCATCATTTACTCACCCTCAAGTTGTTCTAAACCTGTATAAGTTTCTTTGTTCTGTTGAACACAAAAGAAGATATTTTGAAGAATGTGGGTAACCAGACAGCTGCTGATCCCCATTGTATGGAAGCTTGTTTCCGCCACTGAATGAAAATAAAAAAGGAATAATTGCGACTTTTTATCTCTCAGTTCTGACTTTTTTTCTCAGAAATGCGTGATATAAACTCGCAATTGCGAGTCAAAGTCAGAATTGCGTGATATAAAGTCGCAATTGTGAGTTATAAAGTCAGAATTGCGAGTTATAAAGTTGGAATTGAGTTATAAAGTCAGAATTGTGAGATATAAAGTCAGAATTGTGAGTTATAAAATCGCAGTTGCGAGTTATAAAGTCAGAATTGTGAGTTAGAAAGTCAGAATTGCGGGTTATAAAGTCAAAATTGCGAGTTAGAAAGTCGGAATTGCGGGTTATAAAGTTGGAATTGAGTTATAAAGTCAGAATTGTGAGATATAAAGTCAGAATTGTGAGTTATAAAATCGCAGTTGCGAGTTATAAAGTCAGAATTGTGAGTTAGAAAGTCAGAATTGCGGGTTATAAAGTCAAAATTGCGAGTTAGAAAGTCGGAATTGCGGGTTATAAAGTCAGAATTGAGAGTTATAAAGTCAAAATTGCGAGATATAAAGTCAGAATTGAGAGTTATAAAGTCAAAATTGCGAGATATAAAGTCAGAATTGAGAGTTATAAAGTCAAAATTGCGAGATATAAAGTCGGAATTGTGAGATATAAAGTTGCAATTCTGAAAAAAAGTATTTTCCCTCAGAATTGGACTTTATAACTCGTCATTGTTATAGTTTATATCTCAAAATTGCAAGAAAAAAGTCAGAATTGTGATATAAAAAGTCGCAATTACCTTTTTTATTTTTTATTAAGTGGTGGAAACAAGTTTCCATACCATTGACTTATTTAAAAAAATACATTATAGAAGTCAATGGGGACCAGAAACTGTTTGGTTACAAAAATATCATCTTTTCATTTCCACAGAACAAAGAAACTCGTACAGGTTTAGAACAACTTGAGGGTGAGTAAATGATAACAGATTTTCATTTCTGGGTGAACTATCCCTTTAATGGCCACCTTCAAAAAGCACAAAGGTTTATTCAACTTAAGATTATGAGAATAACAAAGGATTTGAAATAATCTTCTATAACCTGACCACATAAGCTATGTAACATTTTGGTAAGAGCATGTTAGATTCTATGTCTGATTTCAGCAGCGACTTCAGCTGGTGCAGAATCTCCCTCAAACCTCTCAAGTAAATAACGCAAATGTATCACAACATTTGTTAGACATCAGAAAAAAAAGCATACAGACATGTTACATTCAGTGGGCACACACAAGCATTGCCGATTGTGTTTTGTAGGCACGTAAACTTGTGCGTTCAGCTGTAATCTACGCCTAATACTTTAAGGCAACATTGATATAGAAGTGTAAGAATAGTTTCCACCGTTTGTGCCGTTCATTCAGTCACAGTGAGCAGTTCTGCATCCTCCGAAGGAGGTGTCACGGATATTCTCTTACTCCACGGATGGGGGGAAAATAAGGCCTTAATCACGTTTATATGCCTCCTTCAGTGTATATCCAGTGTCCTCAGTCCCTACATGTCAAACACTCACGCCTCTGCCGTCCACCTCCAGCTACAAGCTGCCCGTGACGTTACGCATCACTGCCCAGTTGGGGAACTCGCTCAGGTGGAAGAGAGGCTCTCCCCATGTCATTATGGCCAACATGACCACAAAAACTCCAATCAGATTCACTCCGAACCCAGCCTTGACCTGCAAATCACAAGGAGAAAACAGGCACCTTTTTCAACCTCAGTTTGTGTGCACTTCAGAGACATGCTTATGAAAAACAAATGATTAATGGTTTGGCCTTTCAACATTGCATTCCTGACACAGCTGTGAGCCGTGACAGAGGTGATATAACAGGATAATGTTGTTTCATACCATGTCGCTGATCTGCACGTGTCCATAACTGAACACAATGGCGTTCGGCGGGTTTCCAACAGGCAGCATGACACCGAAGGACACGCACATGGTGGCAGGGATGAGCGTGTGTAGAGGGTTGATGTGCAGCGTCTCTGACTGTGAGGGGACAGGAGACACAGGGTCGTTCATTAGGGTCATTCGGGACAGAACACCGCTGTGAAATAATACACTTTCATGCAGATTGATTTCTTTGTCTGAGACTGGTTTGTCTTTCAGGTGTGTGTTAGCATGTTCTGACCAAGGCGGAGAGGATGGGCAGAAACACTGTGAGCGTGGCGGGGTTGCTGGCGAACTCAGTGACGGCGGACACGAGTAGACACGCCAGCAGCGTGACGGCCCAGGGAGGAAGACCACTCATTGGCTCCAGCTGCCGACCGATCCACATGGAGAGCCCAGACACCTGCCCGAGAGAAGTCACATGGTTCATTTACAAGTTAAGTAAATGTATAGGACATGCTTGTTTCTAGAAAAGATTCTGTCTGATGTCACATAGCACTTCTCTAACAAAATTATGATTTAATACAATATTCTTTATTTTCCACTGTGATTTTTAGGTGTGATTTTAAGGGAAATGCTACTTATTACTTAATATTTTGACTCTCAGCTGACACTTTTATACAAAGCAACTTGGAATCTTAAATATAAAAAATAATTTTATATATATATATATATATATATATATATATATTTAAAATTAACCAACAAAGTTGCTCTGGATAAAAGTGTCAACTAAAAGTCAATATAATATTTATATATTAATATAAAATTAATATTGGTTAATTTTGCAAAGAAATGTTTTACACTGTTCATATTACACTAAAATTAAATTAAATTAAAACATTTGTGTTTGAGTCATATTACACTGTAATATTAAAATAAAATAAAAATGATAAAATGTATATGTTTAATAAGGGAATACAATAATAAAATGGTGATGTAAAATTAAATTATAAAAATGATAAATAAACAATAAAATAAAATAAATCTAAAAATAATTCAAAGTAATCTGTGTATTTTAGTGGACATTATTATCCAGTGCAACTTTGTTGGTAAATCTTGCACAATATTGTTATATATATATATATATATATATATATATATATATATATATATATATATATATAAAATAAAATATATTTCACATAAAGGAAGACCAAGACCATTATTTTTTAGGACCATTAACACTGCATTGTCACAATCTTTTCATAATCGTACTTAAAATATGAATAATATATCACATATATTCCTTCTCTGCATTCACATTACAGTAGACCAGTGAAAATTATGATATATGATATATATAATTATATATATACTATATAGTATATGTATTATATACATATATGATTTTTATATATTATGGTTGATAAAAAATAAGCCTTATTTATTTTATCCAAAATTGAATTTTTTTCTTTTGATTTTGGGTCATAAAATATTACTTGCCAAGTTTTGAACGTTTTAATGAGATTCACTGTAGTAAACTTATCAGAAAGTCCCCTGAAATTCAACCTTTCAGACACGCTCACCTTGCATCCGGCAGCCAGTGCATATCCTCCTCCAACCAGAATAACAATTTCCCACGGCATTAGTCTCTGGAAGTCTTTCCACGTGATCATAGGGGCCAGAGGGTCCTCCTCCTCCTCCTCGTCATCATCACCTGCACAGAGAACAGAGACAAGAGCACTTACAAAACCCAGCCAGCAGGGTGCGGCATCCAGAACATTCACCTTTGCTCTCATGTCCTCAACCCGACTGAACTGGTTGTACAACTAGACCCTGGCGGTCCGTATTACAGCAGCAGCCTGCTGAGCGAATGCTCGCGGCTGCATTGAAGTGTGGAGCGGCCCTGCTGAGGGCAGCGTGGGATCTGACCTTTGCTCTCGCTGGAGAATGCAGATGGCCAAGGCTTTCGAGCGGGGATGAGGAAGAGGAGGAAGCCGAGCAGCACAGACACCGTGGCATCAGTCCTGTAGCCCTTCCTGTGGGACACGTGATGTTTAGTGAATCTTGTGTACATGTTAGAAGCTTTATTTTGCATTAAAGCAAAAAAATGGCTCTTCTAGGAAAAGAAATGGAAATCAATTTATTGACTGTGTAAGGGTTAACATAAGATGTTCTCATACTTCTCAAAAAGTGACGTCCAGCCAGGGACAAAACCCGGCTCCCTTGTGAACCAAAGTACGGTCATCAGAACAAAAAAGATGCCTGTCACGACTTCAGGATAGCTGTGAACCAGGAGAGAAAAATGGTATATTAGTCACAACATCAAAATAAAGTCTTCCACAATGTCTATCTATCTATCTATCTATCTATCTATCTATCTATCTATCTATCTATATCTGTCCGTCCATCCATCCATCTATCTATCTATCTATCTATCTATCTATCTATCTATCTATCTATCTATCTATCTATGTCTGTCTGTCTGTCTGTCTGTCTGTCTATCTATCTATCTATCTATGTCTATCTATCTATCTATCTATCTGTCTATCTATCTATCTATCTATCTATGTCTGTCTGTCTGTCTGTCTATCTATCCATCCATCCATCTATCTATCTATCTATGTCTGTCTGTCTGTCTGTCTGTCTATCTATCTATCTATCTATGTCTGTCTGTCTATCTATCTATCTATCTATCTATCTATCTATCTATCTATGTCTGTCTGTCTGTCTGTCTATCTATCTATGTCTGTCTGTCTATCTATCTATCTATCTGTCTGTCTGTCCGTCTATCTATCTATCTATCTATCTATCTATCTATCTATCTATCTATCTGTCTGTCTGTCCGTCTATCTATATATCTATATATCTATCTATCTATCTATCTATCTATCTATCTGTCTGTCTGTCCGTCTATCTATATATCTATATATCTATCTATCTATCATCTGCCTGTCTGTCTAAAGTACACTAAAAAATGGTGAAACAATTTTCACTTAGAAACTGCTAGCACATTTTACAAATAATTACAACAAATTGCAAATAACATTGAATTAAATTTTGAAGTAGAAAGACTGAAATAGTATTTTCTTGTAAAACATACTCCAGTGATATTATAGCTTCGAAAAAACATTTTTTACAGTGTACCTAATGGGGCCGAGTTTCTGGTACTCCTCATGGATGCGTTTCTCAGAGAGGATTTCTCGCCTGGTTTTGCGTTTCTTGCTGAGAGAGCAAGTCTCTCTGAAACTGTGGAGAGATAACAGCTTCTGAGTTCAGCAAGTTTCACAAAATCATTTCAAAATCAAAAAAGTCTCTCTTTTATTCTTACTTGCATCCCAGAAATAAAAAGTGCAGCCAGATCCAGGTGAGTATCAGCATGATCAGAGCGATCGGCAAACTGAAGATGAACCAGGTGCCAAAGTTGATGACTTTTGCTTCAGGGTAACGACTGAAAAAGACATTTTATAACAAATTTTAAAACATGATAACTTTACTATTAAAAAAAATTGTAAGTGTTCATTCTGCCTTAAATTTTAAGTTTAGTAAACTTTAAATATGTTAAGTTGTATTAAGTGACAACAAATCTGGGAAAGTTATTCTAATGCTAAATGTTAAGTTGTGATAGCTAATTGCAACAATCATGCTTTACAGTGTTGATATAATTAAAATGATCATTAAAGAAGTCATTATCATACACATACATGTTCCTAGTCTTATTGAGACCAGAGTGCAAATTATAATTCCCCTGTGCTCGGGGGTCAAATGTCTCCTTTACTTCATTCCAGTGTGGAAGAAAAGGACAAGGTTCTGTTTACACAGCGTTTAAAAGCCTCAAGAAGATACTGAGAGCCAGTCAATATGGTGCAAGATTTTTAGCTGCCCCACTTTAGGCCAATTAGCACTTTACATTGATTATTTCTGGTAAAATGTCAAGTCAGTGATAACAACACTCCAGTGAGCACAGATTATAACAGAACTTGTGATAGTTACTGTCAATACAGCAATTTGCCTGAAAAGAGCGTCAATACAAACCCCACTGACCTGCTAAATGCCCTCTTTTCACTGTGATTTACAGTAGTGCCAAAAAGCGATGTCCGGCTAAGGAAAATTGACGTCTTCACCCTTTATTCAAATTTTATTAAAAATGTGTTAAAGCTTTTTGTTTTTCTATGCATTTTTTTGCATAGTAAATTAAAACCTGTAGCTGTAGTTTGTGTTTTTTTTGCCAAATAATTTTGCAGATAAATGCCTTAACCAAGTTTAGTGTTTTGTTTCTTATATTTTAAATATTTTTCTCATATTTTGATGGTTTAATTGAGCTTATAGGGTCATTAAGAACAAATATCCCCTCCAAACATCACTTTTGGCCACTACTGTATATCTTTACATCAGCAAAAGACTTCCTGGCAAATATAGAGTCACCTTTGCCCAAGAAATGTTGCACAAGGAAAGGGTTATTTTTCTCTGCTTAGCGTCTTTACAATGTGCAAGAAATGAGATTGAGCGGATTGAAACAGGTGCTTAAACAAATCCCTGCAGTGCCCGGCGTTTTGTGAATGTGCCTTTTATTGAATAGACCAGGCACAGTGAAGTGATAACATACTTGTTGAATTGTTCGGCAAATATGAGGTTGGTGGACGTGCCGGTTATGGTGATGAGACCTCCGATGGTGGCCGCATACGTGATGCTCAGTGTCAGGCACTTGCAGATCAAGTGGTCTCTCTTGGTGGGGTACAGCGAATCCCTTCGGATTTTGGGTTTCTTTGGCACAGGAACGCTAATTGGAGCCTGTTTAGGAACAATTGGAATGATTTTAGAAATCTAAGTAGCAGATTCTGCAGTTATTGTGAGCTGGGCGAAGTCTCACCTCTGGCAGATATCCATTTGATTCTTTAGAAAACTCTGGGCCGAAACCAGGCTTTAATGTTAGACCATTCAACTCCTACAGTACGAAAAAACACATTTAAAAAAATCTATTCTTGATCGATAACTTTGTCTAATTTTTTAAATAAAAGTAATGCTGATAAAGTTGCATGTAATACGGAGCCCCACACATGACATACGGGGGAAAAAAGTAGGCTAAATCGCAAGATTTAGCAAATCAAGAGAACCAATTAGTAAATCGTGCACACGATTTAGCAAATCAAGGGAATGAATTAGTAAATCGTGGGAAAGAAATCGTAAATTGTGCGCACAATTTAGCAAATCAAGGGAACGAATTAGTAAATCGTGTGCACGATTTAGCAAATCGAGGGAACAGATTAGTAAATGGTGCAAATTGAGGGAACGAAATAGTAAATGGTGCACACGATTTAGTAAGTCAAGGGAACGGATTAGTAAATGGTGCGCACGATTTAGTAAATCGAGGGAACGAAATAGTAAATCATGGAAAAGAAATCAGAAATTGTGCACACAATTTAGCAAATCGAGGGAACGGATTAGTAAATGGTGCACATGATTTAGCAAATCGAGGGAACGGATTAGTAAATGGTGCACATGATTTAGCAAATCGAGGGAACGGATTAGTAAATGGTGCGCACGATTTAGCAAATCGAGGGAACGGATTAGTAAATCGTGCGCACGATTTAGCAAATCGAGGGAACGGATTAGTAAATGGTGCGCACGATTTAGTAAATCGAGGGAACAGATTAGTAAATCATGCTCACGGTTTAGTAAATCGAGGGAACGGATTAGTAAATCGTGCGCACGATTTAGCAAATCGAGGGAACGGATTAGTAAATCGTGCGCACGATTTAGTAAATCGAGGGAACGGATTAGTAAATCGTGCGCACGATTTAGTAAATCGAGGGAACGGATTAGTAAATCGTGCGCACGATTTAGTAAATCGAGGGAACGAAATAGTAAATGGTGCACACAATTTAGTAAATCAGGGAAACGGATTAGTAAATCGTGCGCATGATTTAGTAAATCGAGGGAACAGATTAGTAAATCATGCTCACGATTTAGTAAATCGAGGGAACGGATTAGTAAATCGTGCGCACGATTTAGTAAATCGAGGGAACGGATTAGTAAATCGTGCGCACGATTTAGTAAATCGAGGGAACGAAATAGTAAATGGTGCACACAATTTAGCAAATCGAGGGAACGGATTAGTAAATCGTGCGCATGATTTAGTAAATCGAGGGAACAGATTAGTAAATCATGCTCACGATTTAGTAAATCGAGGGAACGGATTAGTAAATCGTGCGCACGATTTAGTAAATCGAGGGAACGGATTAGTAAATCGTGCGCACGATTTAGTAAATCGAGGGAACGGATTAGTAAATCGTGCGCACGATTTAGTAAATCGAGGGAACGAAATAGTAAATGGTGCACACAATTTAGTAAATCAGGGAAACGGATTAGTAAATGGTGCGCATGATTTAGCAAATCGAGGGAACGGATTAGTAAATCGTGCGCACGATTTAGTAAATCGAGGGAACGGATTAGTAAATGGTGCGCACAATTTAGTAAATCAGGGAAACGGATTAGTAAATAGTGCGCACGATTTAGCAAATCGAGGGAACGGATTAGTAAATGGTGCGCATGATTTAGCAAATCGAGGGAACGGATTAGTAAATAGTGCGCACGATTTAGTAAATCGAGGGAACGGATTAGTAAATGGTGCGCATGATTTAGCAAATCGAGGGAACGGATTAGTAAATAGTGCGCACGATTTAGTAAATCGAGGGAACGGATTAGTAAATGGTGCGCATGATTTAGCAAATCGAGGGAACGGATTAGTAAATCGTGCGCACGATTTAGTAAATCGAGGGAACAGATTAGTAAATCATGCTCACGATTTAGTAAATCGAGGGAACGGATTAGTAAATCGTGCGCACGATTTAGTAAATCGAGGGAACGGATTAGTAAATCGTGCGCACGATTTAGTAAATCGAGGGAACGGATTAGTAAATCGTGCGCACGATTTAGTAAATCGAGGGAACGGATTAGTAAATGGTGCGCACAATTTAGTAAATCAGGGAAACGGATTAGTAAATAGTGCGCACGATTTAGCAAATCGAGGGAACGGATTAGTAAATGGTGCGCACAATTTAGTAAATCAGGGAAACGGATTAGTAAATAGTGCGCACGATTTAGCAAATCGAGGGAACGGCTTAGTAAATGGTGCGCATGATTTAGCAAATCGAGGGAACGGATTAGTAAATCGTGCGCATGATTTAGTAAATCGAGGGAACGGATTAGTAAATCATGCTCACGATTTAGTAAATCGAGGGAACGGATTAGTAAATCGTGCGCACGATTTAGTAAATCGAGGGAACGGATTAGTAAATCGTGCGCACGATTTAGTAAATCGAGGGAACGGATTAGTAAATCGTGCGCACGATTTAGCAAATCGAGGGAACGGATTAGTAAATGGTGCGCACAATTTAGTAAATCAGGGAAACGGATTAGTAAATAGTGCGCACGATTTAGCAAATCGAGGGAACGGATTAGTAAATGGTGCGCACGATTTAGTAAATCAAGGGAACGGATTAGTAAATCGTGGACACAATTTAGCAAATCGAGGGAACAAAATATTACATTGTGTGCACGATTTAACAAATGGAGGGAACAAAATAGTAAATCATGCGCACGATTTAGCAAATGGAGGGAACAAATTAGTAAATCGTTTGGACGATTTAGCAAATCGAGGGAACAAATTAGCAAATCGTGTGCATGATTTAACAAATCGAGAGAGCGATTTACTTTTTTTCTTGCATGTCATGTGCGGGCTCCGTACATATATTTACCTGTATTTACTTAAAAAATTCCTAAATTTTATGCAATTTTATGCATTAAACATGCAATCTACATAGAAAAATATCTAAAATACATTAAATTTAATGACAGTGAATTACATGTTCTATGTAGCATATTCACATTCACATAAATTATAATTACAAAAAATAGTGAAAATATTTATTTATTTAGCAGGGTTTTTTTTTTTTTTTCAATTGTTTTAAATAACCCCACTAAATTCATCCTTTTATTTCTTATTTTCTTTCTACTTTCTGACAGCCATATTATTCCAAATTTGATAGTTATTTTATTGGGAATAAATTATAGATTTAATCTTACCTCACTCAGCATACAGACTTCATGTTTTTCACTGCAATCAAAAAGAAAATACAATGGATAAGCTTGTTTGAGTTTAATACAGGTGGAGTTTTAATACAGCTCAGATATACTGTCTTACTTGTCTTTGCGGTTATGCAGCTGAAGGTGATTATTGCTTGATGTTTGGTTTTCCTCTTTGCCTGTGAAAGATCAGAAGAATTAAATGAAAAAGTAAAAGTTATAATAAACACAATACATGCATAACCACCAAGCACACATTCTCAGACTGACACTTTGACTCACCGCTCTCCTCGTCCTGTGTATCTATGGTCCCTGAGTCATCGAGGGAATCGGCGATTCCAGTGCAGATAAGTTGCTGTAGCACAGCGTCAGCGATCGGCATCACCATGGCCGTGGTGGACGTGTTGCTCAGCCACATGGAGAGAAAAACCGTGCAGCACATGAACCCTAACACCAGCCTACAACACAAAGAGCGCAGAGAACACATGTAGGTCACAGAGTCAGTTTATAACAGTAAGTGCATGTTAAAGGTGCTGGAATACATACATGCCAGGTTTGGCCCCAGCGATCATGACCATCCGGAGGGCGATGCGTTTATGCAGGTTCCACTTCTCGATGGATGCGGCCAAACATATGACCCCCATCAGCAACAGGGTGGTGTCCTTAAAATATTCAGAGGCCACCTGCGTACACACACAGATATTTAATGGGGTCCTATGATGCTTTTTTACACGTTCAACTTTCTTTAATGTGTAATGTTGCTGTTTGAGCATGAAAAAGGTCTGCAAAGTTACAAAGCCCCTCCAGCGGGAGTTATTCTCTCTATCAGTGTGCTCTGTTTCATCTTCATGAAACACCTCCATTGTAGTCTTGAGTTTTCTTCCGGGAACTAACACGTCACAATATTCCTCATTTAAATAATTCCCACCCAAGGCATATGCCGCAACAATGTCAAATATGTGAAAAATAAGGTGTTTTTAAACATTCAAGCATGGAAACCTATAAACCTTGTAGACCCTAAAAACAAAATCAAGACTTTATAAAAGGACATAATAGGTCGTCTTTAATAATATTTCCTTTATCTAGGCCACACGGCTCTTACTGGAACTTACAAAAATGAATACATTTTCAGTATGACACAGAAGATTCAGCGTGAATGTTGTTTATGGTAACTGAGCTTTTATTGCCATCCCCTCTGACTTATTTTTTGACCTATGCCCACCATATGCAGTTAAAGCCTTTACTATTGCTGATCTAAAGAACTGCAACATCATTTCAACCCTGCAGAAAACACCAGCTTGTTGAAGCTGTTTTAATGTTGGTTTGATGCTGATTTTTGTTTTTAAACAACATTATTTACATTTAGTTTGGGGTCTGTTAGATTTAATATCTCTTATGCTCACCAAGGCTACATTTATTTAATCAAAAATACAGAAAAAAAACTGAAATATTATTACAATTTAAAAAAAACTTTTTCTATTTGAATTTATTTTAAAATGTAATTTTTTCATGTGATGCAAAGCTGAATTTTCAGCATCATTAATTTCAGTCTTCAGTGTCACATGATCCTTCAGAAATCATTCTAATATGCTGACTTGCTGCTCAAGAAACATTTCTTTAAAAATATTAAAAAATATAAATTATGTGTAAACTTTTGAAGCGTAGTAGGCCTACATCAGACAACCCAAAATTTCTGCAGTCAGCAGACTAGAGCAAAAAAAGATTGCGTAAAAAAGGGGAATATTTACCAAACGCGATTACAAGTAAGTATTTAAGATAACAGGTTGCTTTGTCAAGTTTGTCAATTTGATTTAGTCACATGATGCAGCATTTTGTTTTACATAATATCTTGGCAGTTTATTGTGGACGCGATAACAGGGTGGTACAAATGAATGATCAGCAACTCTAAGAGCCGTAAACCTCTCATGCATGACGAAACAAAAACACTATGACATTTTTCACTCTTAAAACATCAGCTATAGAAGTCTCATACACTGCAATCTTCCAGATTCTATATTAGATTAAAAGAGATTCAGATTCTATCTGAAGATTCTTCATTTATAGAACCATTTAGGGATTCCATCATGGCATCCTTTTGTGCATTTAGTTTTAATTACTTACTTTTGTTTTAATTTTTTTATTTTATTTTGATTACATTTTACACTTGTAAGCATACTTTATCACTAGAGTAAACTGAAATAAACCATTAAACATAAAAAAAAATTATGCAATCATTTAATACATTTCATTTATAGCCTAAAAAGAGTTCTTTAAAAATTTAGTCAAGAACCCTAGAGTTCTCAATAGAACCCTATTCAACATTTCTAAGAGTGTGACAAAGAGGCTCAAATGGTCATAAGGGACGTGATGAATGTAACCAGGTCAGACATTTCTCTCAGAAAACAGGTCGTATATTACATAAACCAGCTCTGCAAGAAATGCAAAATCCTACTATTTAAGTATGTTAAATATTTAACCTACAGTATTCCAGCCTAAGCATGTTGCACAAAACATCATATTGTGGGATGCTGCATACAGGGAGAAGGCCCAGAGAAACATCTTACCTCACTGGATTTTAGGACCCCGAACATCGGGTACAGGAAGGCTGGCACCAGTGCAGCGGCTCCCAGCGGCACAGCTTCAGATACCCAATATATCGCTGTCACAATCAGGACATAAGCACATGATGATTCCTGCAAAAGAGACCGAACAGGGATCAACTCATCATTATGAACATCATGTGATGTGATTTAAACACTGCTTTGCTTCTGGATGGAATTACATTATGTTAATGTATTTGGTCGTGGCAGACTAGATCTGCTACACTGATGCTGCTGCAGAGCAAGTTTGGACTTGCTACTGCTAATAGACACAGACACTCTGCTGTGAGCATGTAAGATATGCTGCTGCTGCATAAATAGACATACATAAATCCCGTAGCAGGTGGAGGGTCTGATACACACTGCAGGACTACTTCAGACTATTTAAATGTTGAGCAAGCAATCTCAGCATAGGCCAATCATGATACAGTATATACAGTATATATATATATATATATATATATATATATATATATACACACACAGACACACACACCACAGAATGCTTTTTAACGTGTTTTGGGTGTTTTGCATGTGTACATGTAAATTTGTTGCCATTTTAAATTTAAAATTTAGTTTATTATAAATTGAGCAACTATATGAGCTATAGCAAGATCTATAGTATTTATGCGGTTGATAAGTAAGCTGATTACATACACATCTACATATATAAATAGGAAAGAGGATTTGCTTGTACCAGCCAGCCCTAAAATGCAGGAATAAATCAGTTCTTCAACCAAATTATGGCTTTAATTACAAGCAAAACAAGAGGAAATCATGTGCGTCAGTATGTAAATCAGAACAAAAATCCAAATCCGGTTGTCTCTGCCAAATATTTTGACCTGGGTGCAAAGCATTTCACGTGGGTCCACCAAACAACAAATAATTAGGCCTAGTAGAATACAAAGTCTGTAAAGTCTGCATGTGGAGCTTAAGCTGACAGAATGAGCATTTGTCAGGTGACTTATATTTCATAATTAATCAGATTTCATAACAGGCGAGCAAAGTTAATACACACTCACACATTCCAGACACAATAAATACATCAAGCTGATGAGGAGGACGTAGAAAGGCACTGATATGTGACCGTTTTGTGATGATCAGCCAATGATTATGTCTGCTGGCTTTTTGTGTTATATGTTAATATTAATATGTTCATTTCAATGATAATAATGTTAATTTCAGCATTTACTTATATATTATTAAAATCAAAATGTGTATCTGTTAATATTATCTAATGCCAACATGAACTAATAATGAACAATTGTATTTATTAACTACTATTAACAATAATTAATAAACTGTAACAAATATTGCTCATTGTTAGTTAATGTTAGTTAATGCATTTAATATCTAGCTCAGTCATGAAACTCTAGAGGGCGCAGGCTGATACTGCAATCATTTCATTATCACATGGCACAAGCTGATTGGCCTCTGCAGCCAATGAGATTGCTTGCTCAACATTTAAATAGTCTTGTTCAGTGTTTGCTGTAAACTAGTCCTGCAGTGTGTATCAGACCCTCCACCTCCCCAGCTCCACCTCCCCAGCTCCACCTGCCTAGATCTGCTACGGGATTCATGGATGTCTATTTATGCAGCAGCAGCATATCTTACAAGCTCACAGCAGAGTGTCTGTGTGTCTATTAGCAGTAGCAAGTCCATACTTGCTCTGCAGTAGCATCAGTGTAGCAGATCTAGTCCGCCATTAACATTGCCATATTCAATAATATGCTAAAACTATTTAGAGAGTTGTCATGATTGAACTAATGTTAACTAATATGACATTATTGTGTTACCATTTCATCAATCTCAAATCATCCATCATCTGACATTAATCTATGCTTAAGTATTCATTTAGCAAGGGGACAATGGTTCTTGTACCTTATGGGACTCGAACCAGCAAACTTCTGGTTTCCATTAGCCACTATACGTCACACCATCACATTTTTGGCCTTTCCTCTGTCCCTCAGCTTTCCTGCCAAAGCTGATTATCACCCAGTGTGTGCCTGTGTTCATAAACTTTGCCCACTTTTCCACTTTCTTATTACCTCCCAACTGTTTTAAAGGACTTCCAGTTATGTGCCACGCTAGCAGATTAAGCGTCCATTGGCACATTGTTTTTGTTCTGCTCTAATCTCATCATTGCTCAAGAAATCAGTCCATTCAGACCGAATTGATTTCTGGTAAAAGGTCTAATAGGGCACTGATGTGTCAGGCACTTACAGATGATAAAAGAAACAGATCATTTCCTCTCATTTGCATGAATGATGTATTCAGAGGATTACACATCATCAAGCCTATCTTTTCAACTTCACCTTGTTTTGTTATATTTGCAGCAGAACACATTACATTCATTACATAATTGCTTTGTGTGAATAATTTCTTTCAGTCAGCAGGTGAGATGGGATTATAGTGAGCTATTGTGAACTGATCATGCCGTTATTTCTGACTCCTGATGAAAAGTGCTACCAGAGAGAGATAAGCACACAAAACCTGTGCAAGTGATCTAATCTTAAAAATGTTTTGTAAAAAAGTAGTCAAGGCATAATGATAATGACATTTCCTGATCTATGCGCTGTTTCCCTGTTTGTCTGTTGACTTCGCAGCTGTGGAAATCAATTTGAATCAAGTGTCTGATTAGAATCGGATACTTAAACTTTAAGATTTTAGTTTACAAATTACATCTATGTATAAGACAAAGTGTATATCTTAGATCTTGTCACCATCTGTAAACATTTTTGCCTTACTAGTACATTTTAAATGGCCCTGAATTGAGATTAATATGACGTCACAAAACTGCATCTATAATTGCACACATATATATATACATATATATATATATATATATATATTTGTGCTGTCAAATCGATTAATCACGATTAATCACATCTAACATAGAAGTTTGTGTTTACATGTGTGTGTGTATATATACACACATATACTCATATATATATATATATATATATGTATGTATGTATGTATGTATATACACTTATACAAACTTTTATATTAGATGTGATTAATCGCGATTATATCTTTGTTTCACATGAATTATAGTGTCACACCACATGACGCTACAGAAAAAAAAACCTGGATGCATAAATGTAGAAAATGCCTGAAATCTAAAAGTAGTAAAATATTAAATCTGAAAGTGGTTTCTGCTCATAATCTCTGAACGTATTTTATCAAAGAATGACAATACAAATGTAGGACAAATGAAATGCGCTAAAACGATTAGCAAACAAATAGCTAATTTTCGTAGGATTCAATATGGCAAGTGATGGGAGATTAGCACAATGCCTCTCTGCAGGCTTTGATGATTTTGGACTGAATCAAAGATCCCACATGCTACATAAACAAACAACATCTGTAAAAACTGCCGATTTTTCAAACAAACAATTCCCAAAAGAAAAGCACACGGCTTGAACCATCACGGCACCGAACGTGCTCCGATTGCGCACCTGGAAAACTACCAACCAGGTGAGAGGTCGCCGCGCCTCCTCAAGAAACCACAAAGACCCCACAGGAGGCCATAATCAATGATCATGTTGCAGACATTATATGGTTATATAGACTGCCTCTAAAACAGCATTTTATTTACTTCTGCCCAAATTTTCCATGCGCCTGCAACTATATGAAAAAAATGTTTCAGCGCAATAAACGAATCTAAATCTACTTATTATCGCGTAAAACCCAGCAATGATAAAAGCTTAAATAAAATGCATGTTAAATGTATAATTTAGTGCAAATACTCAACGCGCATTAGCGCGTAAAAGCGCACGGACACCGCGCGCTGCTCACGAGCTCATGTGATTTTAGAGTTGGATGAGGATCTACTTACACTGCACGGGTGGATGAGAGGCAGAGGCAGCAGGGATAAAGGAATCATGACCACGAGAATGAGTTTCCGAGCCGTCCATATTTTTTTGATTAAGTCCATTCTGGCACCTTCCAGCCTCATGGGAGAACTCTTTGCTCAAATCAGCTCGCAGAAGTCGAGGGATCTTCAAGAAACACTTCACCAGTCACTTCACTCCCCTTTCAGCTTTTACATAAATTATAATTGCAACTGTAGAGTAGCTGTTGTCCGCGCAAATTGCTGTTTCCCCTTTTCGTGCGTTTTACGCGCTCCACACCGTGCCTTTTAGAAAAGTTGGTCTAGTTGCGTGGATTGTGAGTTTGGGTTCCTGTTTGAATACCCCTGGTCCCGTTGTCCTTCTGATCCATCTAAGAGTGATGTGCAGACCCTCTTATACCGCTTCAGGATGTATTGATGAAAAGCACACCGACGGCTTCTCTTATGTCTCTACCTGTAAATGCGTCTATCTGTGATTCGCCATGCTTTCATAGTTTTAACAGCAAATTGCGTAGAAGTATGCATGAACTGTCCTCTTAATAAACTTATTCTCTCTCTGTGTTATAAAAAAAACCTTTCCAAGGATGAATACGAAATGTATGACTACGCGGTAATGCTAATTTTTCTTTAATCTAACCATATCTCCTCCCAGTTTAAAGCTGGACCAATCAGAGTTGAATAAGTGGAGTTTATGAATGGATGTGGGGTCGTGGGGTTGCGATGATCCTGGGCCAAATTGAATCGTTTACATGCAACACCGTCAGTTTCTTAGAATAAATCCAACAGGGAACATGCTGTTAAGACTGTCAGAAAATAAAGAGCGCTGGACAAGCAGCAGAAGCACCTGAATTAATACACGCATAAAAGCTCGTGACAGCAGCCCATTCAACCCAATGTACGTCATGATTAGTAGCGCATGTATGCAGGATAAATATATGCGTACTACTACTACTCATTATTTATTATGACTGTTTTCCACAGTCAACAAATATTCGTGATGTGCATCAGTAATGGAGTTGTTGAACACTTAAAGGCTGCCTTCATTATAAGCTATTAAAATAAAATAATAAAAAATAAAATAAATACATTTTGTAAAGGCACAATTTATATTTGATGACAAAACAAATTCCAAGCATTTAGAAAGATGCCTTTCAATCAAAAGGTTTTAAAAACAATGTTAAACAAATTAAGTAAGGAGTGTCCAGTTTTAATTCAAATAAAACTATAGTATTTATTATTAATATTATTCAGTGCATTAATATTTAATTAGTATACATATATCATCTATGATTTTGGTAGCACTTCATTTTACAGTCCTGTTCCCCATGTACACACTATGTACTTATTAACCCTAAAACTACCCCTAAACCTAGCCTTAACCCATGTAGTTACCTTATATTACCCAGTACTTTCTTAGTACTTAGTTTCTTAGGTAAGTACACTGTAAGTCCATGTAAGTGCAAATACTGTAAAATAAAGTATAAAGTGCAATCATAATTTTATTATAAAATGTATTTAATTTAATTTAATTAAGTTAAAGTTTTAAGTTAAACTCCTGGGTTAATGATTTGGTCAGTTAAGTAGCAGAGAGGGTTGTTAATCAGTTTCAGCTGCTTTGGTGTTAATGAAATTATCAACAGGTGCACTAGGTGGGCAACAATGAGATGACCCCCAAAACAGGAATGGTTTTACAGGTGGAGGCCACTGACATTTTTTTCCCTACTCAATTTTTCTGAATGTTTTTCACTAGTTTTGCATTTGCCTAGTATCAGTGTCACTACTGGTAGCATGAGGCGATACCTGGACCCTACAGAGGTTGCACAGGCAGTCCAACTCCTCCAGGATGTCACATCGATACGTGCCACTGCAAGAAGGTTTGCTGTGTCTCCCAGCATGGAAGAGCATGGAAGAGATTCCAGGAGACAGGCAGTTACTCTAGGAGAGCTGGACAGGGCCGTAGAAGGTCCTTAACCCATCAGCAGGACCGGTATCTGCTCCTTTGTGCAAAGAGGAACAGGATGAGCACTGCCAGAGCCCTACAAAATGATCTCCAGCAGGCCACTGGTGTGAATGTCTCTGACCAAACAATCAGAAACAGACTTAATGAGGGTGGCCTGAGGGCCCGACATCCTCTAGTGGGCCCTGTGCTCACTGCCCGGCACCGTGGAGCTCGATTGGCATTTGCCATTGAACACCAGAATTGTGCTTTTCAGATGAGAGCAGGTTCACCCTGAGCACATGTGACAGACGTAAAAGGGTCTGGAGAAGCCGTGGAGAATTTTATGCTGTAACATCGTTCAGCATGACCGGTTTGGTGGTGGGTCAGTGATGATCTGAGGAGGCATATCCCCAGACCTCTATTGGTTAGACAATGGCACCCTGACTGCCATTAGGTATCGGGATGAAATCCTTGGACCCACTGTCAGACTCTACGCTACTGCAGTGGGTCCTGGGTTCCTCCTGGTGCACGACAATGCCCGGCCTCATGTGGCGAGAGTATGCAGGCAGTTCCTGGAGGATGAAGGAACTGATACCATTGAATGGCACCCACACTTGCCTGACCTAAATCCAATAGAACACCTCTGGGACATGTTTTGGTCCATCCGATGCCGCCAGGTTGCACCTCAGACTGTCCAGGAGCTCAGTGATGCCCTGGTCCAGATCTGGGAGGAAATACCCCAGGACACCATCTGTCATCTCATTAGGAGCATGCCCCGACATTACCCAGTCCATATCAGTATAGATACCCAGCATGATATTTTTCCCCATTGAGATCTGATGTGTTTTCAAAGTGTTCCTTTAATTTTTTGAGCGGTTTATATATAACATTAATTTTAAGTATACCATAAAATATACATGTTATATACAGATTGCTATATACATGTTATTTGCCAGATTTTGTACGAAAAAAGCACTAACTGTAAAACAGAATCTTCAATCAGTCCAATACATTTTCAAATGACCATTATGTGCATAACATGCCACCTAGTGGAAAACAGGAGCAGTTACTGTAACTGAATTGGCACTTCTCAAGTATTAGTTTTACAGGCTGTGCTGTGAAGTGTTGTTACAAGAGAACATCTGCAACAAAATACATCCAACAACAAAAAATAATCTGCTGCTTTTCTGTTGTGTAATGCAGCCTAAGTCTCTGTAATTTATTTCTGAGCAATAAAACTTAATCTGAGGAAATGCTGTGCTTATCCAAAGCTTGAATGAGCCGGGGTGGAGGGCAGAGCTGTTTGTGTGGTTTTGTTTGATTAACTTTTATTCTCTTCACTCAGGTTTCATAATCACGTTACATGTTCTGCATTTGTCTGCATTTAAATCAACGGTCCGCTCTCCATACAGTCAGTGGGGAGGAAACGCCGAATACAGTGTTGCATAACCTAATCAATGTTGCCTAAGTTACCTGTAAACCTCTTTAGGGTTTTAGCAGGGGATGAATGTCAGTAACACTTAAATCTTCAAACACTGAACAAGCAGTCAGAAGAAGCGCTGCTCCTGCATGAGGCTGTGAAAAGACCATGTTCTTCACGACACAATGCTGAAGATTAAGTGCTGTCCTCCTCTTGAGGAGGACAGCACTTGTAATGAAAGCATTACAGCACTCTGTAATGAAAGCATTACAGAGGCTTAAAAGACCGGCCGAGGTGTTTGATTAATCAAGGGGCTCGTTGAACAATCCGTAATTCATGCTGAAG
This sequence comes from Ctenopharyngodon idella, assembly GCF_019924925.1. Taxonomy (NCBI): domain Eukaryota; kingdom Metazoa; phylum Chordata; class Actinopteri; order Cypriniformes; family Xenocyprididae; genus Ctenopharyngodon; species Ctenopharyngodon idella. The sequence goes on from NC_067223.1 coordinate 13,843,125, forward strand.
AAGTCTAACATTGAGAGTGTGGAGTGTGGAATATAAAGACTGTTTGCTCAGATGAGTTGAGAGTCTGATTGTTTCCCTCTCTGGGAAAACACACACAGATCAGAAGGGTCACAGCTAGAGAAAGAGGAGTCTGTCACCAACATCACGGCCACTGTCAGCTCTGAAGGAGACAGCTGTGAGTGAGTGACATGCTGCACTAATAGTGTTTATAACCTTCAGAATAAAATGGACAAGAAGGAATGAAGGAATAAGGTGATTTAAGACAAAATAGACACTTTTTGACAGACCCAGTGTCCCAGAGGAACTGAACTGAATGAACTGAACGAGCAGTAGCGAACATTGTCATGTGTAAGGTAGATTTTAGAGGTCGAAAGCTTTGTGTGATAACTAATATATATTTTTTTAGAAACTGAAAGATTAAGGCATAAATTAATATAATGAAGTACAAGAATGTCATCATTATCAGATCAGACATTGTTAGGTAGTCAGGAGGTAGCGCATTATGGGGAATGTTGTCACAATAAACTAGCTCTTTATTGACACTGAATAATCAATTTGTTTGGAATATGATATTATATATATATATAGAGAGAGAGAGAGAGAGAAAGAGAGAGAGACAGATAGATAGATAGATAGATAGATAGATAGATAGATATAAATATAAAAATAACAATTTGATTATTCCGTATATATATATATATATATATATATATATATATATATATATATATATAATTTTAACTATACCATAAAATAAAAATTACACAATTATAATTAATATATTAATTTATTTACAGCCATTTATTATGACTAAATATAATTTATAAAATTTATATTACCTTTATTGTATATTTATTTATTTGTTTATTTATTCATAAATATTATATATATATATATATATATATATATATATATATATATTTAATTTATATTATATTAATATAAAATAATATTACCTTTATTTATATTACCTTTATATATATACATTTTTTATTATGTGGTATAGTTAAAATTATATATATATATATATATATATTATTTTAACTATACCATATAATAAAAATTACACAATTATAATTCATATATTAATTTATTAATAACCATTGATGTTCATTTACAGTCGTTTATTAAATGTTTTCTTTATTGTGTGTGTGTGTGTGTGTATATATATATATATATATATATATATATATATATATATATAATATATATTTATTTTATATTATATTAATATAAAAATTATATTACCTTTATTTATATTATCTTTATATGTGTGAGTGTGTGTGTGTGTGTGTGTGTGTGTTCAAAATTGACAGTAAATAAATATATAATGTTAAACAAATAAATGTCGCCTTGGTGAGCAGAAGATCTTACTAACCCCAAACCTTTGAAACCAGAAGTGTGGCTCCTTCAAAACATGCCATACTTCCTTTTCTGTTATATGTTTGAAATTAATTTAGATGACTTTACTACCAGTATTATAAAAATTAGGAAAATGTGGAAAACATTTGTGTTTTTGAAAAATATGATGTAATTGGAATTTTAGTTTGGAGGATTCAATTCACCAAAATTATTAACTAATTATTAGTTTATTTTATTAACTAAAACTAACTAGTAAATATGCCACCACTTTAAAGCCACTGTCATGTAATCACGTGAGAGTGAGTGAGAGAGAGGGAGAGAGAGAGAGAGGTGCATATGTACATGAGGATGTGTGAGCGCATAAATAACTGCAGCTCTGCCGTGTGTTGTATTACGCAAGCGGATCATAATCAGCAGCGGAGCTGCAGCACCGAGCGCAGTGACAAGCAGCTTACGGAGGACAAACACACAGCTGCACTGCATGAGAGGGGATGGAGTCAGCGTAACTCCCTCCCTCCCTCTCTCTCTGTGTGCCTGATCCTCTGGAGGAGCGAGCAGCCTGCTGTTGGAAGCGCAGGAGAGTCTCTGGAGTCACCAAGGACCGGTGGATATGACCGACTGACATTCACACTTTCTTTCTCATTTTTTAACCCCAGACTTCAATGGCTTTGAAAGAGAGCCTGCTCACCTGGGGTTTCCTGCTGTGGTCAATAACGTGGAGCTCGGCTCGGACTTTTACGCCACATGAAGGGTCTTCGGTCAGTCCCATTTTTCATCGAACTACTCCACCTGACACAGAGAGGGGGATGAACAGCACTGAGGCTCCCACGAACAATTACACAGGTGTGTACAACAACACTGTACTTTCATAATGATCTAATAGTGCTATGCAAAAAAATGAGCAGTTCTGTCCAAAAAGTTGCATGTGTTGTAGTGCATGTTTGAGAACTGGATGGCATTTTAAATGTATTTTTTGCATAACTTTTTCATAAAGAGCATACTCACCGTGCAGCATTTACAGTACACATCTTTGTTATACCTGCAAAAACACACAAATATATAAATTAATACACATACTTTCTCCTGGAATTCACGTGTTGGCTTTAAAAAGCAAAATCTTCTTAAGGGTTTACACACAAACAGAGCTTTCATAATAAATGCTCCATGATCAACAGAGCAAATCAGATCAGCCTGAACTGTATATAACTCAGATTTTTAATATGATTGGAGAACATATAAAGTAAGGCTCCAGGCTCGCATACTTTGCAAATAGTTTATTGATGTCTTCTGACCTAAAGTCAATATGTGTGACGGATTTGTGGGGCTCTGAGCTGGACAGAGAAAGAGGGCATTATCAAGCTGTAATGTGTAATATATTAGTTTGATTGCAGAGGGCGATTCTTTAATTTATCTGTGGAAGAAAAGACACCGACGTACCCGAACCATCCACAGGTGTCAGTTACCTTGAGGTTTCTTCCACAGGTGAAACAAAGGACGCTTTTTGCCACGTGGCAATGGCGAGCTGTGGGATAGTCCTTGGCAGTTTGTCAGTTCCGTTACAGGGTTGCCAGCTTTGAAAGTGAAATGGAGGGGGTTTATCACTACTGTGGCCGTGACAGAATTTGCCCTGCTTTCAGTGCACTGCAAACCTAAGAGTCTTGAGCAGATCTCTCATGCACGGGTCATTTTTCATCCTATAGAATTGCTATGAAGAAAAAGAGATATTTAGTATAAAGGCAAAGGCTATTTTAAGGACATTAAAGGGATGGTTGATTATGATTTCAGTTTTTTAACTTTAGTTAGTGTGTAATGTTGCTGTTTGAGCATAAACATCTGCAAAGTTACGACGCTCAAAGTTCAATGCAAAGGGAGATACTTTCTTTTACAGAAATCGCTTTTTAAGGACTACAACAAACGGTTGGCAGGAACTACAACAAGCTTCTTCTCGGGTTGGTGACATCACTAACCCTAAAATTTACATAAACCCCTCCCCCGAGAACACGCAACAAAGAGGGTGAGTCCATGTTGGGCTGCTTTAGAGAAGAGGAAGAGTTGTTGTAGTAGAGTGTTGTTGCCATATCGTCATTTTACACCGGACTGCTTCACAAACAAGGGTCAATTCAACGCTGGATTTGCACAAAAGATTAACATGACGGCACATGCTAGTCGATGAGTTGAATCAACTCCACAGCAACTACATAAATTTATCCACTAACCATTCAGAAACGTCCAGTTTCATTCTAAAAGTTGTAACTTCTTCCTGAGTCTCTCCATCAGTGTCCGACTCCGGTTTGAACAATGTAAGGCTGAACGCCGTTACTGACAATCCTCATTTTGGCTGTGTGAGATTCTCCAGCTTTGTTGTTGTTGAAGCGCGAGCTGTTAAAGCTCCGCCCTCTTCTGGAAAGCGTGTCGGGAGCTGCAGCTTATTTGCATTTAAAGGGATACACACAAAAACGGCGTGTTTTTGCTCACACCCAAATAGGGGCAAATTTGACAAGCTATAATAAATGATCTGTGGGGTATTTTGAGCTGAAATTTAATTAATAATAATAACAATAATAATACATTTGTAATTTTTTCATTTCATGTTTTCATTGTAGAATAAAGAAAAGTCGTAACCAAAAAATATGAGCACATTAAAGTAATAAGAATTTGGGAGAAAATTAATTGCAATGATAATAATGCAAATAATCGTAATGCATAATGTATTTCCTTTATGAAAAATATAAAAACTAGGACACCAGTAAAGTTGTTCCATTCACTCCAAGTCACCTATCTACCTGCAACACAATCACAGAGGCTTTCACGTCACTTCTTTAAAGGGATTACTTAATGTGTTAAAGAGAGAAAGCTAGTACTCACAGAAATAGCTCGTGAGGGCGGCAGAGTTAGAATTACACCTTAAAAATGCACAGCGGGAAAAGTTGTACCACACTCTTCTTAAAGTTACATAATCATGTATTGACAAACTGATCCTCTCAAACTATCCCACTGGAGAATATCTGTGGTATTATGGCAGTGCAGGTTCAGGAGCGTGTGGTCAGCCTGCATCATCACAGCCTCCTCGGCTGCAGGGACTTGTGGGTGATCAATTTTTAATGTACGGCCCTATGCTTTATTTAATCATGTTCTATTCTAGGAGAACCTCTCTGGTGCGACCCTTGGGGAGTATGGGATTGAGAGTGAGACGGAAGGGAGGGGAGAAAAAAAAGTGACAGTTGAGTTATTTATTTATTTTGCCATGGAGTCGGATTGCTTAATGCTAGCAATGGGCTTTGGCGTGAGCAGCATTGCCATGCCAGCTAAGCCGGGCTTAATGAGACCAGCAAAGGACTCTGTGGAGTCGAACTGGTGTGAACAATAAACACGATCAAGTGTACCCTGCCAGCTTAATCACACTGACTCCAACACAGTCAATATGAGCTCAATTTTACTGTATATTGACAATGGAGATGGACAGTGCAGTGATGAAGACTCGGTAGGAGAAGACAGAAGACACTGAATCTTCTGTGGGAATGCAGAGAGACTGAAGGAGAGGTGGATTATGGGATAGAGCGAGGGAGAAAATACCTCATGGGTCCCGATAGAAAGAGAGAAGGAAAAATGCTTTCATCTGAACCCTTGAGAATAACTAAGTACTGTTAACTAAGTCCCAGGAAAACATTTCTTGCACAGACAGATTTAAAGCTGTCATTTTGATGGAAAACATGAGCGCTGATATTGTGATTACTGATATTTATTATGTATACTTATTTATTTATTATTTATTAAATAAAAATAAAAATAAAAAATATTTTTTTTGTAGGATAAAATATATCTTTTTTTGTTAACAGAAATTGACAATATTGTTATATTAAATTAATTAACCACGATTCGGTTTGTGAACTGTATGTATTTTGATTAAAAACAAGTTATTGATTTTTCATTATTAGTTATAGATTTTATAGTAATTTCAAAGTTTTTTGGTTTTGGTTTGTTTTTTAGCATTTGAATTTAGATTAGATTTGCATTTTAATATATTTTATAATATATATATATATATATATATATATATACATATATATATACATATATATTTATTTAAATACATTTATGTCATCCTGCGGCCCCCTTGGTAATTTGCTGAGGCCCCCTAGTAGGCCCTGCCCCCTGTTTGAGATCTATAGTATTAATTAATTAATTTGGTTGCTAGAGTGTTCTGGGCGGTTGCTAGGCGGTTGCTATGGTGTTCTGGGTGGTTGCTAGGTGTCTTTTCTTCCTTCATCCTTTACCTGGCGAAAATATTAAGTCTAATTTTGCGGGTTGAATTTTATATATAATATATACATTTTTGTATAGTTTTTAGTCTTTTAAAAAGGCATCTGAAATAATGCTCTAAGTGCATTATTACTAAGTTGCATTCTGTTCTATTCTATTTAATTTAGTCCAATCATGAAAAAGTGGTAGCCATAAGTTCTATTCTATTCTATTCTATTCTATTCTATTCAGTCCAATCATGAAAAAGTGGTAGCAACAAGTTGTATTATATTCTATTCTATTTGATTTAGTCCAATTATGAAAAAGCAAAACCAACAAGTTCTATTCTATTCTATTCTATTAGATTTAGTCCAATCATGAAAAAGCAAAACCAACAAGTTGCATTCTATTCTATTATTTTATGTGCTTGATTAATTGCAATCGTGAAAAAGTGGTAGCAAGAAGCTGCATTCTATTCTAATCTATTCTATTCTGATTTAGTACAATCATGAAAAAGCGGTGGCCATAAGTTCTATTCTATTCTATTCTATTCTATTTGGTTTAGACTAATCATGAAAAAGTGACAGCAACAAGTTGCATTCTATTCTATTCTGTTCTATTCTATTTAATTTAGTTCAATCATGAAAGAGCAAAACCAACAAGTTCTATTCTATTCTGTTCTATTCTGTTTGATTTAGTCCAATCATGTAAAGCGAAACCAACAAGCTGCATTCTATTCTATTCTATACTGTGCTTCATGAAAAAGCAATAGAAACAAGTTGCATTCTATTCTATTCTATTCTATTCTGTTCTGTTCTGCTCTGTTCTATTCAGTCCAGTAATGAAAAAAGCAATAGAAACAAGTTGCATTCTATTCTATTCTATTCTATTCTATTCTATTCTATTCTATTCTATTCTATTCTGTGTTTGATCCAAGTGTATGTTGAAGTCTTAACACATTTAAAAATGGTTTCTAACCATCTGTTTGTCTCTTTTGCAGTCCTGAGCTGCGCATCGCTGCTGCCCCCACGGCGAGGTTCTTTCTATGTAGAGAAGGGCAGTGGGATGTCCGTGGGCACGGTGTTGGCGTTCTGGTGCCTCGAGGGGTACCAGCTGGTGGGCAGCGAGAAAATCACCTGTGTCCTGCGCAGCAACACCGCTCAGTGGAGCAACTACCCGCCTGACTGCGAGGGTCTGTGTTCACTGCCATCATTTCTGTTTTAAAGAGATAAAAACAGTTAAGAAATGCACTCCTGCTAATTCAATCCCAGATTTTCAATGTGGACTATTGTGTAAATGTGGTAGCCATTCCCAAACCAGAGGACCGCGGGCTGAGAGTGGCCGTGCTGGCATCGGTAGTGAGCAGCATCGTCATCCTCGCCATGTCCGTGTCCTTCATTATCTGCTGCCTGCAGGAGCGCATGAGCAAAGGAAGGGCAGAACGGACAGACGGACGGGGGAGGTATGCACGTTCATACACACTGGGGAAGAAGAGACAAGGCAACCTAAAATAGGATGCTAATGATTTTCTCTGACTTTACAGAATGAGAGACAAGCGCAAATCATCCTGGAGGAGTGAGTGCTGGCTGGAGAGAGATGAAGGAGACTGGGAAGCTTTTCCTCCACCTAAAATTTACAATCTTTCCCAGCACCTTGACCCCCATTTGACCCCTGAGAGCCTAGTCTATATGGGGGGACTGGCTGGTTATGATAACCGCGGCTATCAGAGGTGAGAAATGGTGAATTGTTAAATTAGCTTAATTGTATTTACATGTGTTTCTATGTGACATTAATAGAAAAAAATCATCTAAAAAATCTGCCATTTTTTTCAAGATTCTTTGCTGAATAGAAGGTCCAAAACTACATTTATGTGAAATAGAATTTTTTGTTACATTATAAATGTCATTTTCATTTTTAATGCATTCTTGCTGAATAAAAGTTGCATTCTATTCTACTCTGTTCTATTCTGTTTAAGTCCAATCATGAAAAAGCAAAACCAACAAGTTCTATTCTATTCTATTTGATGTAGTCCAATAATGACAAAGCGAAACCAACAAGTTCTATTCTATTCTATTCAGTCCAGTCATGAAAAAGTGGTAGCAACAAGTTGCATTCTATTCTATTCTATTCTATTCTATTCTATTCTTTTTAGTCTAATCATGAAAAAGTGGTAGCAACAAGTTGCATTCTATTCTATTCTATTCTATTATATTCAGTCATGAAAAAGTGGTAGCAACAAGTTGCATTCTATTCTATTCTATTCAGTCCAATCATGAAAAAGCGAAACCAACCAGTTCTATTCTTTTCTATTCTATTTAGTCCCATCATGAAAAAGTGGTAGCAACAAGTTGCATTCTATTCTATTCTATTTAGTCCAGTCATGAAGAAGTGGTAGCAACAAGTTGCATTCTATTCTATTCTATTCTATTCTATTCTATTCTATTCTTTTTAGTCTAATCATGAAAAAGTGGTAGCAACAAGTTGCATTCTATTCTATTCTATTCGGTTCTATTCTATTCTATTATATTCAGTCATGAAAAAGTGGTAGCAACAAGTTGCATTCTATTCTATTCTATTCAGTCCAATCATGAAAAAGCGAAACCAACAAGTTCTATTCTTTTCTATTCTATTTAGTCCAATCATGAAAAAGTGGTAGCAACAAGTTGCATTCTATTCTATTCTATTTAGTCCAGTCATGAAGAAGTGGTAGCAACAAGTTGCATTCTATTCTATTCTATTCAATCCAATCATGAAAAAGTGGTAGCTAGCAACAAGTTCTATTCTGTTCTATTCTATTCTATTTAGTTTAATCATGAAAAAGCGAAACCAACAAGTTCTATTCTATTCTATTTAGTCTAATCATGAAAAAGTGGTAGCAACAAGTTGCATTCTATTCTATTCTATTTTATTCTATTTTATTCTATTCTATTCTATTCTATTCTATCCAATCATGAAAAAGTATTAGTACCAAAAAAATAATTCTTTCTGACCACAAACTGTGCTTGTTTTGCAGGAGTCAGGAAAACCTCCTAAAAGCTCCTCTTCCTGGGCTTTACCGTACGGAAAGTCAGATGTACCCTCATGTGGTCCTGCAGAGGGTGCCCACACCCACTGTACCGACTGCACCCAGTGCGCCCGTCTACCTCCGCCTCTCCACCCCTCCGCCCACAGAAAGCCCCACTGAACAGCCCGCTCTGCCACCGTACCCCAGTGCCACTCCACAGTGTCTGTGGCCATAGCAACACATTTCTGAGTATTCAGAACTTTTACAACTGTCTCCATGGCCACGGATTACGGCCCCTACATGCAAACGGCTCCTGTAGGGTGACTGGGGTTCAGAAAAGCAAGAGAAATTATGGACTCAAGCTAGAGCCACCTAGATCTCTACACAGTACTAGATCTAGACGTTGGACCATGTGTGGGTCTCTGTGTAGTAATTACATTTAATATGTTGCATATGTAAGAACATTTCTGAACGACTCTAAACAGGCCCTTTGTGTAGTTTCCTGGAGAGGAAAGTTAGTGGTACTCCATACTGGTACTGTGATCCACTCCAGGTTTTATTTTCAGCTTATTTTTGTGGCAAAGGTTCAGACTATTTGCACACACTCACTAAAATTTAAAAATCCCACCATTTAAGGTCACATTAGAGCATAATTTTAATATTTTTATGTTTTTTATGGGAGTATAGGAGAATTGTGTTGATGTCCTGATTACGGACAGGCATTGGGATCTCATAAACTTATGATACTTAACTTGATTTTGTTTAAAACAAAACAAATAAAAAGATTAAAATTATTATCTGTCTTGTATTTTTTTTTATTGCTCGCTATTTCTAGCCTCTCAGAAAATGACCTACCCTACCTTTAAAGTTATATTATAAAACTTTTGGCGACATGCGAATGCTGTAATGTGTGGCAGTTCAGTTAATTGCTCCCAGGTTCATTTATACTCCACATCAATAAGAAATGGAAACGTTTGCTCAAAACTGACTTGCCTCTACGTCCACAAGATGGCGCAATGGTTCCACAATCATTTTAGACTGCACGCTTGTGGCTTTGACCACAAAAGCGGTCATGAAAGAGTAAGCGCACTCTTCTCTTACATTAAACCGCAATCCAATCTTAGACACCCATCTTTCCTCCTCAAATGAAAAGGGCATCTTTTGTTTCTACATTATTATACAGTATATATAGTTCAATCAAAAAAAAATAATATTATTTACTCACCTACAAGTCTTTCCAAACACCCGTTTCTCCCTGTAACACAAAAACATTTTTATATTCATTTATTTTTCCTTTTTTATCTTTTGTGATTGTTGCATGATGTATATATTCCTCTCATAACAAAGAACCAAGCCATGCTGCACTATTTATAAAGGTGGCTGCGCATGCGCAACGAGAGCGCTGCTCCGCTCCCATTAACATGAGTTAAATAGGCATAGAGAGCGAGAATACACCTTACAGACAACACGGCAGGAAAGGAGTGAATGAATCTATTAATAACTTCTGCGTTACATTTAATATGACAGCATGCGCAGGATATGGGACGTAGAGTGAGTGAGCGTGGTGTTAAAGGTGACATTCCCATGGCCAGAACCAGCGCGGACGGGCTGCTCTGCCAGAACAACAGCAAACTGGACTCTTTCCTCAAGAGAAACACCAGTCGGGATGTGTACGAGCGGATCCGGGTCTACGAGCCGTGTGTGGTGGTCTCGGGGTCGGTGAAGAAGGTTTTCATGCATGTGATCTTGACCGATGAGCGCGTGTATCTGAGCGAGTTTCCCCCGCGCGCGCTGCGAGAGGCGCTCAGCTTCAGACACGTCACGAGCATCGAGCTGGTGAGAGCAAGATATATATAGAAATATTAATGTTGTCATTTCATTTATTGATATAGCGTGCTTTATTGCCACATTTGCATGCAGATTGATTAATGCGTTTACTCAAACAACACAATAATACAGTAGCCTATAACACAATCTAGTGCAATAACAGTACAATGCAACATGCACATCAGTAGTATATTAACAATAAAAATAAACAAAATAGACACTATATAACCACCCTGCTTTGTGCAGGCCTATTTGCACAATTAGGGAAAAGTTGCATAGATAAGTATAAACGAAAGATATTTTGCTGACTTCTTTGTGCACAAATTCAAAATCTGTATTGCAAAATGTATTGTCATAATTTAACTTGGGCATACTCTTCTGAACAGGGTTCACACGGTCCTGAAAAACATGGAAATATCAGGGAATTTCAAAAGTGTGATCACCAGTCCTGGAGAAGTCATTAAAATTAATAAAATCTTAAAAGGTCATAGATGGAAATATACATTTGTGTTGTTACGCTCAGGTCAAAAACATTTTTTAAACTAGAAATTACTCTTTTTGAGAGCAATCTCCTTATCCAGTCATCACAAATGACTGGAAAGTCTTGGAAAATCATGGAAATAAATCAGCTAAGAAATGTGGGAACCCTGTTTGAAGCATTTTACAGGGCAATAGTCTTATTTTTTGTATATTTATTAAACCTAAATGACTCATTTCCTCACTCAGTTGCTTGCCATTAATAACTATGTAATATTATTTACTTGCTATTTATTGATCAGTTTTAAATCATACGTCACTCACCGCTGAGTCAATGTGTTCTAAATGTCAGATAAAGCACGACTGTCTTCTAAGCTGCAGTACTGCCAAGACAACGCTAATAATAGTGAGGACGTTAACTTATCCTGTCATGTTAAACTGCTTAAAGAAGGTTTGTTTGGTAAGCCTATGCACTTACACAGCTCAAAGCATGAGTCATGGAACGTTTCGGCACTGGAAGACTGTAAAAGATGGACGGATGAACCTTGTAAATGTCACAATGGCAGAATTACCAAGGAAAGACTTAGCTGCATTATCTACAGCTTGCTGCTGGCTGGGAATACAATATATGCACATTTTATATATAAATATACATATTAATGATGCTAATTGATTATTGATGATTAGACGTTATTGAAAGGTCATTCATTCCCACTTCAAGCGGCTTAAAGGCCCGTTCACACCAAGGACGATAACTGTAAAGATAATGATAAAGATATAGTTATAAAAATCCTTCTCAGTATTAAAGAATAGCAGAGTTCACACCATCAGAATCTAAACTTAAGCTTAAAATAAACAACAGAACGATATTGTTCGCTGGTGTGGATGCTAATATAGTTATCGTTATAGTTACCGTTCTTGGTGTGAACGGGCCTTAATGTAGCGTGATGTCAACACAAATCTCGATCTTTTCCTCACAGATCAACGATTTGCCTGATTTCCTCAGTGGACAGGATCGTGAGCGTTCAATGCATATTCGTGTTGTTCATACTGCAAAGAATACTGGGAAAAAGAGCAAAAGACCCAAAGGATCCAGCAAGAATAAGCCAGAATGCCCACCATCTCCATCGCAAGGACGCAACTCGAGTGCCCGTCATTCTCTGGAGGGTAAAAAAAAAGCAATTTAATTACATCAAGAATTAATAATTAATCAGGAATTCATTAACTGTTCTCAAGCACCTTGACAGCACACGTACATCTCAGAGACATCTATGTGATGTGCGAGTTTACATCTGGAAGATGTTTTTTTAGAGTGTTTGCTCATCTGCAATACGTCTCTTAGACGTTTCCCTTCAGACGTTAAATAGACATTTAGAAAATGTCTTTAAGATGTTTATGATTTAGAATGTATGTAAAACTGACATCTTAAAGACGTTCCTCAGATGTTTGTACACAGCAGATGCTTTCCAGATGAAGCGCTCTTTAACAGACATCTTGCAGACGTATATGACAGCATAGCTGTTATTAGAAGCTCAGAATTCAGCCCATTTTTCCTTCGACAGTGTGATCAACCTGTAATCGCATTAGTAAAGTCCCTGACCTGCGCAGCCGGTATGTGTGTTAATCCATGAGCTCTTTCACCTGTCCAGATGAAGCAGCAGTACTGACACCTAACTGACCCACATTGAACTGTGTCAGCTGTGAGTTTTGTGTCCATCTTAACTGTTAGGATATGTGCGCCTGACACTTCGGCATTGAGATTTACTCTGTCCGTACATAGGCAGTGCAAGAAAGCTGATTAACTAGTTCAGGATAAACAGCTAAACAAGGTTATCTCAGAGAAACAGCACTGTGGACAAGACGCACAAGGACACTCAGCGGTTATACATCATTTAATCTGTGAATGAAGAGGATTCACTCGTTGTGCAGTTTGTTCTAATACTTCCAACGGGTCAATGGCAAACTTTTTTTTTTTTTTTTTTTTTACGATTTATAGTTTATTGGGTTTTCTTATTTGCAAACAAGCAACAAAATGAATCATACATATTCTCAACCTTTAAAGCGGACATATTAAGCCCCTTTTTACAGGATGTAAAATAAGTCTCTGATGTCAGAGTGTGTATGTGAATTTTCAGCTCAAAATACCCCACAGATCATTTTTTATAGCATGTTAAAATTGCCACTTTTTGGGGGTGAGCAAAAACGTGCTGTTTTTGTGTGTGTCCCTTTAAATGCAAATGGGTTGCTGCTTCCGACCCCCTTTTGAGAAGAGCTCATGCTCCGGCTGGTGTACTGACAGATTGCCAGAACAAAACAGGACAATCTCACGCACTGAAAATGTCAGAAACTGTCAGTAGTCGTGTTCAGCCTTAAATGTTTAAACAGGAGTCGTTAAAAAGGCCCTCGCAAAATGATTGGTGCAAACGTATAAGACTTTACCGATTTTCTTCAGGACATTTCCTTAAAAAATGATATTTAACCACAATGTCCTCAGTGACTCAGATGGCAGAAGTCTGTGGTACATCTCGTCCATTGGTACATCTCAAAACACAACACTTGTAATGCCTCTTTGGCGCAGACATTGTAAAACTCAGAAATGGATACAGAAATGGTGGACTCTGTGCTTCTCACTCAGGGCTGTCTCTATGCTAATAGGGCAGATCGTCACTGGCTGTGGGCGGGGCTTCTCCCTATGATGATGTCATCGTAGGGGGGAATCTGAATCAGTTCATTTGAAGAGACTGCTTTTGATTTATGGGAATTGTGAAAAAATGAGTGAGTGGATTTTTACCATTATAGGCTGGTTGTTCTCGCACACTGCTGACACGCATCAGTGTCGAAACACCTTATTAAAGTGAGTTTTGCATAATAGGTCCTCTTTAAACAAACATTACAGGCAAAGTCGCACACAAAACCATGGCAAATTAGTTTTTAAAACTAAAAGTAAAAATTCTATTTTAAGTTCAACACGTTTTTCAAGGTAAAAATCACAGATTTTTGAGTGATGACATTTAACTTTCAGTTTGCCTTTTTTGCCAAATAACTGTGTTATCCTATGATCCTACAGGAATGAGTCATGATCTCCTGTCAACACGCTCAGCACCGTCTGAGTCCTCCAGCTGGAGAATCTCTCCCACATCAATGAGGTAAAGCCCTCTCAGTGTTAACGGCCTCACTTTCAACCAACACAACTGTTGTGTATTTGTGACCATCACAATGACCCATTCAAAGTGCTTTATCTCCACCACGCAGCTTTTTACTGCCTCTGACTCTACAATGCTCAGAACGAACAGTCTCAATTTTGAAGAGGAATTTGCTTAGCAACTCGAGCTACAGTGATCATATTAAACAAACCGGTGTGATAATAAATGCAGAGATATTCCGAATCCCACTGCTCTATATCTCACGGGGCGCACAAGATCCATGTGTGTTGTGCTTTGTTGCTTAGAAACTAAATTGATTAAGTTTTTGTCTGTGCTAAACTATCAATGATGCCATAGGCAATATACATAGTATATTGATTTAAAGGTTCAAAGGAATTGTTTAACATCACAAAAAAGTGACATGCAACAAAAAGCATTAATTAGAGCAATTTAATGGATCAAAAAGTAGAAAATGAATGAATGATAAGCTGACTCTTTTATTTCACTATAGTCGAAAGTTTTCAATAATACTAGTATGCTATTAAGCTCATGGCTGGTCTCAAAACAATCCTCTGTAATTCTGACTTCCTATTGGGAAAAAATGAGGAGTAGAGGGGGAAAGAGAAGCAGAGAAGACAGGACAGAAACAGCAAATAGATCAATAGACTGTGTTGTTTCCTTGATTTTTTTTAAAGTGTCTCTATTATGCTTTTTTGTGCATGATAAATGGAGTTATTGTCTCCCAAAAGAAAGAAGCGATTCTGAAGTGCCTGAAACGAGTCATCAGTAATTCCAGTCTTACTTCCTGCACAACATGTATGTTGGATTTTAACAAATGTGCATCATGCCAGTCTATGGTCTTCATTGGCTGCCGGCGAACAACAACTACTGTAGTTGTTACTGAGGCCTGGAAGAGTTTGGTTCGTGTTGTCGACATGTCGAGAAGACGCTGTTTTCTGCGCTGTGAAAGCAAATCTACTTTGCATGCACTTCCAAAGGATGATGACTTGAGCCTGAATCAATACGGTAAAACTGACGCCATCATTACCGTTCATGTCACTGTGTATCAAGTGTTGAGGAGCTGAAATTCAGATATGGTTTCATTTCCGACACTTGCTGTTAGTGGTAGAACAATCACAACAGACTGGACCATCTGACCAATCAGAGCAGAGTAAGCTCTCGGAAAGGAGGGGTTTAGAGAGACTGAATCTTTTATCGAGCGGTTTCAGACACTGTGAGAAAAGAGCTGATGCTGCGTTGTATATTATGAGAAAAGTGGATGCATGTAAACCTATTGTAGGAGACTCCAAAACAAAATTAGGAACATTTAAAATAGCATAACAGGGTCACTTTACTATGAAAACATACTGAAACTTCTGGAACTATTTTCAGTATCTTTAAAGGTAACTTTTTTGTTGCAATTTGCAGAGCATGTCGCTCTCTGTTGCAATGTGAGCCTCTGAACAGGAAATGAGGCGAGAAGAGAGGTTGCATTACATATGCATGTTTAATGAACGCAGAAAAAGAAAAGACGGATCTTGTAAATTAGAAACCACTAGCAGCATTGTAAGTTTTGTGTTTGCTGTTTCATGTTGGTTTTGTGGTTTTCTTGTTGTAGAAATAATGTTTATTTACATATATTCATCAGTGTTATTTTAGTATTTTTATAGTTTTAATTCATATTTAGAATTAGCTTTTATATTATATTTTTAGTTTTTATTACATTTTTAGTAATTTTGTTATGCTCTTTTGTCATTTTTATTATTTTGGGGGGTTTTCTGTATCAGTTTTAGTTTTCAGTCAGTATTTTCAGTACTTCAACTCAAACTTATTTCAGTTAGTTGCAAAGGCAATGTTTCTAATTTCTATTTAGTTTAAGTTTTTCATTAAATATATATATATTATTTCAGCTTTTTTTTCAAATAACACAAAAATGCTTTTTAGTTTTAGTTGATGATAATAACAACACTGCTGTTCACAACCAAAGCTGCTAAAGTTTGAAAACCACTTTAACATGGTTTCCAAAACTGACATCAGTTGCAAACATGATGTGCAGTCATGCATTTACACTGTTGACAGTCCATGACTTTACAGCAGTGAGCAGGGGACGCAGAGGGGGAGGCCACTGGCGTCATTCACACTGTTGCCAGGGCACAAGATGAGATGGAAACCGCCAACCAATAAATGTCCAATTAAAAGACCTTGTTTGTCTCAGCAAAACATGCCAGCTTGACGTTCTTAACGACACGTGTTTATGGTTTGACGAAGAACAGGAGATGCCAGCCCTCACTGCTACTATATGTTTGTGTTCATCAAACCTCTCCGAGACTGTTCTGAGAACAGTGTGAATGTGTGATTTCTCTCAGTAGCACTGTAATGTGCCTCTCAGCTCCAGTCGAATCCTACCCAAGGGAGACCATTAGTTCACGTTCAGCACATATTTGTGAGCACTTGCAATTTGTCTGAAGAGACACACGCGTAACCACATGGGAAGTGCTATAAACGTTATTTAAAGCCAGCTTTTCCACAGTTTAAGCATCATTTGAAGGGTTTATTGAATCGGTGGTTACACAGAGATGGTCTGTGAGCGTTTTTTAGACAAAAAGTAGGTCAGTGCACCTAAAAAAAAGCTTGTGGGCATTTTCCACTTGGGAAATTTTGAGAATGTTGAGGCATATGGAAAGATTTTCTTTTTATCCTGCATCCTACTAGAGGAGATTGAAATGGGAGGATGTTGATGATGATGATGACGATGGGGCATGAACGACATTGTCTGGCATCCAAACCTTGAAGTTCTGTGCCATACTGAACATGTCACTTGCCAGCGCCTCCTTGCGGATATGGTCTGTCAGTGCAGCTAGTTTGCGCTGTAACAAGTTGCTTTTATGCTTAATCAAAGGCCCTAGTAAATTATACAGTTCAGAGGACCTCTTTGAAGACATCTGTTTTGATTATAAAAAGATCTCTTAGATCAGCCTATTATGAAGTATTTTTTGTTATTAGATAAGTCTGTGTGACAATACAAAATGATTAAAAAATGCATAGTTTAAAATTTTCCTTTTTTGTACACGATAGGCCACATATTAAACACATTTTATTTTCAACGTAATATTATTTTAAAAGTTTGAATATCATAAGATTTTAATGATTATCATTTTTGATTTTAATATCAAAAAATATGTTTTATTTGATGGTTGTAGTTCTGGTTTTACTTTTAGTTAACTATAATAACCCTACTTGCCATGTCATAAGGTTTTTAAAATATTAATAATATTATTTATTTAATATTATTATTATTGATATTATTAATATAATATTCATATTTTAAAATAAAACTGCTTCCCTACTTTTTCATCTAAAATAAAATGTTTTTAATAATATAAAAAAACAACAACAACAATAATAATTTTATTCCAGTCTTTTGACTGGGCTTTTTTTTAAAGACGATCTTCATATCTTAATCACCTTGACAATTTTGACTAGCCCCAACAAAAAAATATCTTTGTCTGTTATAGTGATGGTGGGCTGGAGGAAGAAGAGGGCAGCGTCATTCCGAAAAGACGTTCAGCTTCCTGTCCAAACCCGGATGTATTGAGTCTGGGTCTGTTTAATAGCTCCCCCGCTCACTCCTCCAGCTCCAGTGTAACTCCTCTCCCCAGCATCACAAATGACCAGCGACGGACCTCTGCTCAAGACCCCGTAGCGTTCTGTCACAGGGGTTCAGTCCTGGCGAGAGTGACGAGGAGGACAATAGCAGAGAAGCAGACGGAGGAAGAGGAAGATGAGAAAGAGGAAGAGTTGCACCTTTATGCTGTATCTCCATCGTCTCGAATATTCCTTCACCTACAGAGCTCCTGGAGCAGCTATATCATAGTATGTGTGTGTGTGTTTGTGGAGTCCATTTCTATGTCTTAGCTTCTGGGTTTTTTGTGTTTAATGCCCAATGCAAGTCAATCTTGTACGTTGGCCATTTTCCACAGAATAACCTCTTCCGGGTCAAACTGGAAGCTTGTTTCCGCCATGAAATAAAAATAAAAAAGGTAATTGCGACCTTTTATCTCACAATTCTGACTTTTTTCTCAGAATTGTGATAAAGTCAGAGTTTCTAGTTATAAAGTCAGAATTGCGAGTTACCTTTTTTATTTTTTTATTTAGTGGCAGAAACAAGCTTCCATACAAAACTGACCCGAATGCAATAGGAGGGTTAAATGTTTTAATAAACACTTTTGAAATACCTTGTCCCATGTGTCCCATTTTTTTATTTTTTTTTGTAGAGATCAACTTTGATGCTGGACCCAGTGTACAGGAGGAGATGTGGCATATCCTCCTCTTCTCCTCAGAAACAGAAATATCACAAGATCAGGTACTGCTATATATCTGCTATATGCTGTATCTATCTGACCGAACCGTTCATATTTATGCGTGCAGGCAGTGTAAAATGCACAGGCTAAGAAAGTGTCTGCTCATGTGTTTCCAGCTGGGAGCGGACGTGTCACTTGTTCGGTCAGTTGAGTGGAGAGCTGCTACAGGAGAGCATCAGTCTGGAGAGTCTGTATTTACTACTGCAGGAGCTGCACACGGCCACATACCGCAACCCCACTATCAAAAAACTCTTTTGGAGGGTAAGATGCTACTGTATGCATTAGTGTTTACATGCACTTTAAAGGAACGGTTCTTCCAAAAATGAAAATTTCTCACTTATTTGCTCCTCAGTCACCTGACCTTTATCCATTCCTGGTGAAAACTCTGGTTGAAAGCTCTCAGGGCAATCAGGAAGGAGTTTACACAGCTGACAGACTTCTGTAAGCATCATAATAAGAAAAGCAGACATGCAACTTGTCATGTAACGCATGCACATGTAATTTGAGGTACATGAGGTACATGACAGTCAGTTTAGCTAAACTATCCATGTTTAAGAGTTAAACAACTCTTAAACTCAACTCACCAAGCACATTTTCATGATTGGTGCTGTAATTTTCTGTAATGGATGAAGTTGCTGTTGCTTTTGTTCTGCAGGCTTTGCACTTTAGTGGTTCAGATATTAAGCCTGATGTTCAGGGAAACAGAGATTGAACCGACAAGACTCAGCATGCTGACAGCCAAACAGTAAGTGATTCTGCCTTGGCAATAATATCAGTCTGCTCATCAAAGCTTATTTTAATGAGATGTGGCTGCTTTTTGATGCAGAGGGGCTCTCACAGCGGACATGCTGCTAGCTTTAGTGTGTGATCCGGATCTTCAGCTGCCAGACTCTATGAATGACTCCAAATCTTCAGTTACTAAGGTATAAAAAACAGTCCAAAATGGAAAAATGTGATATTTTGTCTTCATTTACTTCCCAGTGTGAGGAACAGACAAAAAATGGTATGATTTTTTTTAATGATCAATTAATTTATGATAATTAAATTTAATTTATGATAATGAAATGTTTTTGTGTGTCGCAGATGCAGCATCTTCAGGCGGACTATCTAGACGCGGCATCCGCATTGCTGTTTGAGGTGGTTGTGCTCTGTCAGGAGGTGAGTAGCATATATAAATACACCGATCAGGCATAACATTATGACCACTGACAGGTGAAGTGAATAACACTGATTATCTTTTCATCACGGCACCTGTTAGTGGGTGGAATATATATGGCAGCAAATGAACATTTTGTCCTCAAAGTTGATGTGTTAGAAGCAGGAAAAATGGGCAAGCGTAAGGATTTGAGCGAGTTTGACAAGGGCCAAATTGTGATGGCTAGACACTGGGTCAGAGTTTCTCCAAAACTGCAGCTCTTGTGGGGTGTTCCCGGTCTGCAGTGGTCAGTATCTATCAAAAGTGGTCCAAGGAAGGAACAGTGGTGAACCAACAAGGTCATGGGCGGCCAAGGCTCATTGATGCACGTGGGGAGCAAAGGCTGGCCCCTGTGGTCCGATCCAACAGACGAGCTGCTATAGCTCAAATTGCTCAAGAAGTTAATGCTGGTTCTGATAGAAAGGTGTCAGAATACACAGTGCATCGCAGTTTGTTGCGTATGGGGCTGCATAGCTGCAGACCAGTCAGGGTGCCCATGCTGACCCCTGTCCACCGCCGAAAGCGCCAACAGTGGGCACGTGAGCATCAGAACTGGACCACAGAGCAATGGAAGAAGGTGGCCTGGTCTGATGAATCACGTGGATGGCCGGGTGCGTGTGCATTGCTTACCTGGGGAACACATGGCAACAGGATGTACTATGGGAAGAAGGCACACCTTCAGGGGTCTAGTAGAGTCCAAGCCTCGACGGGTCAGGGCTGTTTTGGCAGCAAAAGGGGGGCCAACACAATATTAGGAAGGTGGTCATAATGTTATGCCTGATCAGTGTGTATTTATATATTTTTTTACTTGTCTTTACTTGTCTTATTTGTGGTTCAAAGGCTAGTCGCACACCTTCTCTGGGACATTTCCTTACCATTGGCTGGGTGTTTCGATTGCTTAAACCTCATCCATTTTTAGTAAGTATATAACCATTTCATTTTCATGCACATTTGCATGAATCCACATGATTAGCATGCCCATATCAGAACGAACGTTTAAACGTACCTCTCTCTAGAGCTTCAGCTAATATGATCATCCTGTTTGGTCTTTCCATTATCTCTATCATAGCTCCCGTTTGTTGGATATCAGGCCCAGCAGGTGGTTCTGGTTCTCTCAGACCTGCAGTATCCAGTCAGCCCGTCTCAGGCGGTTCTTCTGTACCAGCGATTCCATGTTCTGTTGGCCTGTCTGCAGCACAGCACCTGTTTGAGCAAGTACATCAGGACTGGATTCAAGGAGGAGTTCAGGTTCTTCATGAGCTTCATCAAGACCAATTTTTTCAAGGCTAAGACAGGGCTGTCATATTTTTAAAAAAATCCTCTGTTTTCATAGGTACTACGTGAAGACGTCAGGGCTGGAGGACAAACTGCCCCATCACTACCCCATCAGCCAGCCGGCCCAGCGCCTTCTTTCTCAGCTGCTCAGTCTGGTTCTCCAGAAACCCTGAGATCTGCTGCCTATGAGCATCTTTCTCTACCTTTTCCTTTCTGTCCCTCTCAGATTGAATTTCTTATTTCTGCATAGTAAAAACTGTGGAAGCTTCTTTCCGCCACAGAATAAAAAAATAAATAAGGCAATTGCAATGTTTTATTTTGCAATTCTGACTTCATTTCTCAAAATTCAGAGTTTAGATCTTGCAACTTTGACTTTTTTCTCACAATTCTGAGTTTATATCTCGTAATTCCGAGTTTATATCTCACAATTCAGACTTTTTTTCTCGCAATTCAGAGTTTATATCTTGCAATTGTGTTTATATCTCGCAAGTCCAAGTTTATATCTCTCAATTCCGATTTTATTTCTCACAATACCGAGTTTATATCTTGCAATTCCGAGTTCTTATCTTGCAATTCTGAGTTTATATCTCACAATTCTAACTTTATTTCTTACAATTCTGACTTTATATCTCAGAATTCCGAGTTTATATCTCAGGATTCCGAGTTTATATCTCGCAATTATGACTTTTTTCTCATAATTCTAAGTTTATATCTCGCATTTCAGACTTTTTTCTTGCAATTCCGAGTTTATATCTCACAATTCTGACTTTATTCTTCACAATTCTGACTTTATTTCTTGCAATTCCGTGTTTATATCTCGCAATTCTGACTTTTTTTTCTCAGAATTGTGAAATATAAACTTGCAATTGAGAGAAAAAAAAATCAGAATTGATAGATAAAAAGTTGCAATTACCTTTTTTTTTTTTTTATTCTGTGGTGAAAACAAGCTTCCATAAAAAACAGACGCACAGGTATTCTGATTTGCGAATATGCCTTTGAATGAATATGCTGCACTTTAAGATTGAATTTAAGTTGTATTGTGTCTTACTGTGTGTTGAACAGAGACTGCAGGATTCCACTCTGTTTAGCATATTGCCTTTGTCTACACTCAGGATTATAATCACTGTAATATGTGTAAAATATCAAAGATTTAATGGGAAGTCAACGCAGAGCACATGAACATCACAGAACATTTATTATATTAAACCATTTATTATATATAAATATAAAAAGATGGATGTCTAATGGCACTTTTTACTGAACAAATTCAGGTTTGGCAGACCACTCTAATATATGACACTGATCACAGTATTATCATCTAAATATGAATCTTCTTCATACATTTACTGTAGGTAAAGCCACTGGTATGAATGCACTTCTTTATTTTGGTTTACTTTTTTGTTCGGATGCACTCTCTCTATAAGACTGTACTGATTTTCAGGAACTCTATGTACCTCAAGGCCTCAAATTAAAAATAACAAATATTTTAAATAAACATTTGTGTCTGTCACATTTTTATAAAACCAAATTGTTGAATGAAGATGTGTGTTTCTGCAACTATGATCACTTTCAGCCCTGTAGACCTAATAAATAAACTGCAACAGTGTACAGAAGTGCATCATGATTATGTCATTTTTGTCATATTTTAAATTAAACTTCATGATCCATTTCCATCATGTTTAAAATTATGTATTGTATTTAAATATATTCTATGATATTTTTGGGGGAAAAAATTGCTAATTTCATAGCTAGCATTTTATGCATGATAAATACAATTCTATTTTTTTTTTTTTTTTTTTTTTTTACAAATAAACAATTAAAAAAATATTTGCAAAAATTGACAATTTCAGCTTGACTGCAATGTCACAATTATAATATTGTGATATTTACCCTGTTTTGTGTATTTCACAATGAGGTTCTCATACAAATGTAATAAAAAATAAAAATAAAACTTTTTACCATAAAAGATGAATATGATTTACAAAAAAAAAAAAAAAACTTTATAATTAATTTTTTTTTATGTATTTATTTTTTATGCACCTGATTTTACTGTTCTAATGCAAAGATATATTGTTATTGCCAACTTGACGGTACAAACTGTTCAGTTAAAAAAATGTATAAAATCAACAACAAAACAATAACTATACACTAACTTTTGAGAGAGAAAAAAAATTATTTTGGGCAAAATTTTTATTTGGGTGTTGTAATTTCGGTATATATTGATATAAACTTTTCACACAAGACGTTTTGTGTTTATTTCCCTCTTTTTTTCATAATTTTAAACATGTAATTATTAATATTTTTATGATGGATTTTCATATTTTGTATTGGAAATATGGGTCTGGGGCAAAATTAATAGGCCTATTATTCATTTTAATGCAACATTCATTTAACAAAAACAAACCAGTTTAAATATATTAACTTAAATAAAAAATAAAAATGCCAGTAATTGAAGGCACATAAAAATATAATAAGTAACAAATAAATATGAAGAGAGGACAGAACGGGAACGGATGTTGTTCGTTTTTGTTGCTGCTGGGGAATGTTTTCTAAGACGCACCGGAAACAGCGTGGGGTTATTGAAGCATTCTCAAGATCTTTTGAACTTGTAAGTCGAAGTTTATCTTTGCATTTGTCTTTTATATAAACTGTTAAGACGATATAGATTATAAATCGTAGGTATAAAGCGTACCATCACCAATATGTCTTCTAAACGTGACTAGTTGGTGCAAGTGAATGGCTGGAGATTAACATGTGTTTCTTGATTGGATTTGCTTAAAGCAGAATACAGAACAAATCTTAAATAATTAAGTTACAAAATTAATAATGAAGAAATCATATTATAGAGGATATTGTAAAGGACATTTTACCTTTTTAACATTGCTGTCTTTATAGGCGGAATGCGAATAAGGCAAATAATATAATTTTCAACATTGCTTTCACGTTCAGTTTACTATACTATAACGTTTTTACTCTGATAATGCCATTCTTCTTTCACAGAGTGAATGACCTATCAGCAAACATCATAGCACCATCCACCAAGTAAAGAAGATGTTGAGAAATGCCTCCGCACAGGTAACGAAACAAGATGCAGATGTTTATGTTGTTTGTTTATAAGGATTATTATAGGCTGACTATTTTTATTCTGTCCTGACAGATACTTAAACAGTTTGTCCGACATAGGACCACAGATTCAAGTCTGATCTTGGAGAGATGTGAGTATCTGTCAATCATAGTATACAGTGGGTACGGAAAGTATTCAGACCCCCTTAAATTTTTCACTCTTTGTTATATTGCAGCCATTTGCTAAAATCATTTAAGTTCTTTTTTTTCCTCATTAATGTACACACAGCACCCCATATTGACAGAAAAACACAGAATTGTTGACATTTTTGCAGATTTATTAAAAAAGAAAAACTGAAATATCACATGGTCCTAAGTATTCAGACCCTTTGCTGTGACACTCATATATTTGACTCAGGTGCTGTCCATTTTTTCTGATCATCCTTGAGATGGTTCTACACCTTCATTTGAGTCCAGCTGTGTTTGATTATACTGATTGGACTTGATTAGGAAAGCCACACACCTGTCTATATAAGACCTTACAGCTCACAGTGCATGTCAAAGCAAATGAGAATCATGAGGTCAAAGGAACTGCCTGAAGAGCTCAGAGACAGAATTGTGGCAAGGCACAGATCTGGCCAAGGTTACAAAAAAAATTCTGCTGCACTTAAGGTTCCTAAGAGCAAAGTGGCCTCCATAATCCTTAAATGGAAGACGTTTGGGATGACCAGAACCCTTCTTAGAGCTGGCCGTCCAGCCAAACTGAGCTATCGGGGGAGAAGAGCCTTGGTGAGAGAGGTAAAGAAGAACCCAAAGATCACTGTGGCTGAGCTCCAGAGATGCAGTCGGGAGATGGGAGAAAGTTGTAGAAAGTCAACCATCACCGCAGCCCTCCACCAGTCGGGGCTTTATGGCAGAGTGGCCCGACGGAAGCCTCTCCTCAGTTCAAGACACATGAAAAAACACCTGAAGGACTCCAAGATGGTGAGAAATAAGATTCTCTGGTCTGATGAGACCAAGATAGAACTTTTTGGCCTTAATTCTAAGCGGTATGTGTGGAGAAAACCAGGCACTGCTCATCACCTGTCCAATACAGTCCCAACAGTGAAGCATGGTGGTGGCAGCATCATGCTGTGGGGGTGTTTTTCAGCTGCAGGGACAGGACGACTGGTTGCAATCGAGGGAAAGATGAATGCGGCCAAGTACAGGGATATCCTGGACGAAAACCTTCTCCAGAGTGCTCAGGACCTCAGACTGGGCCAAAGGTTTACCTTCCAACAAGACAATGACCCTAAGCACACAGCTAAAATAATGAAGGAGTGGCTTCACAACAACTCCGTGACTGTTCTTGAATGGCCCAGCCAGAGCCCTGACTTAAACCCAATTGAGCATCTCTGGAGAGACCTAAAAATGGCTGTCCACCAACGTTTACCATCCAACCTGACAGAACTGGAGAGGATCTGCAAGGAGGAATGGCAGAGGATCCCCAAATCCAGGTGTGAAAAACTTGTTGCATCTTTCCCAAAAAGACTCATGGCTGTATTAGATCAAAAGGGTGCTTCTACTAAATACTGAGCAAAGGGTCTGAATACTTAGGACCATGTGATATTTCAGTTTTTCTTTTTTAATAAATCTGCAAAAATGTCAACAATGCTGTGTTTTTCTGTCAATATGGGGTGCTGTGTGTACATTAATGAGGAAAACAAATGAACTTTAAATGATTTTAGCAAATGGCTGCAATATAACAAAGAGTAAAACATTTAAGGGGGTCTGAATACTTTCCGTACCCACTGTATACAGTTTACTACAACAGGGGTTTTCAAACTGGGGCCCACAAAGGGGTCTGTGGAAAAGTTGTGTAAAAAAAAAAAACAGTGTAAAAATAAATAATTAAAAGATTTAACTAGGTATAATAAAAAAGTAATTAGATTGATAATAAATGATTAATAAATACCAGGCCTGGGTATTGACACAAATTTCACCATTCGAATTAGATTCACAAGCTTTCAGTTCGATATCGATTAACAACTATTGCTGTGACCTATACAGGGAGTCAGTTGATACTACATTACTATATTGAATATTAAAATTAACTGATGATTTGTATACAAACACTTCGGTTAAACACAAGGAAGTTTTTTATAATAATAAAATTATAATACTACCTTTTATAATTACACAATTATTTGAAATATAAACAATTAAATGATGGCTTTCATAAAAATTTGATTCATTCAAACATACATTAAATATTGAAGAACAGCAAAATATGTAAAACATTTTAACATATTATTTACAAGCTGTTTTATTTGCGTCTTTCTGCGTTTGAAACACTGATTGAGCGATTACATGAGACATGATACGGATTTCGGTAAGTTCTATACTTTTTAACATACCTTCTGATGTTCATTCATGTTTATTTCGTGCTGTAACTAGTGGTAAAGCAAAAGAGATGATCAGTTCACGTGCGCTTCGCGCTGCCGCTTTGCTCGATCTAAGGCTCTACGACGATCGCTCGTGTCACATTAAAGAGCGCCAAAATGGTATTTATTGTTTGAATTTCATATTAAAATGGGCAAAATTTGAAATCTGAGACTTTGTTTTATATCAAAAGTAACAAAGGACAAAGCTTATTGCGATTTATTGGATGGGAGGTGCTACAATGTTCTGTACATTCATCAAGTGAAAACAGCATAGACTAAAAGATCGATTCTCGGTCCATAAAAATGAGAATCGATTAAAATCGAGAATTTTTTTTTTTTTTTTTTACCCAGCCCTAATAAATATATTTTACAGTACTATAGTGAGTAGAAATAAATGTAATAGAAGCTAAATATTTTCTATATAATATTTATAATATTACACATTTATAATATTAATTATCACTGTATTTAAAAGATTGAAAACCCCTGGTCTACTGCATAATATTATCAGCCTGATGAATTGTGTTTGAACGTTGCCTGTTTTATATTTATAAGTGCTTGAAAGAACTAATCACTATTTTCATCCAAAAATTTGAGACATATTATTGACATTTTTGTACATTTAAACCATTTTACTTTGATTCTCTTTGCTAAAAAACAATGTTTTTGTCTTTGCTTCCACTCTTAACAGCTATTAACAAGGTGCAGCTTCTTGGGCGAGTGGGGCAAGACCCCGTCATGAGACAGGTGGAGGGCAGAAACCCCGTCACCATCTTTTCCATGGCAACAAACGAGATGTGGCGGTCTGGGGAGGGAGAACCCACAACTACAGGTGAGAGTTTAATGATAAATCTGTGTATTTATTATTATTTCTGTTTATTCTTTATATATTTTATGCACAGTCTATGGAGTGGATCAGATTTACATTTCACTGCAGTTTGCATTCTGTATATAACAGTGTATGAGACAAATAAAAATCTTAAATCTCTATGATATGATAATTTTGCTTTTTGTTAGACAAAGAGATGATGTTAAAGTATGTGGGTGACAAACAAATTAATTCTAGTTTTCAGATATGCTTTTTCTGAGAAAATTGTCTTGGTGCAAATATGTGGTCAAATTTAGGGCAGGACTTGAGTTTATTCATGGGGAACTGATTGTGGTTTGTTATTGGCTGATCTCATGTGAGTGACAGGTTGTCCCGCCCTCGCACCAATAAACATCAGAGAAGAGATGTTGGATATGAATTTTAAAAAATGTAATTTATGAGGGAATATGAATTTTAAAAAAATAAGAATTGTCAATTTTGATTTCATGGTGACTTTAATAAACTAAGAAAGGTTATCGTTCTCATTTTTTTGCAGGAGATGTCACCCAGAAAACAACATGGCACAGAATTTCAGTATTCAAACCAGGCCTCAGAGATGTGGCGTATCAGTATGTAAAGAAAGGGTGTGTTCCCTATTTGTTTTTGAGGCATATATGAATATAAAAATAAAACGTACTGCTATTAACTTAGGATTAAACGTATTTTCAGGTCTCGAATTCTTGTGGAAGGAAAGCTTGATTATGGAGAGTACACGGATAAAAACAACGTCAGGCGACAGGCAACAACTATTATTGCAGGTCAGACTTTGCTGCTTCTTTACCACAGAATCTAAAAATTATATCTTATTTTTTTGTTTTTTTGCTTTAACCATTCAAAAATTAACCAAATATCATTTGTCTTTCTCTTTCCACAGATAATATTGTGTTTTTAAGTGAAAACCTGCGGGACCAGTAGTGAAGACGCCTTCCCAGGCTTTAGGAACCAAAAGAGGATATTTTGTATAGCGTTATTCTGCTCACTGACATTAACTCTGAGTATCTTAGTGCCTGCCCTTAACAGTCATACATAGGCAAATGAAGTAATGTTGTTGGTATGATTGTGTCATGCTGTTTTAGTCGCGACAGAGGGCGCTAGCAGGATGCACTTTGATATGTAAACACATGTTCCAGTCCCATGAACTGGATTTGATAAAAGAAACAAAAATGTTAAAATGTCTCTTTTTTTGACTTCTGAAACATAACGGATATGTTGGAAAGCGTAATGTTTGAAATTGTTTAACAAAGTCACTTCAAATTTGTTATGCTGTACTGTCGTCCTAATGCTCATGAATAAATGTAGTAGTTTGTCAGTATTTTCTTTTTTTTTTGTGAATATTCTCGCCCTCCATGATGTAAAACATCTGGTTTCAGAAACTTTTCAAAAGTTAGCTGTCTGAAACTGAGAGAACAGCAGTTTCATTTCTTCGTTTTGTTTTTCAGTCATTTCCATTTGTTTGGGCGCATTTTACCCTTTGTGTTACTTGGTACGGTCATTTAGTTCTAATTTTCAGGCGTTCTTAGCCTCCAGAATATAGTAAGATTATCTTAAATGCGCTATAAAATAAGAGTAAGTTCACATTTCAAGATATTTACCCGTAGTAAGAATCCATTGACAGAAATGGGAGTTGAGGCGGTGCACACAGTTTGGTACTCTTGGCTTTACACGGTTTGCTGAGAGATAATGCGGAGTCATCCTTAATTGGAGCGATCCCACGTCAATCATACAGTAGCGATCTCCTATTGGTCAGATGGGTTGTCCGTCTTCGGTGATTTTCCGCCTCTCAGTGTGAGGTGAGCTTTAAACGTAACAGCTTATCTTATTGGTTCACGCATGGATTCCAAGGGCGGGACCTCAGATAAGAAAGTTTTGTATTTCAAGCTAATTTATGCGGATGTGTTTTCAAACAGTGTAACAAAATATAAACCCATTTAAAAGCCCATGTTTTGTTTTTTGTTTGGAAACAAATGAAACATTCCATGAATGTAGTATAGTCCACAAACTGTCTTTTGTAAACAAATTTTGCCATTCCCATCATTTCCCCGCCCCAAATTCCTGCTCGCCTGTGAAGGGGAGACATTTCTCAAGGAAGCTGAGAGGAAAGTTCCGTGAACACTGGCTACAGACGCACAACTTATAATCAACTTTCCGTTGACAGTAAAACAATCACTTTGAATCACGGTCGGACGAGCCATTTAACGGATACGCGATCGCCAACGCTGACAAATTGTCGTTTGTGGAGTCGTTGAAGCGACTGCGCCTCCGTGACGATTTATTACAGACGCAGATCGAAGCATGGAAATAATGGATAGCGGGGAAACGTTTTTACAATGGGACAAAAATCTCAGCGAATTGTCCGAAGCCGGGGATAACGACATTTTATACAGCACTGTAAGTGGGAATCTTCATATGATACCGTGGCATGATTGCCATCTTTCACTTCGCATGTTTTGATGTGTTGCAACTAGTGTCAGATCATCCAGAATGCATTTAAATGGCTCTAAACCTTATCATTTACAACATTTAGTCATTAAAATAGTTTTTATTTCATTTGATCGCTCAGAGACACTTTATATGAGATCTATAAGATTACTAATGTGCCATGGGTTCCACTTGGCTCCAAGGGATAAAGTTCAGATGGTGCAGTTATCCAGTGATTGTATCATGTATAGTGCCACACAAAGTAATGGGTTTAGCCCATTTGAATAAAGTCAGAATATAGTGCTCGAATCCTTGAAGAGGTGTTGCAGGTTATGTAATAATAGGTTTGTGTTCCAACTTCTGCTCAAAGGGGCCTCTACTTGATGGGTAGACTGCTGACTAATTAAGGGGTTCGCAGTGGGTAGTTGGTGCATGTACTTTTTTTAGTCAACATGAAGATTTTCGGTTAAAATGTATTTGAATGGAAGGGAAAGTATATTTTTGGCCTATATTTGTAAAAAAAAAAATTAAATCCTTTTTATCTGCACTTTTTTTTTTAATAGTCATGATGGTATGAATTAATAAAAATATTTTATAAATGTGACACAAATTTATATGTATTCCTTATAGTCATTTAAATATGGTGGCCTAGAAAGAGCTGAGTGCTCTGCAACTGAAGAAAACACATGCAAATAGAAAAAACACCAGCAAATTGAGAGAACATCTTCATCAGTTTGACAACATATGTGCTGCAAATACTCACAACGCAACCAAATACAGAAACTAATTGCAAATGCTCATAACACAATCAAATACGGAAATGCGCTGCAAATACTCTCAACGCAACCAAATACAGAAAACACGCTGAAAATGCTCACAACGCAACCAAATACAGAAAGACGCTGCAAATACTCACAACACAACCAAATACAGAAACTCATGGCAAATACTAGTATATATAAATGTGTGGCAAATAGCACAGACCACAATGGAAATGTTTCAAGGGGACCCCAACAAGTGATGAACCTGGCTGGCACATGCTTATTGTTCAACGTCTACTCCTTAGTTGTGTTGTCCGTGACCTGAAAGGTGAGTTTTTGGTTTATTTTATCATGTATTTGCAGTGCGTTTCTGTATTTGGTTGCATTGTGAGTATTTGCAGCACATATAAATGCTGTTTAAAATGCAAGCAAGTCACACTGCGGGACGTCAACTTTACTTATTTCATGTCGACTAACTCAAATTTATAATACTCATCGAAGGAAGTTAGTTGCACAGATGTGGTAGGTTACGATCAGTTACTAAACCGAGATCCCAATTAAATTACCAGACAAGGCTCATAACACTTTTCCAGACAGCATCAAAGCCAGCGTTTGAGGTGCAGCAGTTTGGTTTGTCTGGGATTCAGAAACCGACAGGATCATGGCAGTAACATACACTTCCATGAGAACTATATATGCCTTGTGAAGGTTGAGGAATGGTTCGCATTCTCCTTCACCTTTAGAACAGAACAGGGTCTTTGTTTTAGGCCCCCATCATTCCCCCCCCCCAAACACACACATGCTCCCCCACCTCATGGGTCTCAATGTACTATTTCTCCTCACTTTCACTCTTGCTCCCCAGGGTTTGTTGACATGGAATTCCACACAACAACGCAAACTGTTCTCAGTTGGAGCCGTAGGCTCCCCTGAAGCTTGCTTTGTGAGCTCGGCCTGTTGCATACGTCTGTTATCATTATGCATGTTGCATCTGCGTCCTTGTCCTTCTGCATTATGAGTCAACTGCATTGCCGTGGCGTGGCGTGCCGGTCAACTTTCAGATTTGAATTTATGCTCTAAATTTAATGCATGTCTGGAGCCAATCTTCTGACAATATAATATTTGAGGAATGCGAAC
Source organism: Ctenopharyngodon idella (assembly GCF_019924925.1). Lineage (NCBI taxonomy): Eukaryota > Metazoa > Chordata > Actinopteri > Cypriniformes > Xenocyprididae > Ctenopharyngodon > Ctenopharyngodon idella. The sequence continues at coordinate 13,874,675 of NC_067223.1, forward strand.
ATGCCCTTTTTATGACGTAATAGGCCCAATTGTTGCCTTACGTTACTAATAGTTGCGATTATGTCTTCATTGTCAATTGGGAAGAACTTGTTTTGAGGGTGTGTGTTTGTACCTGCATGTCACTTACTCTATAAGCAAAGACTCAGTCGTCATATTTCAGGTGATTTAAAATGGTAAAAATAACCCAAGGCTCATTCCCCCTTTAAGACAGGGGTTAAGGAGATGCTGAGAGGAGCAGTTCAGGCGTCATGCTCAGCATTTCTTTGTGCTGATAATCACACCGACACGATTAGCCTGAAAGCATATTATCTCCTGCAGACTGAGGCCTTGTGGCAACCAGATGTACTTCCTGAACCACTGTGTAAGTCATTCTTGGTTAACGCAAATATGAGGAAAGGCATGGTTTAGCAAGAGCGTGTGCACTGACCTGTTTATTAGTACTAATGACAGTCGTAATCACCCAGTTCTTGGTTATTTGCATATCTTCTGTATCAGATGATCTCATTTGTCTCTCCTGATGATTTGATGTTATGAACAGCTGATAACACTATCAGTTCAATTGTTTAAGGAAGTGGGGGATTTCATAGAAAGAAACTTCTACATATAAAAAACTTCTACACTAGTTATATATATATATATTATATATTACCAAGAATTATATTTTAGCTCTTTTCTATTAGCTGTGATATCAGCATCATGCATTAAGGCAAGATGGTTAAAATCTGTGTACAGCGTAAATTCTGTTAACTAGGACTGGGTGTTATGTTATTGTATAGAAATGTCAACTGTTAGTGATTTTGTTATACTGGTTATACCGGCACATCCAATCAGAATCAGTTTTATAGATATTAATTGTAGTGTATTGAGTTGAATACACCCAGAATAAACTCAGGAATAAGCACTTTTGGCCACTCTGGGTTAAATATTGGTTGGCCAGTTAATTGTCCAAAGGACAAACGGAGTTCGTGATTCAGTTATTGCACAGTAAAACAAAAAGAAGAACTGCCCATTGTTGTCCCGACTTTTATTTGTGTTATTTGAACAAACACAAAATTAATTTGAGTAGTTTTCCCCTTTTTTAATGTTTCATAATGTGAAGCTGTTTTTGCGTTGATACCAGACTTATCTTTCTTTTGCTATGAATGAAATGAAGTACCTTTTAATTTAAGTATTGCATTATTTAATATAAAAAAAGTTTTTAATTGAATTTCCTGCATGAATAACATTACGATATAAAATGACTCTGAAACACACACAGGCCAATATTCCCTCCGTGGTCACACACAATCAGTGATGTTAAACACTGGACTGACGAGGATATCTTAAGAAAATAAGTTGTCTGTCTCAACCATAGAGGCCGTGTCTGATTGTAAACACCAGAACAGGAGTCTGGCCTCACATCTGGTTTGTGCTGCTGACGTTATGTTTTTAAGATCTCGTGTGACTGGAACAGACTGAGAGGCTTCTGTGGTCAACTTGTGCCTGACCAAATCACTGCCTTTTATTGAGTTGCACATGCATTTGCTTATAGTTACACTTTGTTGCACTTTTATGACAAGGATGCTCACAATTACACTTTTCACTCTGTTAATTTACATGTTCCTTTATGCATATATTAGGGATGCACCGATATAAAAAGTTTGGCCGATACTGATAACCGATAACCGATATATTGCCCGATAAATCTAAATCAAAATTTATATATGATTTTTGAAAGCCTGATTACAAAAACAAAAGTCTCACCATTAAAAGCCATGTCCCAAGCAGGCAATTATAATGTTCTCATTATAATATTATGTAGCCTATATGACAGACTTGCACTTTACTTAACTGTATTTTCCTTTTTGAAGTGATTTCAATCATATTTCAAGCAATTCAAAGCCATTATGGCGGACAGTGTGCATCTGAAGTGTCTCAGCTGAAGGAAATAATCCATTATTTATCGGCTTTAATATATCGACCAAATTTTCTTATCAAGCCAATAACGATAACATTAAAAATGAACATATATCGGCACATACTGATATGGTGGCCGATATATCGTGCATCCCTTATATATGACTCTCTAGTAACTGAAAAACCCTATGAATGTGTAATTTTTATACACATAAATAGACCGTATCATGATTTAGGACAGGGCAGTTTATTGACAGTATCCTGGTGCTTAAAATGTTTGTGGTCAGTGGATAGCATGTCAGGACAGACTGATCTTGTAGCCCTGAGCTCTCTGACATTTTGATAACATTTGTCACTCAGGAGTCACGTGGTATTCATTACAGCATCGTGCCACTGATGACTCAAGCTTTAGTGGAGTGGTCTTGTGGGACGGGAGGGGGGATGAGTCTACTGGCAAGCGGTCTGTAGTGAGAAACCCTCTGTCCTCCAGCATGAGCAGGCCGCCTTCTCTCTGCTCTCTGTGGGCCGGGTGGACACAGGCTCGGACTGTTCTCCGAGAGGGCAGGGTTTCTGAGTGGCCCGGCATCCATCGTTCTTGCAAGCTGTATCATTCTGCGATGCACATTCTTGCTCTTTAGCTCTGAATGGATGGTTTGTATAAGCTGCAACTTGAGCCTGAACCTTCTCTGAGCACACACACATTCATTACACATTCATTTTCTTCATCATGATCTTTTGGTTTCACTCGGCCTTGTCTAAGTGCCCCTTGGAGGCCGATCTTTCTTTGATTTAAACAATGTATTTTTGGTGGTGGGGAAGTTGTAATGGTGGTGCTGGGATGCGGGAAAGGTTATTAGCTTTGGGAGTATAACATTGCATGAGAACCTCTATTTTCTGAGAACAAAGCCACTGATTTTGTTAGTGAGCTGCAAGTTTGCCGTTGTATGCACAGTGTTTTTCCCCCCTACTCATTTTATAATTTGTCTTGCAAAATAAAACAGGAATTGAAATTGAGTACACAACTCTTAAGTCAGATCCAGAGCATTCATGTCCTTTTATATTTTGTAGTATACATTTTTTTTTTTTTTTTATAGTATATATAATATATATTATTTTAGATTTTATATTATGTTTATATATTATAAGATATAAATTAAAATATCTCAAATGTATACTTATATTTTATGATTTTTACATTATATATATATATATATATATATATATATAAAATAGACATTACCACATTATTTAAACAGTTGTTTAATACAATTTTAATACATTGAATTTAATAAACAAACCATGTAGTAAAGCCTATTTTGTATAATCAAGTGAATTAAATACGTTACAAATAAAATGTGCTTCGGGCTCATTTACTTTTTCGATCTCTTATTTTTAATGTGATAAAATCAAACCAAATAATTTAGATTATTAAATAAATAGTAAGTCTGACATGAGTGCACAAAAACTGCCTCACATTGTTAAAAACAAAAACTCAAAACAGTAAAACTAATATATTTCACTCTGTATTTTCATGGTACGGTGGTATCACTCATTTACGCCATTGCTACTTGTGTATTGGACATACAGGGTGTCTTTCACTCCATTCAGTTTTACTGTTCCTCTAAAAGAGCAAAGAGTGGGTGATCAAGTGTTTCCAATCAATCCAGACTGGATTTTTGTTATCCACCGTCACTGCTTGTTTACATCCAGTGCACTTTAAAGTCACTATTGGCCCGATGTTGATTACAGAGGAGCCATTTCCTGGACCCCTGAGGTTACAGAAGTCGCCGACACCCGTTGCAGTTCCAGCGCTTCACTCTCCGCTGGGGGAAGGGAGGATGGGACGTCCCTGAATATGCAGGATGTGTTTGGTCTTGTTGTGATTTTACAGCACAGTCTTCCCTAATATAAACTGAAGCCGCAGCTGCGATGCCCAACAGTTGCACACAAGGAGCTTGAACAAGAGCCAAGCGAACTCAGAACACTCTCAGAGAGGGCGGAGTGAATCATGGAAAAAGTGATGGACTTCTGGTGGGATTTGTCCTGGCACAAATAAGATTAGTAATGTGAACTTTAGGATAAGATACACAACTTTTCCCACAAAAGTCACGTTTATTTATATAGCACTACATTGCTTTAAAGCAAGCAACCTTTCCAGAACAAAATCCAGCATTCAGCATTGATTAGAGCTGGTCAATCTGGTGGACCAACATAGTCATGCTGTTTTCAAGCAAAGCTGAGTTGGTTTGCTCTCCCGCTTAGCATGCTGGGGACCAGCAAACCAGCATCATATGCTCTTACCAGCAAGCAAAACATACCTTATGCTGGTGACCATTAATTTTAGGAGGGAGTGTTACTTGGTTAGTTTTACAATCAGAATAAATTTTATCTTGGCGGATACTTCTCTATCTACTATCTCCGACTGGCCATTGTGTTCGTGTGCTCAACATATATGTCTGTGATTGACTACAATGATCAAAGCTTCAAAAACATGTTAATAGACATCAATGACACTCTTCACCAAGCGCTTACACAGATACACACGGGAGCGTTTGAAGCGTTGATCATTGTAGCCAATCACAGAGATATCTGTTGAGTGTGTGAACACAATGGCCAATCAGAGGTGTTTAAGAATCTGCTCAACAGTGCTCAAAATGCTAGGGGGAAATGCTGGTACCGTCACATTTATAAAAATTTCAGTACTGACCTGGTACCGAAGTTGCAGACCACTTTTTTTTTTTTTTTTTTTTTTTTCAGATTGTACACTCAACTGCTAAAGAGGATGTAAACTTTTCATAATCAATTTTATTTCCTTATTAGATGTGTCCTACATGCTCTTTGCTCTTTTCAATTCTTGAGACTCTCACAAGAATTCATGGAATTTAAATTTCACTCTATCACGTTAATTATTTATGATCTGATTAAGAAAGGAACATCAGTTTCTCCTCAAAGTAACTTTATCATGCAACTTTACCCTACTTAGTGATGTAGTTTATTGGGAGTTGAGCTGTTTTGATTCACGGCAGCAGTACAGGCAGTCATTAAACTCTAAACAAACGTCCATTAAGACAGGTTAACTCTGAATTTGAGTCAAAAAGACCCTTGTTATCCAGTCAAACAAGGCCACCAGTCACTCAACATTGGCTCTTGTCCTAGAATATCACTACTCAATAATCAGTCATTTCTTGTACAACAGCATTCAAAGAGATCCGTCAACCATCCTGGAGTGTTTTGTTTAAGAGGACAAACATGCTGGCTTTCCTCAAGTCTGTTATAAGTTTGAAGCACTTCAGTCCAAAGTAAATTGATTTTTGGTGACTAATATCAGTGAGTCAGATCCAACGGTGCGTAAAGGACAAGGTCCAGCCTCGCGAGCGCTGATCTTTGTCTCCTGTGGGTTCAGCTTTCCTCACATCTGTTTTGCTGCTTAAAGGTTGCATCATCTGTGTCCACATTTGGCCAGTAAACTCCCTCTTCCTGCACACACATTCACGACCCCCTTAAGGGGGGAAAAAATTACAGACCACTGTCTGAATCCACCATCGCCACCCCCAAAGTCTCTGTCATCACCGGAGGAGCGGCTTCAACAACTATTCGACTCTCCAGCGGGGCAAAAACTCAGAAATAGTTAAATTGTAGTACCCTGCCCCCAACTGAAACCACATGTACTATACACCCATCCAAACTATGGACAAAGAAGCCTTCACTCCCAGAATCCACCCAACTGGATGCTGGCATTAATAATGATGGTGGAGGGTGCGTCTTACTCAAACAGCATACTATTTCAAGTATATGTATGTGTATTGTTCACAAAATTTTATAATTTTTTTTAATAATGTATTTAAATGAAGTGTAGACTGCCATATGGTGAAGGAACTGATCCCAAACAGGAACTTAGAAGTGATTATTTCTATCCTTGAACCTTAGGAAACCTCACGCCTGTCCTCCTCAGAGTGAACGGTCTCTTATATTCCTCTTAGAGAGCAGTCGACACCCAGCAATTTTCAGCAATCATCATAATCATCTTATCACGCACTCAAGAGTGTCAGATGTAATTGCATATCGCCTGTGACTGAAACAGGAATGGCATAATAATATGGTGATGGTGTACAGCCATAATTCACACCATGTGTGAATTCATCAATTTTGCAGTGAAATGTAAATGACTGCTGAAGACGACAACTATGACATGTTATGTCACACAGCTTGATAACTTCACCCACTCCTGACCTGATTTGAACTGCTGCTCAATGGCGTTCAATCGCTTCTTCATTCTACATGGTGCGTTCACCTTAAGTGACCTTGAAAATGCTTGCTGTAAATGCTATGGTTTTGGGCCGAAGAAGACATTCCAGAAAAGCAGTTCTTTGCCAAATATGGAGTTCAAGCAAGTTCACGAGAGACATTTTCGGAGAACTGCTTATATGAACACATACTTAATATGTGTTTGGGGTGGGCGGCAGGCTAGGAACACTTGCATGCATTTCTCATGCGATTCCAGACGTTTTCTCACCAAGGCCGGCTCTCAAGACAGAGCTGATGTTGAATAACAAAAGTGGAAAATGTAGGACAAGGCATTCCAGAGCGACTTTGTCAGTGCTAGTACCCATGCTTACACTTGTTTTCTCTCGCCTTCTCCTGGTTGCTTTGTGTATAGTCATTTAGCTGTTTTCTTTTCTCTCTGTGTTTGTCTGTTTTTTGACTTGGCTAACCTCTGGATCTGAGTCAGTCTTGTAATTGATCCCATACGCTGGCTTCTCTCCATTTTGAGCCCCAACTCCACCTCTTTCCTTCCTAGTTTGCTCAGTTTGCCTCTGTTTAACTCATTTCTATCATGCTTGCTGGAGGCTCTTTTCCAAAATTTTGTGAGCTGCCTACCTAGATGGCATTTTTAGGCATCGATGTCACTAAAAGCCTTTATATTTCACAGGCAAAAAATGCCCATTGTCTATTGTAAATTTGTGTTGTCAAAAGTACCAACTTGGTACCAAAGTCAGTACTTTTGACAACACTAATTGAAATTTTAAAAAATGTGATGCGTTGAGCGGATTCGTAAACACCTCTGATTGGCCATTGTGTTCATGCACTCAACAGATATGTCTGTGATTGATTGGCTACAATGATCAACACTTCAAAAACATGTAAATAGACATCAATGATGCTCTTTACCAAGCGCTTACACAGATACAAATGGGAGCATTTGAAAACAGGCATCTATCAGCAGACCGTTCCCGCTTTCAAATTCAAACACTTCCGTGTGCTTTCAAACACTCCCATGCGTTGATTATTGTAGCCAATCACAGACATATGTTGAGCGCGTGAACACAGTGGCCAATCAGAGGTCTTTACGAATCCGCTCAACAGCGCTCAAAGCGTCACATTTTTTAAATTTCAGTACCAATTTGGTATCGAAGTGGGTACTTTTGACAACACTGTTGTCAATAGTTTGTGATGTATGAAGCACAGCTCACACAGAAGTCACTTTCAAAGCAGCTTTCTATTGGTGAACCATTGCGAAATCTGCATGTGGAAATCATTCGCCTTCATGCAGATTCATGTCTACAGTCGAATGCATGGCCTTTCAAAGTATACTCCATTTGATAGTGTGCATGAACGCTCTAGAAAGTTTCATCTTTGTCCACTGTCTGCACTATTTTTCTCCAGAAGTTATGACCGATAAAAATGTCTTTGTATTCTTTTAAACTGAAGTTGCAGCTATCTCATAACCCCCTCACACAAGTGCTTGTCAGTGCAGGAGTTTGTTGTTGTTGCAGTCTCCGGTATTTTTGTTGTTGTTGTTCTGTTTAGTTTCATTTTATGCAAAGGTCCTGCACATTACATGAAGAGCATTTGAATGGTCTTATTTTTCAGTAAGAGTTAGAAGGAAGATGCATTATGTAGACATCAGGCTAGGTTTTGCAATGCAGCCTACTGTACTTTTTTTTTTTTTTTTTTTTTTTTTTGCCTGGAACAGAGCCTCAGTTTTGTTTTCTCTACTATGAACATGACCCCTCAAATGACATAATGTTGACAGGCCGTTCAGTTTATATTTAGAATTAGCCAAACTGATCTATCTGCTAGGTGGCCTTGAAAAGTACACTGTGCACAGTAATATGTATGCACTTCAACATGTATGCATTTCAGCTTCTACTAGATACTGCCAAAAACTCTTGGTAGGCCATTAATTCTAAAACTTATTAACTCTGGAAACTGGATTCTCTGATTTTTCAGAGACTTGCACTGCATCCAAAATTGAATAATTCGCTACCACAAGTATGCGAAAAACAGTACGCCAACAGAATATATATCTGAATCGTAGACTGTAAAAAAATATGGACGACGCACCTTCACTCTCTTCCGTTGTAGATAAGTGAAGCCGCCAATGTCCAAATATGCCGCGGACATCTTGGAACCTGATTCTGCGCTGTAGTGAGTGTGAAAAAATGTTTGAAGAGTAATTTGATTGTTTAGTTTGCCTCACATCCCATTATAGTACAAGGAGAGGGCAGGGTTTATGGCCTATACTGCATCCAGCCACCTGGGGGGCGATCGAAACATTTTGGCTTCACTTTTCAGGACTTGTGCGGCACACTTGGTCCGAATACATGGTATTAGAAAAACAGTACCCAGATGATCTACTACTTCCGGCAAGATTCTGAAGAGCGTATTCGATGGACACATTACTATCCTATGAGGCCAAGGGAGAGGATTTGTGAATGGCGGTGAAGCGACACAACTGACGCAGTAGGTCACATGACAGTGACAACATGGCGGATGTAGTGCGTTCTAAAATTCATTCATACTACACACATTTCATACTGTATAAATCATAGTTTTTTAATGGTCACAAAGCAAGTTTCAAATCAAATATAGTACCTACTATAAAGTATGCAATTTCTGACGCAGTTTTGGTCTGTATCTTACTGTCACTCAGCAGCACCAAGCATCATATCCTGCTGTATCAGGCTGTGCTAGTCAAAGCAACATTGTTTGATCTGATAATCTGCCTTTGTTGGCTGAACCCAAAGACCTACATATTGCACCATGCGTGACTGTACTATGGATCCTGCTGGTTCTTCACATGAACAGATGCACATAAAGGAGACAGCAGTTGTTTGAATGTCTGCATCTTAGATCTGCATTGACCCTCTTCCTGTGGATGAGCTGCCTGGACTCTGACTCATCTGTGCAGATGGAGATGAGTCTGTTGTGATAGAGCAGCTTCAAAATCAGTAGCTATAACTTTGCACAGACACGATTTGTAAGCAATTCTATGACACTTTTAAAGGATTCGTTCAGAATACAAATTTCCTGATAATTTACTCACCCCCATGTCATCCAAGAAGTTTGTCTTTCTTTCTTCAGTCGAAAGGAAGTTAAGGATTTTGAGGAAAACATTCCAGGATTTTTCTCCATATAGTGGACTCCAACAGTTACCAACGGGTTGAAGGTCCAAATGTCAGTTTCAGTGCAGCTTCAAAGAGCTCTACATGATCCCAGACGAGGAATAAGGGTCTTATCTAGCAAAACGATCTGTCATTTTCTAAAAAAAATAAAAATTATATACTTTTTAACCATAAACGCTCATCTTGCACTTGCTCTGCGATGCTCCACGCATTACGTAATCATGTTGAAAAGATCACGCATGACATAGGCGGAAGTACCACGGTAGGGCGAAAAACTCCTCATTTTCTCCTCAAATTTCAAAATCGTCTGATATCGTTGTTTTAACTTTTTTTTTTTTTTTTTTTTTTTGTAAAGGCCGTTTGACTTAGTCTTTGCACATTCACTTTGTAGACACTTGCACGGTATGTTCGCCTACGTCACGTGTGACCTTTACAACGTGATTATGTAATGCGTGGCGCATCGCAGAGCATTTGTGGTTAAAAAGCAAATTTTTTTATTTTATTTTTAGAAAATGACCAATCGTTTCGCTAGATAAGACCCTTATTCCTCGTCTGGGATCATGTAGAGCCCTTTGAAGCGGCACTGAAACTGATATTTGAACCTTCAACCCGTTGAACCCCAGTGACGTCCACTATATGGGGAAAAATCCTGGAATGTTTTCCTCAAAAACCTTAATTTCCTTTTAACTGAAGAAAGAATGTCATAAACATCTTGGATGACATGGGGGTGAGTAAATTATCAGGAAAATTTTGAAGTGCTGTGGCTAAACTTTCTGCTGAACTATTGTGAATTTTAATGCTTATCCCAGTGTTTCATTGTAAGTGCATTAAACATGTTTTTTGTTTGTTGTGGTAATCCACAGCGAGTCAAAATTGAATTCAGAACATTCCTTCAAACAGCCCCTGAGGAGAAAAGCTGAGAGGTTCTGCTGGAAAAAACCTGTTGACCTGAGTTAGCACAAGTGCTGCGTTTAGTCTTTTAAGTGATGAAATGAATGTCTGGAAGGGTTTCAGCCTGTCTGAACCTGTTTGAGGAGTAGGGGACCATGTTGAGGTGCAGTAGAGAGGGATGGAATGCACTGATAGGAATGCCAAGGAGAAGAGAGGCAGCTGTCTGTCGCTTTTGGCCCTGAATCAAATCATCTCACCAGGATCGGAACGAGCCGTCTGATTGGACGGGAGAAAGTGTGATCCTCTCTGATTGGTGGAGCAGGGTACCCTGTGGGCACTTGTTCTCATGTTTAGTCTGTTCCTCCAGGCTGTGGGATCTGATCTTCAAAGAAACGTGCTGATGTTTTATGGTCTGCAGTTAAGGTCTATTTAACAAGCTTTTGGTTTAATAAGCACTTTCCTGTTCTTCCTGTGCAGCACTTCACCGAGCTCCTGGATGATCTGTCCCAAGAAGCTTTGCTGGGGCAGTTGTTAAGCGACCCGTTCCTGTCCGGGCGTGGAGATGCTATGGACACCGAGGAGGAACTGACCCCTGCATCTCCAGTGCCGCCACACATTCAAGCCGAACACAGTTACTCGCTGTGCGGAGACTCACGCCCACAGTCGCCCCTTTCCCATCTGCCCGGGGAACCTGGCAGTGATGCTGGTAAGCTTTGGCCAGAATGTGAAACTAGTTTCATTTAGTCTTAAATTGTCCATATTATGATCATTTACAAGTTCATAATTTTATTTTTTTTGGGAGCCTTTTGGAATACATTTACATGATTTTAAAGTTAAAAAAATGCATTATTTTTCTCATACTGTACATTTTTGCAACACTTCATTTCACCCTCTCCCTGAAATGTTCTTTTTTAGTCAGGGTTGCCAGGTTTTCACAACAAAACCCGCCTAATTGTTACTCAAAACTAGTCCAATCGTGTTTCAGGGTGGGTTCTCCGTGTTCCAGGGGGTAAAATCCGTGTTTTTGGCAGGGTTTCCCTGGTAAAATTTGCATTCCAGGGGTTAAATATCATGTTATTTGGGGATGCTTCAACCTGCGGACATGAAAAACAACCCACGGCAACAGTCTTAAAGTAGCCCAATCCCAACACCGGTTTTAGTTCATGTCTCTTTAAAGCCTGCCTTTCGGAAAAGCCTAGCCTGCTCTGATTGGTCAACCGCTTGGAGCATGTGTCAGAAATTTTGTGCAGCTGTAAACGGTATTATATCTATGGTAAATTGCATCAATATTGGAAGTTCATACAGCGAAGAAAAAAAATTTGCTCGCAGCAACAACAAAAAAAAGTGTCTACTTGACAGAGAAAACGCTAACTCAACTGTTCAATAAAATAATTAAAAATATATATCATGTGAATTATTAAACGATTGTTTAAAATAAATTATTTAAAAATATTTTAATTATTTTAAAAGTAAATTATTTAAATAATTAAATTATTTAATTTTTTAAATTTTATTATTTAAATTAAAACATTTAAATGATTAAAATTATTTAAAACTCAAATTCATATTTCATGTCTATTTATGTAATTTTTTTTTTAGTAAGTACACTTGTAACAACTAAAATCAGTGTGTGAAAAATGTGCAAATGTGTAACATGATGATGTAGCCGCACGATGAAGTCTCAGAAATAATGACAGGACTACAAACGCAGCATTTCAAGTGTTTTCTGTTACAGAGATGAACTCCCTTTGTGCTTTGTAACTTTGCAGATCGTTTACATGCGCAAACAGCTGTATTACACAGGTCAAATCAAATAAAAGCACTATAGGTGCCCTTTAATTTCACATGTACATGTCACGTATTGCATCTGTAATTGAACTCCTGTTTTATTAGGTGATTCAGACAATGACGAGTGGCCCATGGAGCAGGAAGATAAAGGGCTGAAGATGGAACCTCTTCTGTGTGACCCGCCCGTCCTGCTGCCCACGCTGACCCTCACTCTGACCCCCGAGGGTCTCGCCTCTGAGCCTGTGACTGACACCAGCGACCCCACCCTCTCCCAGGCCACACAGGTTAAACCGCTCAATGTGAGCATGACAACGCCCTTATAGTCAGTGTTTGAATTGAAGTACTGATTGAAGTGCTGATTTGTGTGTGTTGTTGCAGGTGAAGGAGGACAGTGAGAGTTTCAGCCCTCAGATTAAGCTGGAGCCACACGAGGTGGATCAGTTCTTGAACCTCTCACCCAAAGGTAAAACACTGTTTCAGACATTTTTGCATTATGGCACAGAAGATAAAGATCACTGTTAATAGTATCAGAGTGCATTATTGAGTACAAGATATAATGTACAGTCACATGGTCCTTGTCATAAACAAGGTAATATTTTTCAATAATGAACAGCTGACTGTACATTATCACACTTATTACATGTGTACTTCCAAAAAAAGTTCTTGTTTTTAGTTTTAAATAAATATTTTTAATTTTAATAATTTAAATAAGTTATTTAAATATTTGAGAAGAAAAATTGATTTTAACTTTAAATAATTAAATTAAATTAAATAATTTAAATACATTTTTAATTGTAATAATTTAAATATTTTTATTTAAATCATTTAAGCAATCATTTAATCATTTCAATAATTTATTTTAGTTATTTGAGAAGAAAGGACATCACATATGATAAACAAAAATAAATAAATAAAAAAACAGACATGAAATAATGATCATTTAATTTTTATTATTTAAATATTTTAATTTAAATAATTTCAAACAATAATATAACAATCGAATAATTAAAGTACTTTGTTTTAGTTATTTGAAACAACAAGACTTATTACATGTGTACTTACAGAAAAAAAAACAAATTTGTTTTAAATAATTTAATTTTAATCATTTAAATAATTTAATTTAATCACTTAATTATTTAAATAGTTTATCTTATTATTTGAGACTTGTGTGGATTAAAAAATGTGGATATGAAATATTGATCATTTAATCATATCATTTAAATAATTGTATTATTATATTATTATTTGAGAAGAACAAGATTTCAGAGTGATACAAGAGACATGAATACGGCACAGCTATGCAGAAAATTCAGATATTACAAATATTTGCCCACAGAATGCTATGACTGACCAATCAGAATCAATCTGTAATGCTTTTCTCCAGGCCTGGAGTCTCTGCACATGCCGCCCACTCCTCCCAGCTCTCACGGCAGTGACTCTGAGGGAAGTCAGAGCCCTGTTCACCCCTGTGCCCCCGCCAGCCCCACACAGACCCCCGCTGTCCTCAAGGTGGCGCCAAGAGCACCTTCTTCCCTCTCCAACTCTCCTCTGCTGACGGCACCCCATGTGAGTACCAAGAAATCTTGTTAATTAACAAGATGTGTCAGATTTTATGAAAGAAGATGATCAAGTGACCTCCTCTTGTCTCGTCTGACAGAAACTGCAGGGCTCAGGTCCTCTCCTGCTCACTGAGGAGGAGAAACGCACACTCATTGCTGAAGGATACCCGGTGCCCACCAAGCTGCCGCTGTCCAAGGCTGAGGAGAAAGCGCTGAAGAAGATTCGCAGAAAGATCAAGAACAAGGTTGGTGTCAGACTTCAGCCTTGTGTAAATGGTCTAACTGTGAAAAGATGCATACTTCAAATCTAAGTACTAAATTTAATGTCAAATATACTAACACTTGTGAATTTCTCTTTTGTCAGATTTCAGCACAAGAGAGCCGCCGGAAAAAGAAAGAGTACATGGATGCTTTAGAAAAGAAGTAAGTCTGATAAATATTTTGGTTTTAACATAATCACATTATAATTGTAGCATTTATGAAGTACAAATGAACATTTTACGCTCTCGGACCTGTTTAAAAGATTAAGTTGATCAAGTGTAAAAGGCTTTGACGTCACTCAGTGACTCTTAAAGTCAATGTGAAATCAAAACGGACCCTGTTTACTTTTTAAATACATAATAAATGTTCATATTATTGTGAATGACCTTAGATATACAAACATGGTGCACTCATATCACTATGAATGGGAGAAAGTGCAGCGCCCAATATGGTGGAATAAGTCCCGCCTTCTAAATAAAAGAGCCAATCGCTGTCAGTGTTTTGAGATGTGCGCTTAGGACTACATGCGCATTGGCAGGTCTAGCCTGAAAAATAAGCTTTTTTAACGCTATTTGAGCATAAGAAACAACATTTATAGGACATTTATTGGACAGTTGATATGAAATATGTTGTTTAATTGAGTTCCTACAAGCAGTTTTTGAGATTTTAGGATTCCCCCATTTCAGTAGACAGGACTTGGTCTTGGATAGCTGCCCGGAGTCATTGCAAATATGGCTGCCGAATGAACAGACTTTCCTTGAAAGGGACTTTGATGAAACTCATGTGACATTGCAATACCCTCTCCATCCACAGGGTGGAGACATGCTCTAGCGAGAACAATGAGTTACGCAGGAAAGTTGAAACACTCGAGTGCACCAACAAGTAAGACCCTCAAACCTTTCCATTTTTATACACTACACCTTAAGGTGATAAATAAATAATTTGCTAGTAATTCATTCTAACACATTGTTTCCTTTGCTGGTTGAATTTTCAGTTATTAATTATTGATTATGTAAATGGTCTCTCAGGTCTCTTCTGCAGCAGCTGCACTCGCTGCAGGCGGTGGTGGCAGGAAAGGTCCCGCGGTCCTGCCGGGTGACGGGCACTCAGACCTCCACATGCCTCATGGTGAGAGCTTCCCGCCCCTCCTCTGTCACCGCCCTGCTGGACGCTCAGTTCCTCTGCTCATATTATAGATGTGTGTGTGCGTTTGTGTGTGCGTTGTGTGCGTTTGTGTGCGCATTTGTGTGTGAGAATGAGGGGGAGGAAGACAAATGCAAACGCAAACAGAAGCATTGCTATATTTAGATTAAGCCTGTGTTGGTGTTTGTTCTTGTGCAGGTGGTGGTTCTGTGTTTCTCTGTGTTCTTGGGGAGTTTCTACCAAGGCCTGAGCCCCTGCTCCTCTATCACCAAAACAGGCCTGACCAGAGAGATCTCCATACAGGAGTCATACACTGCTACAGGTACGCATGCACATAGACATGAAATACTGAGTTTAGTTCAAAATAACTTCATTTTAATAATGTACTTTTTTTTAATTGAAATAACTTAATTTTATTTAAACCACAATTTAGTGATTTTAATAATTTATTTTAGTTATTTGTGGAAAAAGACTTTAATGTATGCAGCATGTATATTGAAAATAACAGGGGGCCTAAGACAGATCCTTGCGGCACTCCATAATTTACTGAAGTTATCTTAGATTTTTTTCCCATAAAGATATATATATATATCTAAGAGAGAGAGGGATACTTTAATAAATATATTTATAGATACTTTATATAAATTAATAAATTATATTAAATTGTTATTTAATATCAATAAAATTCAATAGTCTTCTTTAAAGATGTGCTTTTTGTCTGAACATTCAGCTTTTTTTAATGTATAATATGAAATCTTTTATGCATACCAGTTAACGCTGTTTATTTGTTGCCTAAAGTAATTTCATTTTAATAATTTAAGCATTTTAATTTAAATCATTTAATTTAAGCAAAAAATTATTTCATATCAACAAAAATCATCTTTAAAGATGTGCCTTATTTCTGAACATTTCAACTTTTTTAATGTGTAATGATATGCAAATCTTTTACGCGTATCAGTTGTCTGAGGCCGTTAATTTGTTGCCTAAAGTTCGATTTACCTTTATTACCGAGGCACTAGAGCTGATATTGTACCGAAGCCAACTGTTTAAAATCGATCCAACCCTAATACACACGCGCCACTGGTGTCTATCGCAATCCCTCCTGTAATTTGCTCATTATTCTCTGTCTCTCTCTGACTAATGAATGGAGGAATGGCTGTATTTGGATCCATATTAAGAGGCTGTAGTTGGCTGCGCCCCACTCTTGAGCTTCTGAGAGTCATTATCAGTGGTTGAGTGGGACAGTAATTATCATGCCTTTAAAAGCAGAGCGATCGGTTCATCATCGCTGATCTCTGATCTCCCTCCATCACGTTTCTCCCACGCACGTTATTCAGTTAATGCACCGCTCGAACAAAACGCCACTGTCTAAAGCCTAGCATTAATAAAAGAGATGCTCTCTTTTGATTTCAGGTCTTGATATTAATATCTATCTCAGGTGATCCGATCACAAATGCTCAGCCGAGACACTTTAGCATTTGCATCTGGAATTAACAGCTCAAATGCATCTCCATTTGTGATAAGAAACATGAAGATGTTTGTTCTTTTCCACAGTGAAGTCCCGGAACCTTCTGAGCATTCAGGAGCACGGGGGTCTGGACGACCCCCTATTTTGTCGGGTTGGGCGGGGAATATCCTGAATGGGACCGACAGGCTGATGTCATGGCGGCTTGGCGCTTAGAACAGCAGAACAAACAGGAACAGACGGAGCTGCGTGAAGCAGAGCCCCGCCCACTTTTACTCAACACCAATGAAACGCATGCGCAAAAGGCGATTCTTATAGACCTGCATTCTCACAGGTAATGCACTTCCTTTTATGGCCGCTTGATTTGATAAGCTATGAAGTGTGGATCAAAGTACCTGTAAGGCGAGTCATTTTACTCGGCGGCCATCTTTGAAACACTATTTCAGTCATGCAAGTACAGCTCTTATCTCTTTGAATGGGAAAACATCAAAATCTCCAAAGCTGTTCGCCAAGCCTATGATTAAATTTCATATTTGAAATCACCATTGAAATCTGACTACATAGATGTTGTTTCTAAATGCTCAAATCACGCTCAAAAAGCATTTTTCATGCTAGACCAGCCAATGCGCATATGCAGTCATAAGCGCGCATATCAGATCACTGACTGTTTTTATAGCAACCGGAGCTTCTAACGGCAGCTGCAGTGATGCAATGATTTACGAATAGCTCTTTTATTTACAAGGCGGGACTTTTCCGTGCAACAGTGCCGCCCCCTCTTTCAGCGGCGTTGGTTCCGGAAGTATTTTTTCCATTCATTCTTCCCATAGGGAAGTCTTCGTTATAGAGTTATAAGCCATGAACAAAGCCAACCAGCTACAAGGTGAATCACAACATTACAAACTTTGATTTGAAGCAAAAAAGCATTTGAAAATTGGACAAAAATACAATGGTACAAGACTGTGTACTTAACTGCTTTAGTAAGAACTACAATCCCATGAAGCATTGCAAAGAGCATGATCGAATTAAAAACAATGGAGAAATATAAAACTACTAATTTACAAATGTTGATTTTATATATAAAATATATTGATATATAGATTTTGTATATAAAATATAATTTTTTTAAGATTACAAAACATGCATGTGTGTGTATGTATGTGTGTGTATATATGTGTGTGTGTATATATATATATACACACACACACACACACAAACATTGAAGTATTTTAAAAGCGTAGAGAGATCAACTCGATTACGTAATTTGCAGTGCTTCATGGGAGTGGGCGGAGCTAAAGACATGTTTTGGTGTGTTTTACTGGTCTCAACTCTGATTGGTGGAATTTTCTGTACAGCATTATGGGTAATGTAGTTTTTCACTAGGAATTTTGCTGTTAAACACGATTATAAGCTGAAATAAGGGTGAGTTAGCAGCTTCAGCAGAAGCAAATACCATCAATTAACAACCTTGTAGCTCACAGTATGTCTCTCTTTAAAGATTTACAAGTTATCTTTTAAAATCACTTTCCCTATGGAGAAAATGAATGAATGTTTTTACCTCTGGAACCTGACTGTTGCACTCTATCGTGTGTTGCACTTTCTCCCATTCATAGTAATATCAGTGCACCGTCTTTGTACATCTTTGGTGTGGAATGGATGTAAAACAATCTGTTTTATTTTCACAGGTCCGATAAGTGGTCAAACGAGACCGCTAAAGTCATACAGTTGGAGAGGACCGTCAACGAGACATCGTGAGATCCGGCTGGTCCTCCTCCATGTCCCCTCTTCCTCTTCCTCTTCCCTGCAGCAGCGGGGCGATAGGCTCTGTATTTATAGATATACTTTAAGTATTGTTTTACTTAGATCTCCTTTTTTTTAAAATAAACACGAAAAAACCCAAAAATGTATTTTTATTCCATTCCAGCAGTATATCAAATTTTGATATTTCAAGTACACTGTTTTGCATTATTTTCATTGTTTTTATATGCTTTGAATTTTTTTGTTTTAATATTTTCCTTTTCTTTTTTTTTTTTTGCCTATTTGCCCCATGCTACTGAGAATATGTGTAGTAATATATTGAATTTGCATCTGTTTGCATATTCACACGATGTAGCATGTCAATCAAAGAGGATTTTCAAAACTAATCCAAAGATTCATAAAAAAATTGAATTGAAATAATAGGCTGTGTTTACAGTATGAAGATGGCAAATTTCCAAAGCATTTAAAAACGCTCTGTCTGAATATGTAAATATTTGCAGTATCCTCTATTGTAATATGGAGGAAGTATTTTAGGAGAGATATGAATTAATGTGATTGATATCAGTGGAGATGTTTGTCATTGAGGGCAATAAAAGAGGGACAATATGGACATGACATGAAGAGGACGGCCGCTCTCCAGCCCATGACGTTGCCCTCTTTTATTTGGTTTAAGGTCTTTAAAGGACAGATGGCCCTTTTTGTCTCTGGCTGGCCACCATCCAAACCCCGTCTGCGCTCTTCTGGGAGTAAAGGATGCTCGCTGACAATTCTAGCGTTCTCTTGGCCAGATATGAACGGTTGTGACAACCTGAGTCCTGAGCGATCTGCATCCAGGCATGTGGTGAACTCACTTGCACTGTGTCCCCGTAGAATCGATCTGTTATTTATTATTTTTTTAGCATGCCTGCGATCCTTTTATCCTGGAAACGAGAGCATTTTGAAGGAGATGGTTTTGTCCTGATGTGATGCATTCAGATGCAATGTCCATGCTTGGTGTGTTTCCTCTGTATTCGGTGTAATGAGTGTTATATGACTGCAGTCTTAATTATGTTACACTTTCTTTGCATCACAATACAAATTCAGGCTCTTAAATGATCTTCCTGAAATCACTCTGCCTTGTTTTTGTCCTGTTTTCTGCAAAGCAAATAAATATTTTCCTTAGTAAAAGCATTATAAATCACGTGTCTGAGCCGTCATTTTGCTGCTTTTATCCATGTCTAAATTAAAATATTAAATTAGCCAGATTTATTGGTCTTACTAGGACGTTGAGTGGAATTAAGTATGTCTAGAAAGATATTTTATGTCATCATATGACTATACTCTGATACCTGACTATTAATTATTTTCATTAAAACTGGATCTGCATTACAATTTTCCTGTCCTTGAGGGTTTTATGCAAAAGAAAGGTGTTTTCTCCACATCAGAGAGCTCAGATGGTCCCCTTCATACCTCAAATCACATTAGCCAAATTGTATTAGAAGAAATATGCATGTTCTCTTCAGACTCTCATGACTTGTTTCATATCTTGCCTGTTAAACTCATGTTGCTCTATTTTACAGAGCAGTGAAGGTCTGTCGTGCCCGGTGTTGGGACCTTTTATAAGCAAAAAAATTGTGTAATCCTTTGCATAAATGTGCTGTGTCCTGTGTACTGGACATATCAAGACACCAAGAGTCCCACTTCGGAGGCTGTGTCCTATGGAGGTCACATTTGAAGGCTGCATATGTCATCAAGGATGTCTTATTTAAGAAAAGTAATCATAATAAAATTGACTGTTACTCCTTGCGAGGTGTAAAATACTCCAATTTCTTTTATTTTTTAATGTAACGGTTACTTTTCTTAAATGAGACCTGCCTCGATGACGTATGCAGCCTATTAATTGCTATCTTCGGAGGACACAGCCTTCGAAATAAGACCAAAGTCCCTTTCAAGGAAACTCTGTTCACTCGGCGGCCATATTTGCAACACCTCCGGGTAGTCGGGCACTGTGGGGGAATCCTGAAATCTCAAAAACTGCTTGGCAAACACAATTAAATAACGTATTTCAAATCAGCAACAAAATCTGACATGAACTGTCCCATAAATGTTGTTTCTTACGCTCAAATAACGTTAAAAACAAGGTTATTTTTCAGGCTAGACGAGCCAATGCGCATATGCAGTCCTAAGCGCAAGTCTCAGGTTTCTATGGGAACCCTTTGGGGAACAGGAGCTTCTAATGGCAGCTGCAGTGACGCAATGACTTTACCAATCAGCGATTGGCTCTTTTACTTAAGGCGGGGCGTATTCCGCCATATTGCGCGTTCCAGTTTCTCCCATTCATAACTAATAGGAGTGAACCTTGACGTCTTTCTATATCTAGTCTTTGATAAGACGCAGCTCTCGTATCTCCAAAAACTCTACTTATCAGGAAAAACATTGTATTTTTGAAATAATTAACGATGCATTGCCACAAATATTGTGGCTTTATATATGGTCAGACACTTGTGTCATTATATCATTCAGATTTTACCAAAATCAACTTCAAATGGAGTTAAAAAGTTTAACATCTGGATGAAATCTTACAGAGCACATCCTGGGTTCTTTCGCCGTTTAGGGGTGTGGCCAGTATGATAATTTAATATTTTTTTTTATTATTATTTAATGTGATAAAAATGATAATAATAGTAACATACAGTCAAATCAAACACGGGGGCGTGACCAAAATAATATTAATATATGATTTAATGTGATAATGTTATAATAATAGCTAATGTTAGGGGGCGTGGTCAATATGATAATATTTATAGCTATGATTTAATATGATAATATTATAATAACACTAACATCCAGTGCTTTTCTGTCAAATCAAATATTCGGGGCCTGACCAGATAATATACGAATTAATGTGATAAATTTGCCGTTGTAACAAATGTTTGGGGGCGTGGCCAATATGATCATACATTTATAGCCTGTGATTTAATGTGATAATATTATAATAACACTAGCATCCAGTGCTTTTCTGTCAAATCAAATATTTGGGGGCTTTATATATTAATATAAAATTAATATACGAATAAATGTGAAGATAATAATAGCTTTGTCGTCGTAACAAATGTTAGGGGGCGTGGTCAATATGATAATATTAGTAGTAATGTTAATATTATGATAATATTAATGGATATTTGTAGTTTTTAAATAAAAAATACAAACGCTACAAATCTAAAGGATATATATTTATTATTTATTTTAAAAAAACATTTTTTTTTTCGAGGCGTCTCTTCCTGCCTGAACAAAGGGGTTTGTAATCACAATCAGGTCCGGTTTAAACCCTCGTGTAAACACAGCTTCTGCGTCTCGTCTCTGTCAGTCGGGCTCTCAAACTCTATCACAGTCACAGTGAACACGTCAGAGATCACCACGCATTTACACGCGTGTGCGCGCCTGAGTGTGTCCAGTCGGAGACCCTCTGCCCTAGTTTTAATGCCTGATGCTGCTGCTGCGCGTGGAGGATGAGGAGGCAAATCCCAGAATGTCCTCGCGGATGGATGCAGCTGTTGTTGTAGTTCCGTTGGATAGAGTCGTGCGTGCGCGTGAGTAAATCTATCGATAGATAGATAGATAGATAGATAGATAGATAGATTTTATTCATCCCATGAGGGACATCGGAGGACACATTTGGAAGGAATTTTAAGCTCCGGAGGAGAGAGAGGGGGTCCACTCAGTGCCGACCGGAGCATGATGGACCCCCTGCCCGACATACGCGCGTCTCAGGCGGAGCGCAGCAGCAGAGGAGCTGCCGGTGGGGAATCAGCGGACGATCAGAAACGCGGCTGCGGGAGAAACGCGGCGATGGGCGGCAGCGACAGCCTGAGCAGCTTTGCCGACATGGAAGACTCGCTGGAGGAGAAACTCAAAGGTCTGGCGTTCAGGAAACAGATCTCGTATAGGTAAATATGCAGTTTAATTCATCCTTACGCGTTTGTGTACAGCACTGCATATTTGTGCATGTAATTCTCCACCATATGGAGCGGTAAAACATGTCAGATGGTTTGCTTGTGTTGTGCGTTACTCCTTGTGTTTAACAATGCAAACCCCATTTGTTGTGCAAAGCAACACCCAGCCAACTAAATAACAGAAAATAATAATAAATATACATCGTGGTTTGTGCTTGGATGTCTCTGTAAAAGGAAAACCACTGAAGATTTCGTTTATTAGTATTAGAACAGTACGTGCATTAGGGTTAGTGTTGGTAAATGAATTGCATTATGTGGAAAACGTTTTGTTGCACAACATCATGTGCATGATGTATTTTATCGTTTGGCCCGCTATTGATTTGCTAGCAGGATTAAATTGTGTTTTCCTCTTGCACGTGAAACCCTTAGGCAATCAGACAGGCACTTGTATTGAATTATTTAATTGACATTTGACCAGTATAGACAATAAAAATGACACGAACAGAGCAATGCATAGCTGTCTGGTGATGCATTAGACATCCGCCGCGGTAGAGAGACAGATTCCCCAATGTCAGGGGCAGAAACGGCACGCTTTGCTTTATTAAAGGGTTAGTTCACCCAAAAATGAAAATTCTGCCATCAGTTACTCACCATCGTGTTGTTCTAAACCCGTAAGAATTTCGTTCATCTTCGGAACACAAATGAAGATATTTTAATGAAATCTGAGAGATTTTTATCCCTCCATTGACAGCTACGCAACTGACGCTTTAACGCTTCAAAAAGTTCATAAAGAGATCGTAAAACGAATCTAAATGAATCCAGCAGTTTAGTCCAAATTTTCTGAAGAGACTCGATCGCTTATATGATGAACTTATTTAATTTAGGCTTTTATTCACATATAAACATTCATCAACACACACATCAGTTGTGGTAGCTCAAGCATGTTTGCTTGACATGCGAGAACCAATAAGGTTCATTCTCGTGTTACGAATCACGTTTGAGCTTCTACAAGAACCAATGAGGTTTGTTCTCACGCACCAAGCAAGTACGGTTGAGCTTCCGTTTATGTTCGCTGATCAATGTTTATATGTGAATAAAAGACTAAATTAAACCTATACCTGTTTCACAATCTCTTTTATGAACTCTTTGAAGCAACAAATTGGTAGTTGCATGGCTTGTCAATGCAGGGACAGAAATCTCTCAGAATTCATTTTAAAAAATCTTCATGTGTGTTTCGAAGATGAACGCAGGTCTTACGTGTGGAACGATATGAGGGTGAGTAATTGATGACAGTTTTATTTTTTCATTTTTGGATGAACAAACCCTTTAAAGGTCATTTCGGCACTGAATGGTTTTCAATTCCAGTGCATAACAGTATCTAGTGCATCATAAAGCCCTCTTGTTGGAATTAATCAGTTAGTTTTGCTTGTGCAATGGTGCTTCTCTTGTGTAGACCTTGTAAAGCTGTTGAAAACATCTAAATCGAATCCTTTTTTTGGATGCATTGGTCATGTTGGACATGATTGGTCATTCCAGAACAGTGGATTGAGACGTATCGACAACACTGATTTCATGCTGAAACATTAGCTGTTCAGCCTCATCATTATCACTTTGTAATGTACCTGATACCTTTTGATACCCAAAGGGCTGTAACTGACGTGAATCAAGCAGAGACATGAGAAAACTTGCCTGTTCGTTTCTTCTCAGGGACCCCTGATTTGACCTCCCCCTCCTCCGTTTTCCACCTGTCAGTGGAGGAGTGGAGGTCACTGCTACCCTCACTGCTCCTTCAGAGTCTTAAGGTCAGCCTCCTCCGAGCAGATCAATCCTCCGCTCACAATTAAGGCCAGTCTCTGAAGGAATGATCAAAGTTGTCCTTTCTTTTGTAGGAGCAATCTATATCCATCTCCAATTCAGATAAGACGTCAACTAGTCCCATGAAACTCAACCACACCATCAGTAAAACAAACAAACACAAGCCAATGTGGCCTAAAATGTGATTTGTCTTAGATAAAAGTGTCTTGTTCAGCTTTTTTAAGCAAAGGCTCTAAAAATGGAAGCTTTGAAGTTGCCAAAGACACAAACAGGCACTGTTCCAAAACCTAGTGAGCTGTCTTTTGGTTTACTGTCTACATGCAACATCCTAACTGTAATGGATCCTTGCAGCGCTCTATATGGACAGCAACTTTGCATCCCACAAATAGCGTTCCTCACATGAAATACATGGGAAACTCAACTCACGATTGATCTCAGTGTGATTTCATTTGATTTTATAGCAAATGACTTTATAACAAATCTCAACTGCTTGATTATTTGTTCACAAAATGTAAGAATATTATTGCCAAGCTCTTTATATAAATTTGAATAGGAGTCAAAATCTGCTAAGGGGTAATAATGGTTTAAAAAAGTGATTTTTTTTTCGCTTTTATTTATATTTATTCATGGGTTTAAGAAAAATATTTTTGTTATAAGAAACAATGAAAAAACAACAACTTTGTGCATCAAAACCACTCCTTTTCTGGTAAAAAAAAAATTTAAAATCTACAAATTTGAGTCAGCTGAATATAACATTTTTGACTAGCCAAACATGTCAGTAACATGTAATTTATTTAAGCCAAGAAATACATTTCATTCAGTAAAAGTTATAATGTATAATGAACTACGCAAAAAGCATTTTGAGCATCTCCAGCACGTTTTATAATTACCCAAAAATCAAACGTAGTTCACCCCTCACATACGTTATCATGTCCATCAAAAGCTGAACCTGGCTGTCGGTTGAAATATTAGAACTAAAAACACTGACATAACACACTCATGAGCATCAATCACTTCACTAAATACTTGCTGACTAAGAATTAAATAATAATTATTACCTTATCTGTTTTCAAATCCGCATAATTTGAATGTCACTACATTGATGTCTGTCAAAAAATAACATGCACTATACACAGTAGTATTAACAAGAAGCAGAGGTCAAGCGAGTCACACATTTCCTTGAAAACCCAAACTACCGAATGTTTTGACTACGTCATCGCTTTCCAAGAAGAGGGAGAAAATGGCCGCCTGAGCGGCTTCAACATGCTGTCTGTCAGAGACGATAACGTACATAATACATAACACACACAAGTATAAATTTGTTCTTCACTCACTGAAATTGAATCGGAATGATCAGGGAACTGAGTGAAATACTTCACACTGCATGCTAAAGGGAATAAATGCCACTCCAATTGAAAAACTCCATTAGGTTCGTGAACATTGTTCAACATGTGTTGTATGTTATTATTTTGACAGACATTTTTATGACTTTGCAATTCTTTCATAATTTTGGCAATAGATGAACTGAGAACTCACTATCTTCTCAATTGTTTAAAAGATTAAGGCGATTATCTAAGTGTGATAAAATGTTGTTTCATTTTCCAATAAAAGATGATGCATTTTTACATGATCTGTTTCATTTAATTACCCCATTTAATATTGACTCTTATCTCAGTAGACAGCATAATCAGCATATTAAACATGCTGCTGCCTTTTGGAACAGGCTTCACGTTTGAAGCGTATCTGATGTCTTAAAATGCTGCCTAGGTAGGTTTTGGAACAGAGCCTCAGTGTTCTTCTTCATACTCTCCTCAAATAAAGCACTTATATCAGTTTTTTGTTATCTAGTGAATCATGTTCAGCTTATAAAGAGGCTCTTGTGTCCGCTCTCTCTCGCGGTGTAAATGAAAAACGCTCTAGGATTGCAGCAGCAGACAGTGGAACATAAAAAGAACTCATGCATTTTTAAGTGTCCTATCACAGCCCCGATTGTAGATTTATACATGCTTGACACATTTTCACTCTGCCAGGCTGCTGAAAAGTTAAACATGCATATTTATTGCGGTCTGCTCATTATCAGAGAGTGCAAAAAACTTGTTTGTTGAGCTTCTTCAAATGGTGGACGGTTACTCCGTTAACTTACATTGCTAAATGACCAATTAAATCTGATTTAAACTAGTGTGGACGGAAATATTTTACATGTGTAATGTGTGAAGACGTGTATTCAATGAGGGGAAAAAAAGTGATATTAATTTAATTGTGGGATGGTCTCTATATGGCAGGTGGTTGGAGGGTCGGTGCTGTAAAGTAAGAGGGATTGGTGATGTCATCAGAACAGGAAAGTTGTTTTAGGATCAGAACAAATTACATTTTGATGGCGGATTAGAAACTTCTTCGTAATAACGTGCAATCATGCATAATTACACTAGTAAATAGGGTCAATTTGTTCATTTGAACATGTTGTCTGCATTTTAAATCCAGAACATTCAGTCATCACAATGAGGAAGCATATTACCAGGAAGTGATGCATTGTGCTGCCAGCGACGCTGCAAAATAGATGGGAATGGGTTTAATATTTGATCGCTTACAAGTGTTGTGTTTTATCAGGGAAACTTTAATAAGAGCCCTGGTGCATTTAGTCATCTGTCAAGTTGTGCCAGTCCTCCTCCTTTTTGGCACTTTGCTTTATGTGTTTGGCTGAAATCAGCTGTGTAGACACTGCACCCAATTAGGACGTACCCTTCACAGTTACTTTACTGTGCTGTGTTATTTTTTTATTATTCTCATTTCTAGTTGGCATTGAATCAGAGTGCGAAATGGCCGGCACACCTACTGTAAATGTGGATGCGTTAGTGGAATTGTGTGTAAATACTGTACGTAGGCTGAAATCAAGAAGGAGGTGTTCGAATAGTCGTTCCATCCATGACTAATGTACCTTTTTTAGACCTGCTGTTCTTTTGTAAGTTGCGCTTCATTGGCCGACGTCCAGCTGACGTGTTAAATCATGCAAAGGTATGCTATGTGCGTAAAAGAGGGCAGCGTCTAGGTACTCGTCTCGTTTCCTGCACGCTGAACGCAAAACCAGGGAGCACGCAGTAGATCCTGATGGCAGACACGAATAAGGATTTTACATAAATGGTCATAATCTCTCCTGAAGATGGCTGTGTGCAGACCGGCCGGCTTAACGCCGATAAAGCCAGTCTTTTTTTTTTACGCTGTGGCGGGGGTTTGTTTTGCAGTCTGAGGAGATGCATTAAAGGATTGGAGTTTTGAAGCTTTTCCTTATTAGGTATATGAGTGTAAGAGGATTTTCCTAGGCTGTTCTGTTCAGTGAAGCATCACACAGATGAGTTTGCTGCTGAGCTGCGCCTCATAAGGGGTCGAAGCAGAAATTTAGCCCCAGGCTTTTGTCTTGTTGTAGGCCCGGGCTGCGTTTCCACTTAATTTAAAGGGTTAGTTCACCCAAAAATGATAAGTATCCCATGATTTATTCACCCTCAAGCCATCTTAGGTGTATATGTCTATTTTCTTTCAGACGAACACAATCAGAGATATATTTAAAAATATCCTGGCTCTCCTAAACATTATAATGGTAGTGAACGGGGGGCGAGATTTTGAAGCCCAAAAAAATGCGTCCATACATCATAAAAATTAATGCCTCCAGGGGGTTAATTAAGTCCGTCTGAAACGAAGCAATGGGTTTTTTACGATACTCCTATTCTACGTCAAACATCGCGTCATGGGTTACTCTTACGCAGTATGCATATGGTCATCTGGCAGAAACTAGTTATTTTACTTCATAAAGTTTTAAATATGGATATTTTTTTTACAAAAACCCATCGCTTCACTTCAGAAGGTCTTTATTAACCCCCTGGAGCCGTATGGATTATATTTATGATGGAAGGATGCATTTATTTTGGGCTTCAAAACACGCCCCCTGTTCACTACCATTATAATGCTTAGTAGAGCCAGGATATTTTTAAATATATCTCAGATTGTGTTTGTCTGAAAGAAGATAGTCATATACACCTAGGATGACTTGAGTGCGAGTAAATCATGGGATAATTTTCATTTTTGGATGAACTATCCCTTTAAAGGGGACCCTTTTTTATACCCTTTTTCAAAGTCTTGATTTAGTTTTTTGGGGTCTGCTAAAATAGGTGTTCAATGCCTCATTTTTTTCACATATTTGACATTGTTGCAGCACCTCTCATCCCAATCTGTCAGTAACGCTCTATTTAGCTCCTGTCTCCCTCTTTCCGAAAAGCGCAATGGGCTCTGATTTGTCAGTTGGACCAGTGTGTTGTGATTGTTCAACCTATAGAGTTTCAACACACCTCTAACTAACTCAACCAGGCCCCACCCCTTTATTTTGCATATGCCTTGGGCGGGAATTGTTTAACTGATGAATATTGTGACGTGTTCATTCCCGGAAGAAAACTCAAGGCATTCAGAAACACTGACATATAGAGAATAACTCCTGCTGGAGTGACTTTGTAGTGTGCTTTGTAACTTTGCAGACCTTTTTCAACAGCAACACTAAATAAGAGCCAGATGATGAAATAAGTGTCTGTGTTACTACATATCCTGCCCACAAACGAATGTAGTACATCAAAGTGCTTGTTTCTAACTCTTAGTTCTACTTTTGAGAATGCATTTTAACATCTGAAGTAATACAAGCAATTTCATTTCCCTACTTCCCTCTGCTGTCTCCTGTCGTTCCTCTGCGGTGACTCTGTCCTGCACCTGTAGTTCTGGCAGAGGAGCACCTGCAGACAGCCACCACATTGGAGGTGTGAGAGACTTCATCTCCGCCTCCGTCTCTTCATTCGTCTCCCCCCGCCTCAACAGGGAGTTAACACTGTCTCGCCGCGTGTGCCATTCACCCGCTCTAATTCACTCTGACGGCTCAAACAGGCTTGCTGGTCTTTCATAAAACCTGCTACGGCCGCTACCGTGAGTGTGTTTTGGTGGGGCGTCAAACGAGAGAATGAAACATGTAGTCGGTTGTAGGCGTGATTTTGCCGTATGGACTGGCTTTAAGCACCCATCATGCTAGTTTCTCTTAGACACAAGTTTCAGTGCATTTGCATTTTCTGTGCTGATTTTGGTGGAAAATCTAGAATTCTGAATAATGAATGTAAACATGGTAAATGTGTTAAATGGAGTAGAAAGCACATAGTGCATGCTGCTGCTTATATACAGGCTGTACTGGGATTACTGGGTAGATTTTTTTTTTTTTTTTTTTCAAATGATGTGAGTTTTATTCATGATCTGAATCCTGACGCCGAGTAATTTCACTGATTGCTAGAGCAATAATATTGGTGTGTAATCCTACCTGATGAAGTGAAGTACGGCTTTGTGCCCAACCGCTTGTATTCATTCATGTTAATGGCACATTAGAGGATTTCATCCACTTGTGTTTGCTTCTAGGTGAATGGAAATGCCCACCAGGTACTAGCTATCCTCGTTTAGTCTTTTTGATATAAAGTAGGCGAGAAGAATCACAAAAATATTAAGCAGCACAACTGTTTTCAGCTGCATTGATAATAATAAATATTTCTTGAGCAGCAAATCAGCATATTAGAATGATTTCTGAAGGATCATGTGACACTGAAGACTGGAGTAATGATGCTGAAAATTCAGCTTTGCATCACAGGAATAAATTACATTTTAAAATATATTCACATAGAAAACAGGTATTTTAATTTGTAATAATATTTCGCAGTATAACTAAATTTTTAATCAGATTAATGCAGCCTTGGTGAGCATAAGAGACTCTTTTTGAAACTTTTCAGTGGTTGTGAATATATCACAATAGTTGCTTTTCCATGATATTTAAAAAAAAAAGCCATTTTTTATGGAAGCCTATTTCTGCCTCAGAAGGAAAAAGTTATAAATTTATAAAGGAAAACTTATAAATAATTTTTTCTCACAATTCCAACTTTATATCTCATAACATGTTACTTTGTATCTCACTATTCCGTCTATCCATCCATCCATCCGTCCGTCCATCGTTCCATCCATCCATGCTCATATAAAGCGAGTCTCTTCAGAAAATTTGGACTAAACCGCTCAATTCATATGGATTAGTTTTACGATCTCTTTATGAACTTTTTGAAGCATCAAAGTTGCTTAAATGTCAATGGAGGGACAGAAATCTCTCAGATTTCATTAAAATATCTTCATTTGTGTTTCGAGGATGAACGAAAGTCTTACGGTTTTGGAACGACATGAGGGTGAGGCAGAATTTTCATTTTTGGGTGAACTATCCCTTTAAGTACCTCTGTGTCTTGTTCATGAGTGAGGGTAGGTCAGGACTTTATTTCTCATAATTGCAACCTTATTCCATACAATCACAACTTCATTTTATATTTTAAACTTTTATTTTTTAATAAATAAACCTGAAAACAAGCTAATCCAGTGAATTATTAATTTCAGTTTTTCTTTTTTTTGTTGCTCTCAAGTGAAAATATCGCAATGCAGTCCTGCCACTAATGGAAACAATAAATGAAAAGACGCAGAGGTCAGTGATAGAGACCTGAAGCGAGTTTATCATCTGTTTCCCATGCCTGGGAAAGGTTGTAAATATTGCGGCTGCACGTGCAGCTCATTTGCATTCACTCTCTGCACACATTATCTTTTCAACACAATTAGCTCATTCTGCCTCTCTCCTGGTCTTTTTCTCTGTGTAATGCGCTCTGCTCGCTAATAATAGCTCGCCGTATATCTCTCTCCAGCTGTGGTCTGGGAGGTTGCGTGTGTGTGTGTGTGTGTGGGTTCAGCCCTTTATGCACTGATAGCACAGGGTTATGGCAGCACGGGCCTCATTTAGCAAATGATTAATTCAATTAGGCAGCAAGGACCTCAGGTGGAAAAGAAAAACCAGGAGGCCCTTCATGTTCCTGAAGCCCTCAATACACTGCCCTCCGAGAGGTGGAACCGAGGAGATCCGGCCCCGCTTTTAGTGCACTAATGGAGGATCCAGGGTCCTGACACACATTAGTGTTGCATTCAGATTGCTGTTTTCAGCACACAACACAGCGTTTACCTGATCATTAGCAGGAGAGCCATCTGCCACCATTGCTCTGTGTTCAGAGACTGGCTTTTTGGGACACGTAGGGATTGGCGTATTTAAGTGGCACAGGTCACAGATAACAACTACATATTGTCTGAAAGAAAACTGCAGGTCATGGATGTGTTTTTGCCATGAATGAGAGGTTTATTTACATTTCATGTGGTTTAGAATGTCGAAGGGTTAATTTTCAATTCAAAATTGTGGTTTATGACATCCATCCAACCATAGAATAGAGATGAATCATGATGGTTGACTAATCGTCCACAACTGACGAATATTCGTCTACTATTTTGTTTTTATAGATTTCGCTTTGGTGCTAAATTTATCGTGCTGAGCTTTAGCTGTTAAGACAGTTTGCACAATAAAAGCCCTTTCGGGAAAAGTTGCGTCTTTGAATTCCATATTTCAATTCAAAATTTAAATTCAACCTCCCATTCTTTAAATTTAACATGTCAAATTCAATTTTTCAATTCAATTCACATTACATTTATTTTATTTGTATAGCACTTTTCACAATACATATCGTTTCAAAGCAGCTTTACAGAGAATGCATGTCAACATTACAAATCAACCAAAAAACTTCCCTGGCTCAAATTTTTGATTTTGTTCATATTTTTTTCTGAAGAAAGACAAACATAAATAGTGATGAAAGGTGAAATATTAAATTTCATGGATGAATATTTATTGAGTAATCCACTATTTTGTAGAGATGACAATGACAGTTTTCACCTGAGATTTGGAGCCAAATTACAGGGGGGTAAAAATGACTTGAGAAAGATGGCAGCATCATTATTTTATTTTTACACAGAGATTGGAAGATCTGTTAAAGAAATCTGTTGACTTTAGAAATCTTAGTTGCATTATATGCCAATGGTGACAGTTTAAAAATGGGGGAAAAGCAGTTTTCAAGTTTTTCCCCCCAAAGTTTGCTTACCTGTAACTTTTTACAGTATTAAAAAGTCTTTAAAAGTATTAAAGATATCTTAATATCCTTTTAGATTTTGGTTCTTAACAAACTTTTCTTTTTGTGTCTGAATTTTCAAGGCCCTATATGGTTTATTTCCAGAGATATTGGAATCTCAATATGGCTCCAAGAATAACTGGTTGAGTTGACACGGAATGACCAAATTGTGATTGATCATTTTACCTGTTAGTCCTCGTTCGCTTCCTTTCTAAGTGAGCTCTCGTCCAGAATAATCTGCAAAGTAGAACAGACTTTATTGGATAGTCAAAACAAGTCTGGCTGTGTGAACATCGTCGTTTAAAAATTATAGTGACTATTCCTGTTCTTCTGGAGAGGTTAGTATAAAGTGGACTTTTGGGACTCATATTCCAACCCAAGCAGTTTCTGTAGGTGTGCAGTCCACCGGAGTCCATCTCAACCCTGAACTTTGCTCTTGATGGCGGGGCTATTTTCAGCAGATGGATGGGTCAGATCCAGGGGAGAGATGCGTGCTTCCGATGCCTCCCCCGCACCCTGCGCCAAACGCTGAGGTTAATTATGGAGGTGTCAGCAGCCAGAGGAGGAGAACAGAGAGAAGAAAGAGCTAGAGGAGGTTTATGTACAGGCAGGAGTGGGCTCCAACACTCCCACATACTCTGCCAGTGATGCTCTTAATCTCTCTCACTCACACAAAAGCATCACCGTCACAGTTATATGTAATTATACAGTCCGATCCCACACGCTCCCACTCGCGGAGCCACAGAGAGCGCACGACGCGGTATTGTTACGTTAACATATATCTATAACGTGAAAGAACATCGCATGCCGTACAGACCCGGTTCACCCACCTCCTGTAAAACTTGAGTTTGTATGTTTAATTATTAAATAATGTTGCTCAGCCATACTGTATGTGGTGTTTTTACTAAACTCTGAGGGGCCGAACTGACTGGTTTCCTGTGATTGTTGTTGGCCAAAAGGCAGACTTGAATGTGTGTGTATGTGTGTTTGTCAGGTCACAGACAGTCAAGGGAAGGACACAGAAACTGCAGGGGGTCTGGACCTCTCCCTCAAAACACCGGGAAATGTGTCACAGCTGTTTCTGTTGCGCCGCAAAGCAATTGAAACAACACATTTTACATGCAAGAGCTAACCATGAGCATTATTTTGTCTGCAATAAATGTCAGCATCAGAGGAAAAAAACAGTGTTATTTACAGCATTTAATAAAGAGCTGCTGTCCACATTATATAAAGTATAATGAATCCATTCATCTGTAGAAATTATTTGCACTGTTTGCTAAGACAATCGCTATTGCTTTTGCTCTAATGTGATTTGAACAAGCTTCCAACCATAAGTATTAGACATTTGTTACACTGTTTGTGCAACAGACAAGAATGATACCTGAAATTGTGCCGCTTATTGAGTGTGCTGTAACTTTCCTAACTGATCATGCTTACAATATTTGACTTACATTGAAGGAGAGACCCGAGCCATATCAAGAGAGGAGAATATCATAGTGACTTGTGGGTGCCTTTGTTTGACTGAACCAGTATAGCTACCCAGAACACCCTAGCAACCACGTAGCAACAAGATATAAAACAATCAGAACATCATAGCGATGCAATAAATAGTATTTCATAGTGTTGTCAAAAATATCGATATTTCGATATATATCGATACTAGTGTTGTCAAAATTACTGTCTTTGGTACCAAGTTGGTACTGAAATTTTAAAAATGTGGTTTCCCCCTAGCATTTTGAGCACTGTCGAGCGGCCATTGTGTTCACGCGCTCAACAGATATGTCTGTGATTAGCTACAATGATCAACGCTTCAAAAACATGTTCATTCGCGGTTGAATAGTGCTTGTATTGCCGCTTCTCAAACAGCTCGCGAGTACCAAATTGACTTCTTTTTCATGGCTTATTGCGCTTAAAATGTCATATACATACAACATTTTGTCAAAATGTCCAGATGAGAGAAAACGCATGTTGTGTTACAGTATATTGGATTCATGCATAAGCTCTTAAAGTGACAGCAGCCTAATAAACCTGCTGCAAAAGACAAAGAGAAAATCACTCGCTGCTCTTGACTGAATAACTTTTGTAACTTTAATTGTAAGCATTAATCTGTATTTACAATGAAAACTATCCAGTGTTATTTTACATTTGATCACTTTAATTTCTGTAGTATTTCTTACCTGAATACTACTGTTAGACCCACCTGAAAAACTTAAAGCCATGTTTATTTCATTTTCCTCTTTATTCTGTTATATTTATTTGTGCTATCATTTACAATTTGTTTATTTGTTCTTATTTTATTACTGACTGTTTACTTGTCTTTTTTTTGTAAATGTAGTTTTTTTAAGGTATGTATCAAAGTTGGAAATTGGACAACACCTATAGCATAGTGTTGTCTAGTTTTGCACAATGAAGCACCACTTAATATTTTCTTTAGAAAATGTAAAAATCTATTTCACTTTTATATCTTCTGTCAATTGAGTGTCTGAATTCAGTTCTTTTTTTAAAGATTCACCTTTTTCTTTTCCCCGCTTGAGTCTTTCAGTGATCATAAAATGTGTGGCAGGAAGCTGGTGTCGCTACGCATGAGGATCTTTAACAGGAGAAAGTGTCAGAAAGCAGGAGAGACTGAAATGAATAGAGCGAGAGGCGATTACCCATGAGCACTTGGATCCGCGCGAACGGCACTCGCCAAAGCCAAACCACCCACGGCCCCTGCACCCGCTGCACTGCAAAAAAAAAATCAGTCCCTTAATCAGTATTTTTGTCTTGTTTTCCAGTAGAAATATCCAAAGATTCTTAAAAAATACTTGAAGCTAAATTGTGAGCTAATCAGACTGTGAAAGAGACGAGTGGGGAAAAGATGAGGGGGAGGGAGATGAATGTAGGACAGAGGGATGGAGGGGGAGAGTGTCTGTGCTCCTTCATGTGGTGAAGGACGAGGTGCATGTGGCCCACAGCAGCTGGTCTGCCGGGAGAAACTGAAGTTTGACCCTGACGAGGAGGAAAGGGAGAAGGGTAGGGAAAGAAAGGGAAGGAAAGAGAAAGAAAAGGCATAGATAAAGTGAGAGTTAAGGAGGAAGGTGAGAGGCTGTAGTCTTGTATATGCACAAAAGGATGTGAAAATGCATGTGAAAATGTTATGTGCTAACCAGATTGTGTAACTTCCGTTGTGGACGCACTCTTCCATTAACAATGCATTGAAACATGGGCAACTATGCCCCTGTTTACACCTGGTATTAAGATCCGTATTAAGATTTGTGTGTGCACTCATCCAAAACACGCACACGGAAAGCCACGTCTCAGACATTGAGCAAATATTGAGTTCTCTTTCAAGTCTTGCGCCTGGACGGACAAATTACCACAAAAACTGTTTCAAAATGCTCGTCTTGGCGAGTATCATAGCAAACATAGTAGGTTGGTTATGTCTCAAGTGAACGTAAACAGTCAAGAACGACAATGCATGTGTATCAGTATCAGCATGTCTTAAAGTGACAGCAGCCTAATATTCCTGCTGTCTGTGTTTTTAATGTTAATCAAACAACAAAAGACAAGGAAATCACTCACTGCTCTTGACTGAATAGCTTTTGTAACTTTAATGTTGATTACTCTTTATTTAATTTATACAGTGAAGATTATATGCAATGTTATTTTACATTTGATTAATTTATTCAGTTTCTATACATGAAAGCTATTGTTAGATCCCTTAATAACCTAAAAAGCACTGTTTATTTTATTTGTATCTTTGCTCTGTTGTATTTATTTGTGCTGTTGCTTGTAGTTTATTTGATCTTATTTTCTTTATTTTTATTTGACAGTAGTCCTTGAACATAGCACATACCGAACCGTACTGAAATCGTGACAAATACCATGATAAAAACCGAACCGTGAGTAATTTGAACTGTTACACCCCTAGTAAATATATGGGCTTTTTCAGATCTTTTGATCTAATGTATGAAATAAGCTCACACAATTTACATATGAACGAGGACGGAAATGACGGAAAAACACAGAGAGCATTAGCTTTCGTTTCTGCTCTGACAGCCACAAGACCGGCTGAACGTTGTGAATGTGTGTTAGAAATCAGGAATGGTAAGAGAACATGGAATGTGCATGGAATGATTTTCATCTTCAAACTAAACTTGGGTCTTCAGCCAACAAAGTTTAAATCTCGTCTGGTAGTGCGCTTCCCATAAAGTTTACGTGTTAAGTCAGTAGGCGGTCTTTAGTGGCTGTTCGAACACATTCGACCAAATGCCCAACACTATAAATGCAATCCGGTTGAATGCGTTTTCGACTGCCTCTGGAAGTGGACAAGCTCAAAACGTTTTAGACCCCATTTACACCTGTATTTAGTGTCGTCCACGGTCCACTTGTGATCCGATAAACCAAAACACATCTGTAATACCAGGTGTAAAAAGGGCCTATAGCACAAAGGAAGCACAACATTCTATAGTGTTCTCATTATAATGTTATGTATGGCAGATTGGCACTGCCCATCTTGCACTTTACTGTACTTTCCAGTCATCACTGTGCACTTTCTGTCACTTTATTTCGCCGGTCTGGACGGCATGCTGTCCTAACGGTAACCAATCAGACCTCAGGTACCGCACAAAATTCCGCAATGACCAATCAGAAAAAATGTATAGATTTTTTAAAGTCACAGCGATCATCATTTTCATGATCGATCATCCCTACTGTAGACCTGAGATGATGTTGAGAAAGATAAAGAGAGACTGTAGAAGGTTGTTCATGTCTGCTCTTTGAAAACATGCCCTATATATTTATACCTCTCTGTAGAGGAAGGAAAGAGGTACCGAGAGAAAGATTGAGGAACAGACTATCACATCACTATGAGGAAAGGACATGAAAACACTCTCATGAGGGAAGGCAGAGCTCAGACAGGACGGACAGAATGACATGTAAGGGATGACAGTCATTAGTGGACTGTGGAGGGAATGTGTGTGTCGCAGCGTGAGGCTGGGAGGTGATGGATATAAATATCTGAGCACTGTTGTTTGGGGAGTTCAAGCGGGAAAAGCCCAGGCTTCCTGTCTGACCGCTGTACCAGCAGGATGGGAGTTCTGTTACACATTTTATACACAATACTCTCAATGCATGTTGATGCCCTACAAACATTTATTGAAACACCGTAAACGAATATGGAACTACACAATGAATGCATTAGAAAACAAATGCATTTAAAGATTTTAAACACTAGAAAGCTACTCGTTCCATGAGTAGCACTAGTACACACATGCATTAACATTCTTAGATTGTATCTGCGCATGTATGTGTAGTTGTCATTCAAATAGTTTGAGCAAACACATGCTGTCAGTGAACAGTATCATGCAGCATCATGCAGTTTTTTTTATCATGCATTTCCTACGTTGTTATCAGAAGGCGCAAAGTTTATTTAGCTGAAATCACTGAAGATGTGAAGACCATTTATCTGTCAGTGAATCAGGCTTGTTGAGCTCTTCCGTCACCAGCTCCACCGCAGATGTTATCTGGGTTATCAAGAGCGAACACGACATCCCGAGAAGGATAGCAGTAAAGTTTGTTCTGTATGTGCGAAAATGTCATGTGAAATACCCAGTGCAGATTCCAGTGCCATCTGATCTTGCTATTATTGTAGGAGACAGCCTCAGTGAAGAGCTTGAGAGGAGATATGAATCCTGTAAAGACGAAAAATGTATTTAGAATACATTAAATGCTAACATTAAAAAGAAAACAAAGTTGGCCATTTTATTTAAAACTCTTACAGTGTCCTTTCCACCACATAATAATATATATATTATAATTTGAAATGTGTGTGTATATGCAGTTTTGGAAATTTGTTAGTAGATAAACTAGTGAGAGTGTGAAAAGTGTTTACAAGAGTTTATTTATTCACTTTTGGTCCACCAGGCCAAAAGTGTCCATAGGTGAAGAAACACCCGTTTATGATTGGATCTGCCCACGGATACGTCCACCTACCACTTCTATTTCTTCCCCATGATCCGGTCACAAGTGTGATGTATGTGCTGAGTTTGCTTGTGTGTGTGTGTGTGTTTGTGTGTAGTTTTCCTGCCATTGTCAGTAGGTGTGTGTCAGGCTGCAGTGACAGAGCTCAGGGGCAAATGAGAAAAATGTGTCTCCATCCGGCACACACATGAACACATAGTCACAACAACAACATCACAGACACACACATACAAAAAGACCCTGACCTGAGGGAATTCGGCCCCAACACATACAAACTGAATGACTAATACCCTGACCACACATTTATTCAGGAAACATTAGCGTAAATGCAGTAGTTTAGAAACTGCATCCTTGCCTTGGGATAGAGTAAGCATGCAAAGCATTTGTAGAAAATATTTATTTCTCTCCTGACTTGCAGCAGGTATGATGCTGGAATCAGCATGTTTCTCTGAAAACATTTTGAGGAACATGCGTATATTGTACAGCAACAATTGATGGCTCTGGAAGACCTTATAAGTAAGCATTCATTTACCACAGGGTCTGAAAACCTTTGGAGTCATAGTAGGAGTGCTTGGTTCAAAAAAGCTTGGGAAACCCGGAATTAGTAGACGCTTTTATCCAGAGTGACTAGCAGTACACTATTGCAAGGACAAAGTCCTCAAGAGCACAATGGTGATAATTTGTTTCTTGTTGTGTTCAAACCAGCAGCCTTCTGGTTACTGGTTCCCACTGTTGGGACTGCTGTGCACAGTTGCTGCTTTGAACACAACAAGAAAGAAGTTATCCCCAGAGGGATTCCTGATGCTTGTATGGCTATGTAATGTATGGAATGTCCCAAATCTGACACACATGTATAAGAAGACTTGTGGGAAACCTGCGTACTGTTAATTTGATAAACTGATAACAAGACGTGTCCTAAAAATGAAGTGCTGTTAATGTGTGATGTTCTTATCTAGAACATTCTGTATTGCCTCTTGATACATTCTTGTGTTGTTCTGTTCATCACGTTCTTATCAGGACACTGCTGGCTTCAGATAAAAGCACGAAGATTGAATTAGCACTAATCACCGATCTGCCCAAGATTCCTCTCAGTCTTGGGGTCTCGCGGGAGCTCTGCGTACACGTTGATTTTGTTACACTCATTACCTTTGGCACATCTTTCTCTTGCTTGCGTTTCTTCATCCCCCCAGTGCAGAGTCTCAGATCTTAATCTCTGGAGCGAGAGGGAGGCATGAGAAAAAGGTCTGAGTCAAGGACATCCTGCTCCGATGAAAATGAGGAGAGGAAGAAGGATTGTGTTGTGGAGCGCCAGTAGCCTTGAGGAAGCTGATAATGCTAAGGCTCAGAGAAGCTGTCCTTCAAGTGCATGTTCGCCAGGGCCCCGCGGGCGGGTAGAATCACAGCGAGCACACTGACCCAGTTATAGAGTTGCAAGGAGAGATTTAGCAAAGCAGAAGTAGAGAGAGAAAAAAAGAGATTCAGGAGTCAAGATCAGAGACTCTTCCTGCAAGCAATTCCAGAAGATCGCTTCCAGATCGTTCATTGTCTTCACGTTACTTGTTGAAAAGACATGGACAAGGCTCATTCATTTTCACTCTTTCACAATCAAATCATGAAAGAACTTGCTGGCATACATCACCAGGCACTAACTGAACAACATAGATCCATGACTATTAGCCCTTACGTAATCAGACTCCTCACAAAAAGCTTTGCATCATCAAAGTGTGAGGTCACCAAATTAAGTCACATCCTGTAGAGTCACTCAATCAGTCTAGGCAGAGCAGAGAGCCAGTCAAATACTCCTTTAGACTAACAGATCCATGGATAAAGTGTCCCTTTGTAACAGGTTGCCCATAGATTGTCTTGCAGAAGGTCATCTTGGGTTACATAATAGTCCTTAAAATAGCTCAAAGTGCTAGACGTGGGGCTGACCTTGTGGTTTGGTTCTCTGGGGGTAACGATGGCAATGATGATTGCGAGAGATTCTTGTCTGTCTCTGGTGACAGGACAGGATCTGACACCCATACACGCCCCCCGGTTCTCAGGTGTCCTCCGTCAGGTCTCAGCTATCTGACGGCCTGATGATCTCAGCACTACACTGGCAGCGGGAGGGTGCACGATTGGGTGTGTTAGGCATGCTTGGGCTCTAGCAGGCAGCCATGTGTAACAGTGATGTCAGCCTACCTTGCACCGGTGGAAGTGAGCCTTGCCCAACTTCGCATGCTGCTGGAGAAGAGGTGAGAAGCATACCGGTAGTTAGGAAAGGAGGAAACAGATTGAAAAGGCAAAATGGAAGGATGATCAGGGCCCAGAGGACAGTAGAGGAGAACCGAGTATGCGGGAAAGGGCGGAAGCGGAAGGTGACCTGGTACCACAGGCTTCTGGGCTACAGGTTAGTGACAGCTTTGTGGTGCCTTTTCGCTCTATCTGGCCCAGGTGTTGCTGTATATCACTTCAGCAGCTGAACTCCACACTTTTACTTCTTTTCTCACTGAGATCGAGAGTGGGCGGCGCGGAGAGATGATATCATAGCTGTGTACGTGGGTTGACACCTGACTTAAAGCGTGGAGGGAGTTTTCAACCCACACACAACTACAAAACCTAATTGGCCGAGACAATGGGAGTGGGGACAGAGATTATGATGCTGACAACAAGATTTAAGACTTAAATACACCAACGGTGGCGTGTGTTGGACTGTTGCCATGACTACACAGGAGGGATGATATTACCGCAGGGTGTCGTGGGAGGGAGGGAGAGTCAGTGGCCGCTAAATTGAACACACATCCCCTGCGTTTGCACATGTAAACCCTCTGTCCATCCCTTCATGTCTGCCTCTTGGATAAACAGGAGCTTGCACGGCAAATTAATACTGGCCGATGACAAATGTCACACACATGCACATCATCCATCTGAAATCTCCCGGTGAAGCCAGACCACTGTCAGAGCCCGTTTTAGTAGAACTAATTCCATTATAGCAGTCTCCCTGATTGCTCTTCCTGTCTGTTTCCACCGGCTCTGGTCGGCATGTGGCGTATCCTTTATCTCAAATTGTGTTCCATTCTGCCTGCGTGCCATGCACTCAGTTGATTACTTTCTAGTGATATGTTCTGCTGTCCGCGAAATGACACTGTTTACCCAGGACTGATTGTACACCCTAATGTAAGGTGTCTTTAAACAGTGGACATCGTTGATTGATTTGCTTAATGCCATGGAATAATATTAAACAGAAATGCGTTACTCATTTACCTGACTGCAATGGGAAAGAGGATATGGAGGTCTCAACCTCTTCAACCTCGTCTCTATGTAAGTTTAGTGCAATCTTGACCATTCAACATTTAACTCATTCACAGGCACAAGAAAGACATGCTTGCTTGCTGTGCCTGAAGCATGTGACACTAATAATTCAGTAGTCACGTTGCTTTCTAATGCAAGCCTTCTCACTCAGCTCCCTGTATTGCATATTGCATGTATGTATTGCATGTTTCCTTCACAGCATTTTGTCACAATGGCCTTTTTTCAGATGCATGTGTCATCCTATCCCACAAGAACATTTTGTTGCTCACAAGTTGCTCTGGAGAAGTGTCAACATTGTCTAAGGAGGTTGGCGCCGATAGCCTCGTGAGCAGCGCGCCGACATATAGCGTCGTTGCGCTTCGGGCGACCCGAGTTCGAGTCCCAGCTTGAGGACCTATCCTGATCCCAACCTCCTCTCTCTCTCTCCCACTTCGCTTCCTGTCTGCTTACTGTCCTATCATAATAAAGGCAAAAATTCCAAAAATAAATCTTTTAATAAAAACTTTGTCTAAGGAGAAAGACCTTGAGATCTCTTCTGAAAACCCTAAGAAGACATGTTAGATAATTACTTTTGGTAACCCTTTAGTATGGGGAACAATTCTCACTTTTAACTAGTTGCTTATTGGCTGTTTATTAGTACTTATAAAGCACATATTAATGCCTTATTCTGCATGACTATATTCTACATCCCTTAATCCTACCCCATACCTAAACTCAAACGCTACAACAACTACCTTACTAATTATTAATAAGCAGTAAATTAAGAGTTTATTGAGGCAAAAGTCGTAGTTAATAGTGAATGTGTTCCCCATCCCAAAGTGTTACCTTACTTTTTGTCAGGAGAAAAATCTGAGAACTTAAGTCTTCATTTTGTCTCCATTTTAGCATGTTGGTGTATAGGAGAAGCAACTGAGATGTTAAAGAGATCTTGTTTGTGTTTTTTGTTCTTGTCTATGTGTGTATAACATTTGTTTATGTCTATTTGTTGTCATGTTTCTGGCCTTCACCACATTTTGTCACAGTGGCATGTTTTCAACGCACATGTCATCCGACAGTGGCTCTATTTTTAGCTCGGAGGGTAAAGGTGTGTGATCCCGTGGCCCCAGCTCGCTTTACAAAAGAGCTCGTAACTAGACTCTCGCTTGTGTTCTTTCTGAACGGGATAATTTTAGATGAGGATTTGAAACTTTCAGCAGGGTGTCAGGTGTACGGACCACCATTTCCTCGTCCGTTGTTCTTTTCACCCCCTGACTCTATTGCTTGTGTCATAAGTGTGTATAAAATTATACACGGAGCGTGGGGTCACTTTCAACCTTCGCTTCAAAAGGGACGGCCATATGGCACTGTGTTTACTATGTTAAATACTGAGCCTTTTGGAGGAAGATCAGGTTGTATAATGCTTGTATAAATGGCGCCTATAGATGGTTTTATAATAATGTGAAACTATTTTTGATTATGCACATTCATAAATGCCTGAAATGCCTGTATAGTACAAACTTTACAAACTTTATGTATATATATATATATATATGTGTGTATTTTGTAAAAACTAATTTCCAAACTAAAGTCATTCCATGTCAACTCAATCAGAGGTCCCTGGCTAAAAAATTTGATTTTGATAATTTTTTTTCTGGTGAAAGAACAGGCATGCAAACTTTGGAAAAACATTATTTATAGCACTCCGACAGGAATGTTCTATGCAGTTGTTTCAATAGAAAAAATTGAGATGCATTTCTAGTTTCAACATCATTTGTTCTTCAGATATTCCTCTTTAAAAGAAAAAAGTATTAGCTATATGTAAAGTGACCCACATTTGGTTTTTTGACCACTGAAAATGTGTAAAATTTACCAATTTACTCATGGAGCCACATTAAAATCCTCATATCTCTTTAAATGAAGCATATTGTGCTGTAGAAAATAAGATACCAAAAGAAACGTTTGTTAAAAACCAAAATCTAAAAGGACATTAAGATGTCTTTAATACTTCTTGAATTACAGGCATGCAAACTTCTGGCAAAAAACACAAGAAGTGTTTTTTCCCCATTTTTGAATGGTCACTGTTGGCATATGCAACCAAGATTGCTAAAGTCAACATATTTAACTAATAGACCTTCCAATCTCAGTGTAAAAATAAAATAATGATGCTGCCATCTTTTTCAAAGTCATTTTTACCCCCCTGTAATTTGGCTCCAAATCTCAGGTGAAAATTGTCATTTTGACCCCCCTCTACAAAACAGTGGATTACTCAGTAAATATACATGGCATTTAATATTTTGGCTTTCATCAGTGTTTATGACTGTCTTTCTTCAGAAAAAAATATGAACAAAATCAAAAATTTGAGCTGGGGAAGTTTCTGAAAGTTGGTTGATTTTGGGGGGTTATTCTTCTGTGATCTATCTGTGATACTGGAAGAATGACAGACAGAGGAAGTGATCATACAGTACTGACTCATGCAAGCCCCTTGCTGAGACACACACACACACACACACACACACACAGACATGCACAGACATCGTGTCTAAGAACAGTCTTCTCAGCCCATTTCATACCATATGAGGCAGAGGCTCTCTTTGCATGCAGGGAATTATGGGAACTTCCTGGCCAAGCAGACTGGTTAACAGATTGGTCTGGATCATTTTGATACTGGCACAAGGTAGACGGCCGTCTCCTGTTGTGTGTGTGTGTTTGTAGTGTGTCCCCAGTTTAGATCCACAACGACTAGTCCTTTTATGTGCAACAGCAAGGAGCTTAGCCCAGATGTCAAAACCTTCAGCTCAGCAAGGTCTCATTATTTTCTCTTGAATGCATTTACTCAGTCTTCGGCTGAAGCTATTTGTGGTCATTCTGTTACACAGGAAAGCCATCTCGCGGTCAGGCCTCCAGCATTTGGGTCCAGCACAGAATCCCTTCCCTGCCCTGAGCAATGGACCAGCCAAGGAGCTCCGCAACACCGTGGACTGGAGCGTAAGTGTTCTTCATCTGTCTTTAATTCTGATTGTCTATCCAACTGCATGTCTTATCAGCTTTCCCATAGAAAACAATACTGGCAGTGCTTTAATGATATCATATGGTACTTTGATATAGACATGGGTCCATATGACTTAAGCCAATAAGTAACCAACAAGCAACCACCCAAAACAGGAACATTTTCATAGTTCCTATAACTATTGCCGGAAGTACCTGCTTTTTGGCATGTTTGCACTGCAGGAACTGGGAAGGATTTTAGTTATAGGAACGCCTTTTGGGGGGACTAAATTAGCTCCTACTTCAGAGTAGGGTCTAACCCAGTACAATAGGAACTACCAGTGATGTAAGCGTACATTGATTGGCTGAACGCATGCCATACGAAACACTGGCACCCACCATTTTTAAAAAGCAGTGTAAACACACAGTTTACATATACTTACTCCACGAACGTGGAAAACTTTGATAGATAGCATTTACCTGTTGCCGTTGTCTGTGGCGTTGTATTTTTTTCTCAGCCTCAATGATATGGAGCATTTCAAGTTGTCATTGGAGATTTTGTCTCGTAGCCCTCCTTTTTGCTCTTTTAAATGCATAACGTCTACATTCCATCTCTGTTATCATGAAACCCAAGGCCAGTATAGGGGGTAACGCATTAAAAGTAACTTGAGTTATGTAATCAGATAGAACTTTCTTGTTGTTATTAAAAAACAAAGAAGCAAGCCCAGCCCAGGTGAGAAAAAGTAATGTA
Organism: Ctenopharyngodon idella; assembly: GCF_019924925.1. Lineage (NCBI taxonomy): Eukaryota > Metazoa > Chordata > Actinopteri > Cypriniformes > Xenocyprididae > Ctenopharyngodon > Ctenopharyngodon idella. The sequence goes on from NC_067223.1 coordinate 13,919,598, forward strand.
AAAGTAATGTAATGCATTACTTTCTATTAAAAAAAAAGTTACTTTTTTTAGGGAGTAATGCAATATTGTAATGCATTACTTTTAAAAGTAACTTTCCCCAACACTGCCCACGACACTACAAAAACACAGCTCCTTAAATGGCCTCACTGTCGACCGGCTTACGTCACTTCAGAGTTCCTACTGGCGGTGCGAATGCAACCAGGAAAATGGCCCTAAGGGAAAATTTAGTTCTCGGGAGATCGCCCTGGTGGATAGTTCCTTTAACTAACCAGTGCGAAAGCCCCTATTGTAATGAGTTTGGCACAGGCAAGTGGCACTAGTTTAGAATGTTGCATAGTTTTTTCCCCTCAAAATACAATGAAAGCATGATATATAGTGATTTTTTTGATATAATACAGTATGCGACGTTCCAAGACTAAAGCCCTAGAAGATTTGTTTTGCACATATCAGCACATTTGGACTGGTGGGTGCTGTTTGCCGTGGGCGGGTCCCGCAAAGACGGTTGGCATGGCAAAAGAGAGACTCGTTAATCCAGGTGCTGTGTGTACAGATGGAGACTGCTAAGGGGGCGGAGCCCAGCGGGACGCTTCCTGTGCGTCTTTGCTGGCCTTTCCTTCCCCGCTAGTTCCCGACGTGACCAGCGCAGCCATCAAACATTAATGCGCCTTCCTAAAGCTGCTAAGTGTGTGTACGAGGCAGTGCTAATTGAAGCCTCACAATGTGTGCGATTTGAATGCAGGAAGCTGAATGTTTTTGCATTTAAATGCTCAATTGCATATGTCATATGTTATTTATGTAGAGCTTTATACAATACAGATTGTTTCAAAGCAGCTTTACAGTAAAAAGAAGCAGAATTAATGTTCCAAAGTTCTTCAGTTATGAAACTAATAGTTTCAGCTGTAAAGCAGCTCTAAAAAGACAATAGTGTGATTATTCAGCTCAATTTAGGTATGAAGCGAACTGAGCTCAACTATAAAGTAGCTCTACAGAAGATAGTAGTGTCAAAAATAGTGTGAAGTTCATCAAATTATGAAACATGCTAAATTCAGATATATTATAGCTATATGTATAATTGCATCCATGGAAATTGTTGTAATAGCCATGAAGCATGATTTGCATGAAGGGATTTTTCAGTCTAGAGAGCATTTGTCAAAGTTTTCCTGGAAGAGTAATGTAAATGTGTATATCTGCTAATTTTGTGAGCAAGCATGCAGATGTTAGCTTCAAAGCTATTAGACATGGACTAAAAGCCACAAAACTTTTGATTTGATCTGCCTGTGCACAGGAAAACGCAGTGAACGGTGATCACCTGTGGCTGGAGACGAACTGCTCCGGCGATCTCTGCTACCTGGGAGAAGAGACGTGCTTGGTCAAGATTGCAGTGAGTATATTGTGTTTAAACAGGTTAAAACGGATGAAAAGAACTGGAGAGAAGTCAGACAGTTGCTGTATTTAGAGAGCTAGCTGAAGGCAGAGAAGAGAGTGTCATTAGAGCGTTTTAGCAGTGACATTTTCTTTTATGAGATAATGTGAGGCTGGTGTGTATTGAAAGGAAGAGGCAGCTATTAGTCTGAGAATGTTCAGCAGGTAAAAGGATTTTGTTAGGCTTTTGTTAAAACGCGGCGCTGCTCTCTGATGTTTTCAAGAGCCGTAGAAACTCTATTATTGCCACTTCAAGTGTTTGGCAAAATCCTTCCTTGCCTCAGAGGAAACAAGCTTTTTACAGCTGAAGATGAGAGTGCATTGAGAGCATATTCCTTTTACAATTGAATTAAAAGATGCATCATAGATGTGTGTGCGTTTGCACAGGCTATTGCTCTATGACAAATCGTTGTGTGTTTTGTGCTGTTCGGTTCTCTTTAAGAAGTCGGCTCCCCGGAGGAAGTGTGCAGCCTGTAAGATCGTGGTCCACACGGCGTGTATTGAGGAGTTGGACAAGGTGAGCAGAGGCAGAAATATCCGTTTCATTCTCATGCACGTCATAAATACACCCTCCACAGATGAACGCTGACGTTTGTCTCTTCAAACAGACATCAGGAGGATAATGAAATGGGATGAGATGGTCTAATCTAGATATTGCAGTTATGGGTTTTAGGATCAGGAGTTGTGGGTCCCTGCTGTTGCGATGTTCAAATATAGTTATCAGTACAATTGTGTGAATAGTTGTGAAAGAATATCAATGTAACGGTATATATCACAATATCTATTTAATGAAAAAATATTTATATTTTACTATGTGGTAATGTCTGTTTTTGGTTCAGTTATTGAATTAAATATATTAGAAATTATGTAGAATTAACTAAGAGTTCAGAGATAGACTAATAGTTCAAACTTTCTTTTTATTGTTTGTTAAATTTGTAAAATATAATAACAATAATAATAATATTCATAATATATTGTATGTATATACTCTCACCGGCCACTTTATTAGGTACACCTTGTTGTACTGGGTTTGCCTTCAGAACTGCCTTAATTCTTTGTGGCATTGATTCAACAAGCTGCTGGAAACATTCCTCAGAGATTTTGGTCCATATTGACACGATAGCATCACACAGTTGCTGCAGATTTCTTGGCTGCACATCCATGATGCAAATCTTTAATTCCAGCACATCCCAAAAGTTCTCTATTGGAGTGAGATCTGGTGACTGGTGACTTATGTTGGGTTTTTAGGCCATTTGAGTATAGGTAACTCATTGAAATGTTCAAGAAACCAGTTTGAGATGGTTTGAGCTTTGTGATATAGTGCGTTATCCTGCTGGAAGTAGCCATCAGAAGATGTGGACATAAAGGGATGGACATAGTCAGCAACAATACACAGGTAGGCCCAAAAGGGGCCCAAAGTGTGCCAAGAAAATATCCCTCACACCATTACACCAACACCAGCAGCCTGAAACATTGATACAAGGCAGGATGTTTACACCAAATCCTCACCCTACCATCTGAATGTCGCAGTAGAAATTGAGACCAGGCAACGTTTTTCCAATCTTCTATTGTCCAATATTGGTGAGTCCTTGTGAATTGTAGCCTCAGTTTTCTGTTCAGGAGTGGCACCCGGTGTGTCTTCTGCTGCTGTAGCTCATCTGCTTCAAGGTTTGACGTGTTCAGAGATGCTCTTCTGTATATCTCGGTTGAAACGAGTGCTTATTTGAGTTACTGTTGCCTTTCTATCAGCTGGAACCAGTCTGGCCATTCTCCTCTGACCTCTGGCATCAACAAGGCATTTTCACCCACCAAACTGCCACTCACTGGATTTTTTCTCTTTTTTGGACCATGCTCTGTAAACCCTAGAGATGGTTGTGCGTGAAAATCCCAGCAGATCAACAGTTCCTGGAATACTCAGACCAGCCCATCTGGCACCAACAACCATGCCACGTTCAAAGTCACTTAAATAACTTTTTTTCCCCATTCTGATGCTCAGTTTGAACTTCAGCAGATCGTCTTGAGCATGCCTAAATGCATTGAGTTGCTGCTATGTGATTGGCTGATTAGATATTTGCTTTAACAAGCAATTGAACAGGTGTACCTAATAAAGTGGCCGGTGAGTGTATATAAGTATTAATATAAAGTATTAAACTACAACAATATTAGCTACACATCTGTCTTTCATTGTCTCTCCCTCACAGATCAACTTCCGCTGCAAACCCACCTTCAGAGAAGGCGGCTCTCGATGCCTTAGAGATGTGAGTCCACTTCATCGCCACATGACTTCAAATTTTGCATCACACTGAAGTTGCTTTGACGTATACTTATTGTACTTTATGTGCTATGGCAGAATGAACCCTTGTTGGCACGTTTACATGTGACCCGTTGTGTCTGTTTGCGACAGCAGAACGTTTTGAGACATCACTGGGTCCACCGCCGGCGGCAAGAGGGGAAGTGTCGTCAGTGCGGCAAAGTATGTCTCAACGTTTTGTTGAAGGAGAGTAGCCAGTTCGTTATGCATAAGTCAAGTGTGTTAATGCTGTCCTTCACTTTCATTGTAGAGCTTCCCGCAGAAGTTCTTCCATAGTAAGGAGATCGTGGCCATCAGCTGCTCATGGTGCAAGCTGGCAGTGAGTGTCACGTCTGTGTTTAATAGGGGTGTAACGGTACACAAACATGACGGTTGGGTACGTACCTCGGTATTGCAGTCATGGTTCGTTACAGCAGGGGGGAGAAAACTAAACATAACAGTGGTTTATTGAACAAACTATGTTACTGTCTTTAAATTCATGACAAATTTATTTTAAAATATATTAAATAATTAAGACTATTTACTAACAGGTTAAGTAAAATATAATGAATATAAAAGCTAATACAGTATATATATTTAGCGAAACAGTTAATTTCTCTAGTAAACTAACATGCTGTGGACACTAAATGACTTGCCTGAGGTAAATGTAATGCTACATCAAGCTGTTTTATTGATGTCTTTCTGTGGTTGAAACACTGGTTAAGAGATTACACGTCAACATATCTATGCATAGATCATCTGTTCTTCTTCTTCTGCGCTTTTTCCTGTTGTGGCGGTTAGCAAACAGTGTTGCATTACCGCGCGCGCCCCCTTCTGGATTGGAGACTGACTGTATTCGTCGTCTGACTGTATGCACCAAACCGTGACGATTCAGGACATGTAACCGTTACACCCCGAGTGTTTAACTCCCAAAACCTCACTGGTTTATGTGATGCAGACTTGATCCATCTCTTTCCATGTTTGTCTATCACAGTTCCACAATAAGGTCACATGCTTCATGCTCCATCAGATCGAGGAGCCCTGCTCGCTGGGAGCTCACGCCGGGGTCATCGTACCCCCTTCCTGGATCATCAAAGTCAGGAAACCGCAGGTACGCTCACCCCAGACGGCTGTTGTTCGCATCTGTTTGGGTTTTTATCAGCACTTTATGAAGCGAGGTTTATGTAATGTCCTGCAGGAGACGCTAATGCAAAGTGACACTAGACTGTGTTTTGAAGCTGGGCTGTATGCTCTTGTCTTCTTCTGCTGATCATCTTCAGCTTAAATATGCTTTGATGCTGCGAGATTTTATATCAGTAACATCGCGTTTCATTAAAACTCCTCTACATATTTTATATGGAGCTTCTTTCATTGTTTCCTACACTTTCAACGTCACAGTTTATCTGTTGCATTAAAAGCTAGAATTGAATTGATCAAAAACTGACCCATCATATCAACAGTCATAGAAGATATTTAGACCACGCTCAGCTATGATTGGTGGATTTGCTGTATGCATTGATGGGGCAGGTTTTTGAAATGTGGCATGTTACTGCCACTTTCAATTCAGGAGTTGCTAAAAGGGAAGTTGCTTGTTTGTACTCAAACTGTTGTTGGAATAGTTCAACCAATCTTATAATTTATTTCTCATGTATTCCTCATGTCGTTCTGAACCCATATCACTTTTTTTGTTAAATAAAATAAAAGATGTTTTACAGAATGTTCACACTGCTTTTTTTAAACAATGTGAATGAGTTTAAGACCAGAAGAAGTTTTTTAGGAAATAAAGTCTTAAATGTTGGTATTTTCATCATTAAATGACTCCAGAAGACGTTGAACAACTACTTTTAAGATATTTTATGGTGCTTTTTTTGCCCTTTTTGGAGTTGGACAGCTGTCAATCTTTGCTTTTGTTGGTAGAAAAGAGCAGTGTGAACTTCATGTCAACATGTTTGGAGCATCACTAGGGTGAATAAGTGATGAATAAGTTTTACATTTTGGGTGAACTATTCCTTTAATTTGAAATGAACACTTCTATCAGTAATGGTAAAATTTCAACATGGTCCTGCTCGAGTTGGTTTTGGTATGTTTTGGCTTAGTCGACGTCTTTTTCCTGTGTCCCAGAGCTCATTTAAAAACTCCACTCGAAGGAAAAAACGGACATCGTTCAAAAGAAGAGCCAGCAAAAAGGGCACGGATGTGAGTAGATCTGATTCCTGTCCTGTCCCTCCTTTTAAATGATGCCACAATGTCTTCTGAGGGCCTTTCTTCCCTTAACTCCTGCTCAGTGATCATCTGTCCCCACAGCTTACTGCTGCAGTGTGTGTGTGTGTGTGTGCAAACGTGTGCATTTATTTGAAGTATAATGAAGTGACTTTGAAATGACAGGAATCAAAATGGCGTCCGTTCATGCTGAAGCCGCTGCCGTCACCGCTGATGAAACCAGTGCTGGTGTTTGTCAACCCCAAGAGCGGCGGAAACCAGGTGAGATTAATAGAGGAGCTATCTATCTATCTATCTATCTATCTATCTGTCTATCTGTCTGTCTGTCTCTCTGTCTGTCTATCTCTCTGTCTGTCTATCTCTCTGTCTGTCTGTCACTCTATCTATCGTTCTGTCTGTCATTCTATCGTTTTGTCTATGTTCTATAGTTCTGCCTGTCTTTCGTTCTATCGTTCTGTCTGTCTGTCATTCTATCGTTCTGTCTGTCACTGTCTATCTATCATTCTGTCCGTTGTTCTATCGTTCTGTCTGTGTGTCTGTCATTTTATCTATCATTCTGTCTGTCACTATCGTTCTGTCTCTCTGTCGTTCTGTCTATCATTCTGTCATTCTGCAGGTCTGTCTGTTGTTCTATCTATCGTTCTGTCTGTCATTTTATCGTTCTGTTTGTCATTCTATCGGTCTGTCTGTCTGTCGTTCTATCTGTCGTTTTATTTATCGTTTTGTCTGTCATCCTATATATCGTTTTGTCTGTCTGTCGTTCTATCATTCTGTCTGTTCTATCGTTCTGTCTGTCGTTCTATCGTTCAGTTTGTCATAGTTCTATGTTTCTGTCTTTCTCATTCTATCTATTGTTCTGTCTGACGTTCTATCTGTCGCCTGGTCTGTCTGTCGTTCCATTTTTCATTCTGTCTGTCGTTCTGTTTGTCTGTTCCATCGGTCAATCTCTTTTTCTATCTGTCATCTGTCTGTCAATCTGTTTTTCTATCTATCATCTGTCTGTCTGTCGTTCTGTCATGCTATCAGCCTATCTGTCACTCCGTCTATTGTTCTTTCTGTCCTTTGTTCTGTCTTTCTCTCTGTGTTGTTTTGTCTATCTTTCTCTCTGTCTGATCTGTCTGATCTTCTGTCTGTGGTTCTCAGGGGACTAAGCTGCTGCAGATGTTCATGTGGATCCTGAACCCTCGGCAGGTGTTTGATTTGTCTCAGGGAGGGCCCAGAGAAGCGTGAGTCTCTCGGTTTCAGCGTTCTCTTTCATTCCGTTTCAGATCATCTCTCCCTCCCTTAATGCGCTTTAACCCACCATTTCTTTGTCCTGACCACATTAATTATGTAGTCGTTGGATCTCAGCAGTGCTGTGTTCTGTGAGGGAGTTCAGTGTTCTAGAAGCTTCTCTCCCCGCTGCCCACTGCCTCAGTTTGTCTCAGTAATTGAGCTGTGAGGCAGCATAGCACAGGGGCTCTGATGGGCTCTAGCGATGACAGAGAGAGAGAGAGAGTATTAAGATGGGAGGGCAGACACAGCTGGGCGGCTGGGGGCTTTTCTTTGGAGCTGTCTGACAGAGCTGTGATTAAACTCCTATTAAAACAGAAAACCAACACACACTAACACACACACATGCAATGGCCCACAAAACATTTAATCCACACTTAAAAATGTCTGAATGTCTTTGCATTAGAGGGAAAAAAGAGAAAATATCAAACCAAGTGGCATTTAATGTCAAACAAATTCATCTTTTTAAGTTTTACATGATAAAACAATAGATAATAGATGTTCAAAATGAAGACAAAATGTATTTTGTGCATAGCTAATGTGCATTGAACCACACTTGTGGTTACTCTAATAGGAGAACTGACTTCATACATCTGCTAAAAATAACCATTTGGTTAAAAGTCAGCGTGTTAACATTATTTATTGCTTTAGGTACTATCAATGAACAACACTTATTGCATTTATCAATATAGGTTAATGTTATTTTATAAATATACTATTGTTCATTGTTAATTCATGTTCGTTTATAATACATGAACTAATGTTAGGTAGTTTACACAACCTTAAATGTTAAAAATGTATTAGTACAGTATATATAGAAATTAACATTAAAAATGCTGTTAAAGTATTGTATATTGTTAGTTCATGATTCCTAATGCATTAACTAATGATAACATTTAGTGTAAAGTGTTACCAATGTCATTGCAAAATGTCTCAGAAAAGTTAAATTCTGAGAAAATTATACTTGCTTTGATATTTGAAGTTCAGCCATTTGTAAATGTGCCTTAAAGTGATAGTTCACCCAAAAATGAAAATTGTCATCATTTACTCACCCTCAAGTTGTTCCAAACCTGTATGAACTACTTCTTCTGCTGAACACGAACAAAGATATTTTGAAGAATATGGGTAACCAAACAGTTGATGGACCCCGATGACTACTATAGTATGGAAAAAATACCAATCTGGTTACCCATATTCTTCAAAATATCTTTGTTTGTGTTCAGCAGAAGAAAGAAATTCATACAGGTTTGGAACTTGAGGGTGAGGAAATGATGACCGAATTTTCATTTTTGGGACTTTAAGTCCCAAACCTTAAAACCTTTAAGTCTTTTTGGGGTCACTTTTTAGGGTGCTTGCTAATTGATTGCAAATGCATCAGTAACAAATATCACTATTGTTTCCCTCTGTCCATCAGGTTGGAATTATACAGGAAAGTGCCAAATCTTCGCATCCTTGCCTGTGGAGGAGATGGAACGGTAAGGTGCAGTGCATGTTGGGATGATCAGATATGAGGAAGTTTAGACATTTTGGACACAACTCCCTCTGGTGACAAATGTGTGGAACGACAATTAACTGAAAAGTAACAAGCAGTGGCGAAACACTGTAATTAGCTAATGGTGGGTCTGTGGTTTGCAGTGTCACGCTTTCTTACGGGTAATTTCTAGATCTATGACTCATGCAAGATGAAACTTGGATTTCCTGAGTGCTTTTGGCATTTCTGCCCACGAATGAGTAGTTTGTCTTTTTTTGTCTAGGTGGGCTGGATCCTCTCAGCCTTAGATGAACTACAGATGAACCCACAACCCCCTGTAGCTGTGCTTCCTCTTGGTACAGGAAATGACCTTGCCAGGACTTTGAACTGGGGAGGGGTGAGTCAGTTAAATTAAAGGAAACTATTTATTTATCATTTTAAGAATTAGTTCACTTCAGAATTAAAATTTCCTGATAATTTACTCACCCCCATGTCATCAAAGATGTTTATGTCCTTCAGTTGAAAAGAAATTAAGTTTTTTGAGGAAAACATTCCAGGATTTTTCTCCATAGTGGACTTCAACAGGGTTCAATGGGTTGAAGGGTTGAAGGAGAAAATGAGATGGAGTTTTTCGCCCTACCGCGGTACTTCCGCCTACGTCACACTTGACCTTTCCAATGTGATTACGCAATGCGTGGCACATCGCAGAGCAGTGCAAGACGAGCATTTGTGGTTAAAAAGTATATACATTTTTATTTTTTTTTTAGAAAATGGCCAATCGTTTCTCTAGATAAGACCCTTATTCCTCGTCTGGGATCATGTAGAGCTCTTTGAAGCTGCACTGAAACTGACATTTTGACCTTCAACCTGTTGTACCCTGTTTAAGTCCACTATATGGAGAAAAATCCTGGAAAAATAAATAGTTTTATACCCCATGTGCTTTCTCCTTTTTTTAGTAAGTTTTTCTTACGATTGCTAGTGGAAATCACCATTACTCATGCAATCATGTTGCTATCACAGAAAGCTGACATTCACCACACATTTCACCCTCATCTTAATGCTGAATCAAAGCACCTTTGTATTTTAATTTGGTTTGTTTTAAACCACACAAGAGCGTATGAAAGCAAACAGCATTAGCTGGATATGATCTGGCTGCTCTGATTGGCTAAGAGGCTGTAATTGTGCAATTGGCCAGCTAAGTGGTTGTCACTGATAAATGCCGCTCATTATTTTCCATTATACTCTGACCGCGTGCCTGGAGAAACACTGGCCTTGGAATCTGGAGTGTCTCTCTCGTTTTTTTCCCTGTGTTTTCCACACTTCAATTGAAAGTCTATTATTAGCAATGAAGCGGGTATAATGATCCTCACTCTCTACTCTGAACATTTGAATTGATGGTATGATCAAGTACTGTGTTTATGCCAGGAGTAAATAGCCCTTTACATACATTAGCTGTGTTATGTAAGGTAAGACCTCTCAACTCAACATGATCTCTTCATATTTCAGGGTTACACCGATGAGCCGGTGTCTAAGGTCTTGTGTCACGTGGAGGACGGTACAGTGGTGCAGTTGGACCGCTGGAATCTGCAGGTGGAGCGTTCGGCTGCTCAGCCGGAGGAGGGCACACAGAAGGTGATCGCTGTATTCATGCTGACACGAGGATATATGTTACGTTCAGGGCTTGACATTAACACCCGGCAAATGCGGGTGGATTTCAGCAGTGGCGTGTAACGCAGTCACTCCTACTAGCCACTTTGGCGGGTTGAATTTTATATAAAATATATACATTTTTCAATTGTAGTCTTTTAAAAAGGCATCTGAAATAATAAACTACAGTAAGTGTAATGTAGTGTTGTCAAAAATATTGATTTTTCGATACATATCGATACTGAAGTGCTTCCAATACTCATTTTCCGCAGAATAGATACACAATACCAATTCTCGCTCTCTCATCTCTCTGACAGCGAGTTGACACACAAACCCGCCTCCCCTCACTCACTAGTTTCATTTGCTCCGGATGAATATTGTTTGTGTTACAGGGCTTGAATTTCGGCATGGGATTGCATATATTGTGCTTAAGTTTACTCATTCCCGCAGATTTTGTGCTCACACCCAAAGTGCGCCACATAAAGCCGCCTCTCAGTACTAAATTGAGTTCTCTTTTGCTGCTTATTGCACTCAAACAGTCAAATACATGCAAAATAATGGCGAGTATTTACGTAAACACAGTAATGTTTTAAGTGAACGTAAACAGTTGAGAAAGAAAACTCATGTGTAACAGTATAATAGATCCGTGTGTCAGGTCTTAAAGTGACAGCAGCCTAATATACCTGCTGCCAAATATAATATTAAAAATATCTATGTGGCAGTTTTTCCCCATGGTATCGATGTCAAAATTGTGGCCAGTGAAAATACTGAGTGGCTAGTAACTTTGGAAAACCGCTAGCCACAGTGGCTGGTGAGCAAAAAAGTTCATGTCAAGCCCCGGTTGCGCTTATACGCTGCTGATATTACAACGTGTCTCTTTGTTGTCTGTTATCAGCTTCCTCTAAATGTGTTCAATAACTACTTCAGCCTCGGCTTTGATGCCCACGTCACCCTGGAGTTCCACGAGTCTAGAGGTTTGTTATTTGCTAATTTAAAAATTGAATTATATTACTTGAACTGGATGGATGTATTGAATATGTTAATGAGGATGGCGAAATGATCATTTAAGTTCATTACAGTCACAGTCAATACATTTAAAATTGCATTTTCATAGATAGATACTGTGCATTTTGCATATTAACGTATTACTGGACCTTTAAAACTTATATATATATAAATTTGCTTTTATATGTAAATGTAATGTTCATCAGTCAAGCTGTTGAATACTGAACAGGTCTTGATGTGTATAGTAAATGTGGGCGGGCATATGTTAATATGATGACAAGCCGTGATGATTCTGAACGGTGGGCTGGATTGTGATCTTCAGCGTATGTGTGGCACATTGAAACCTTTTATTTCAAAAAAGAGCAAGGAAAGAAAAATCCTGTTTTCTATGATATGACCCTTTTAGAATGAACTCTCGACTCACATTATTGGCTGCACACGTGTGTGGCATTTAATAAAATGTCCTTGTTGGCCGAGATTTTTATGTATCTGTTCTTTCTCATTCTCTTTCATTCGCATAATCACTTGTGTCGTTGTGTTCCTTCACAGAAGCCAACCCCGAGAAATTCAACAGTCGCTTCCGTAACAAGATGTTCTATGCAGGGGTAGGCAGAGTTCCTGTCTAACAGAAGAGGTGTGTGTTTAAGTGTGTGTGTGAGTGAGTGTGACTCTTAGTTTTGTCCCCTCAGGCGGCTTTCTCCGACTTTCTCCAGCGGAGCTCCAGGGATCTGTCTAAGCATGTCAGAGTGGTGGTGAGTATGAAACTTCACCTGAAACTCTTGTTCCTGTCTGCTCATGCTAACTTTCCCAGCTGATATTTGAATTGAATTGAATATTTAACATGTTGTTCTCTGTAATTATTTCTCTTCTGCATCCTGGCAGTGTGATGGTACGGATCTCACACCCAAGATCCAGGAACTGAAGTTTCAGTGCATCGTCTTCTTGAATATTCCCAGGTGGGGTGCAAAAATAAGGGTCATTCTCAGGAAAAGCCATTTATGTGTTTTTATTTTTATATAATAAATTCTGGTAGTATCACTCTGGCAGTATGTGCCTTGTAACAAAACATTAAATATAAAACAACTTTCAAAACATGTTTTTCTGCCAATGTTTTTCTGCTAATGGTACATTAGAAATGTGTCTGGGTTGAAGGTTAGTACAAAACATCTAATAATGGCCTTCGCTAACACATTGTTTTTGTACTTAGTGCCAAGAAAAAAACAATTCCGTACAAATATATTACTTTTATATTTTTTGGCATAACAGTGTTTAAATGTTGAGTTTGAAAAAGTTAATTATAATAATGGCTATAATGAAGTACTGTTAATCTTCTGACTTCTGTGATGTCACTTCCCTAAATATGATTTTAGAAAGGTCAAACCAATATTTTAAACCATCTACGGAGGGAAATGTTACAAAATAATAGGGTTGCGCAGAAGAAAGAACAATTTCTTCATTTTCTTGGAAACTGCATAGAGCATTAAAAATGACATACTGTAGGCTGAAAGCATTTATTTTAATTAGATTTTTTATTTTATTTTAACATTTATTATTTATTTAGTTTTAGAAGTTTTTTTTAACCCAATATGAAATATAATGGTTATGAAAAGAGTCATGCAAACTGATTCCAATAAAAAAAATAAAATTAAGCTTTTAGTTAATTTGTTTTTAAGCTTTTCATTTCATTTGCATTACAATTGCATGTAAATTAAAGTTCAATATGTTGTTAATTATATCGGTAGTAAGTAACTAATTAAAATAACATGCACTTTACTACAGATTCTGACAAAATGTTAATTGCTGCTGTCTATTTAAAAGATATCTAATTAATTTGAATTAATTATTGTTTTAAAAAATCGTTTTGAATGAATGACTCACTCATAAAGACTTCATTTGTTTCATAACTGGATGAATCAGCGTTTTTGAATGAATCTCTTGAATGAATGATTCAATGACACATACATTTTTAACAGTCACTTCTCGCCACCTACTGGTGTAATGATGTAATTGACACAATCTTTATTTGAAGCGTCAAGTTACTTTCAAATGGTGATTTACTCTATTTTGATCACTACGGTAGACATCAGTGTTTATATCTGAATTATAAACTTTTATCCCAGTACTTCTGATAATCTGAATTATTGTAACACAGAAATAACGATACTGTGTGGTTTGTTTCATACATGAACATGAAAACAGCTCTCTCTGGATCAGCAGCAGCACAAACACAGATCTGAATGTTTGCTGTGATCGCATTGGTCAAACTGTCATTTAGGAATAAGATTGCATGGATGTTTGAATCGAGATCGCAATCTTTTAACGATTAATCGTGCGGCTCTATCCCAGTTTTTACCTGAATGATTCATTCAACTTTTTTTTAAACATATCAGTCTTATTTTATGTACCTCATTAAATGCTGTACTCTCTCTGTAGGTACTGTGCTGGTACCATGCCATGGGGCAACACGGGCGACCACAGAGATTTTGAGCCTCAGAGGCATGACGACGGCTGCATCGAGGTGATCGGATTCACCATGGCCTCTCTGGTGAGCAACAGGCGATTGGCTCTTTTATTTAGAAGGCAGGACTTATTCCGCCATATTGCGTGTTGCATTTTCTCCCATTCATAGTAATATGAGTGCACTGTTGTCATGAGAAATTGAGTCCCCCCCTGGAATCGGGTCTCCTTTAGGACCCAGGCGGTAATGTTAAAAAATACTACCCATTAAAAGTCTGTTGAACCAATGGGATCACTCGGGTCATAAAGAAGACCTGATTCCTAGGGAGACTCGATTTCTCACCACACCTTCTTTGTATATCTAAAGTCTTTGATGCAGCTTTAAGGCTTATGGCATACATGCATTTCCCTGTCTTCACCACAAGGCGGCGCTGCAGGTGGGCGGCCACGGCGAACGACTGCATCAGTGCAGAGAGGTCGTCCTCACCACCTTCAAGACGCTGCCCGTGCAGGTGGACGGCGAGCCGTGTCGCCTCGCGCCCTCGACCCTGCGCATATCACTGAGGAACCAGGCCAACATGGTGCAGAAGAGCAAGAGACGCACGTCTGTGCCGCTGCTGAACGAGTGAGTCACAATAATCTGCACACAAAAGTACTACTTACTCCACTTATGCACCAGTGCAAAATACATATGCATATGTGGATGTGCAAGATGATGTTTAAAATGCATGTGTAAAAGTTTTTATCTTGGTTTTAACTTGTTTGTTTCACACATTTTTACGTTTTGATCTCAGATTCATGCATATTATGAAACTTTCTTGGTGTTTTACAAAGTGATATTTGACAACCTGAACTAACCTAGTCCTGTTATTACAAGGTCAAATATTTAGAGACTGACTTTGACACACAGTCATGAGGGTCTTTTTATGGTTTTCTTGTTACAAAACAGTGACAAGAACAAGATCAGTGGATTCCCACGTTTTGATTTGGCAGATAAGTTTTAAAAATCGTAATAAAATTTTAAAAACATTGGTGGAAATAATAATATTAGGGCTGTCAAAATGAATGCGTCAACGCATGCGATTAATGCATTTCAGTTTAACATGTTAAAAATATTTAACGCAGCTTCCTTTTTTTCCATCATCATTTGGCTAGCATTATATTATATGATCACGCTCTTATTCATGCAAATGCTTTTAAACCATTTAAGCACGATAAGACACAAAAGTCTGTGAATCTCCTGTCTGTGTGACTCATGTGCACAGAAAGACGCTTCAGACAGCGCTTGAACGGTCGAAAACAATTATGCAAAAATGCCCATCTTAAATGAGTTAAATAAAGTCTTAAAGAGCTGAGAAAATTGGATGCGTGTCAGATCTGCGTCATGTGCGGCAGGTCTTAAAGGGATAGTTCACCCAAAAATAAAATTTATCCCATGATTTACTCAAAATGTCCTCGCTCTTCCAAGCTTTATAATGGAAGTGAACAGGGGGGCCTGTTTTTGAAGCTCAGTCCACCAGTCACATCTCCCTTTCAAAGCACATAGAGAAGCTACGGTGGCCGACACAGGACAAAGATGTCGCCATCTGAGACAGCAGAGAGTAGCCAGTCAAGCAAACGCGCTCTGTAGAGCAGTTTGTCCTTTTAGGGCCACTGTAGAAACATGGCGGCTTCGAGGTAAGGGGACCCGCAGTGTATGTAGATAGAAATGGCTCATTCTAAGGTAATAAAAACATAAGGGTTCATTATGTAAGGTCTTTATACACCACTGAAAACAGTTATGTATATTATATTGCATTTCTGTCAATAGATCCTCCTAAATATTACACACTGGACCTTTAAATTGATCGAAAGTGACAGTAAAGGTATTTATAATGTTATAAAAGATTTCTATTTCAAGTAAATGTTGTTCTTTTGAATTTCTATTCATTAAAGAAAACAAAGATATTAAGCAGCACATTTTAAAATATATTCATATAGAAAACAGTTATTTTAAATTGTAATGTTTCACAATATTACAGTTTTTATTGTATTTTTGATCAAATAAACGCAGCTTTTCATTTTAAAGATTTTTTTAAAGATCTCTGGATTGTTAACCTGATGTTTATTACTTTATGCCCCCCAAAACACATCTAAATAAATTAAAAATAAGTCATAAATTAAAAACATTTTCATCACAAAACAGGTATATTCAAATCTTCATGTTCATGAATTATGTTTTAAACACTTTCTGAATACATTAATAAATACAGACACAAAAATGAGCATCATGTCATTGACTTCAAATTCACAGTTGACCCAAAACAATGCGTTTCCCGCTCAAACGCCACCGGATGAGGTTGTAACAGTAGTTGCTGCGGCTCACGTGTGCTTGACTGATGAATGTTCTAGTAACAGCTCTAATCCACTGCTCTTCTAGAACCTCTCTCACTGTCTGTGTGCTGCTCAGTGCCTCAGTGTGTTTTTCTTTCTTTTTTTTTTCTTTGTCTCCATCTTTCTCTCTCTCCTCCTTAATTACTGGTTGCCCTTCATGCGTTTGTCTCTCATCTCCGTCCCTCTCCGCCTCCATCTCTCTCTCTCTCTCTCTCTCTCTCTCTGTATCTCTGTCTCTTGTGCTGACTGGCTTGGCTGTGCTGCCTGTGTTCCTGTGTGGCTGCGCTGACGCAGCATTCAGAAAGTGTGCGCAGCCGACCTGCGCCGGCTCTCTGCTCCCCCCGACTCCTTCTCTGTGTAAGTATGGTATCTTTCACGATCCCTCCAGCACACACACACACACCTCTGCCTGCTGACCGAGTGTGTGTGTGTGTGCGTGTGTGTCAAGGGTCCTCACTCGTGAGTGTTTTGTGTTTTTCGCCCAGCTGACTGTCTTGAGGTGTTGTTCTGTAGCTGTGCATCTTAAAGTCAACATGAAATCATCAAATCGACCCTGTGTACATGTTTCTGGTCTTATTGCACACAAGCACAGTCCAAAAAAGTGTTTGTTTTATTAACCTCTCATCAGAATTTCATAACTTGCTCTGCAGTTTTAGCTGACATCTTCTAGGCCACTCGATATGGACCATGCAGATGGAAAAATAATGCTGCCAAACGGCTTTTTTAGTGTTTTATCTTTCTAAGCTATTGCAGGTAGCTTGTACTATCATTTATTGCTTGCAGGAATGAAAACAAAAAAGTTTTGTGACAATAATTATGCCTAATTATTCCCACATAAGTTCAGTGCTGTCAAAACAATGAATTCAACCATCAAAATAGAATTTAATATTGCCATACAGCACCACAAAATGTCCTAATAAATAAAATAAATCATTAAAATAAATAGTCATACTGGAATGATAATTTTGCAGTTAATTTGAATAATATAATGTAATAATAATGTAATAAAAATAAAAATGTTCACATCAGAATTTAAATCTATTAACTTTGTAATGATAACATAATTAAATTAAATAATTCAAATAAATATTAATATGAGAATTTAAATGTTAATTTTGTGTGTGTGCATATATATATATATATATATATATATGTATGTGTGTGTTTGTGTATTTACAGCACCACAAAATAAATACATAAATAAATAAATAAAAAATAAATAAAAATAATTAAAATAAATAGTCACACTAGAATTTAAATGTTAATTTTGTAACAATAAAGTAATAAAAATAAATTATTTATTATTAAAAATGTTCACATCGGAATTTAAATATATATATATATTTTGTAATGATAATATAATAAAATCAAATAATTATTTAAATAAATAATAATTTAATTTAAATGTTAATTTTGTGTGTGTGTGTGTATATATGTATGTATATATATATATAATTTTTTTTTTTACTTTATTATTATTTTTACCTTTTTAAGTTTTTTTTTTTTTTTTTTTTTTGCCTTCTATACCACTTTTTTGACTATATGCACTGCACATGTGGAAAAAATATTTCAAATAGCTATTTAAGCATTTTAAATGCTTTATAAAATATTGCAGATAGTATTTACATAATTTAATGCTGGTTAAGGTTACAGAAATAATAGTACATAACGATTAATTTTGAATATGTCAAGATTCTTTTAGGAATCAATCATGTTGACTTGAATGAGGATGACAGATTTGGTCTAAACAGACCAAACGGCCCCAGAAAGGATTTGTATTAACGACTACAGTCCTTTCTGATCTTCACCTGTCCTTTTGTGAAACTCATTTCCACTTTTCCTTTTAGCTCCTCATCATCTGGGATAAATACTGTGTTTTCATAGTCTTCCATTATGATTTAGTTCAATCATAAAGTCCTTTCATGTAGAGCATTATCAGCAAGCAGAAGATAAAACCAAGAAAATGTCTGTTCCACCTCCACTTCTGTTGGTTAAATATGTCAATGTTTTTATGTGGCATCGCTTCTTATTTCTTGTCGTCTGCATATCACAGCCCTCATGCAGTCCCTGAGCGTCTGCGACTGCGCGTGAACCGCATCATCCTGCAGGAATATGAGAGCATGCAGTTCGACAAGGAGCGTCTGCGTGACATCTGTAAGTAAATTGTACCCTTTCCCAGAATTCAGTTTACATATCATAATATAGTGCTGCTGTAGGAAGGGTGAATATATGAAGTGACTCAGTGTGTGTGTGTGTGTGTGTGTGTGTGTGTTTGCTTGTTCAGCTACTCCTGTTGGCATCGTGGTGGTGAGAGGAGACTGTGACCTGGAAACCTGTCGACTGTACATTGACAGGCTGCAGGAGGTGAGCACTTCCCATGCTGCTCCTGTCAGTCTGATTTCACAATACAAAATGAGACAGATTCACTTTTTCTTTTTTGCTGGGATGTAAAACTGAATGTTGTTTCTGGTCCTGTAGTTTTTAGTTGCATCATTTAACCTCAGATCATGTCACCATCATGTTATGAATTTCCATGAGTACAAATTTTTGTCTGTTATTGGCAGGATTTACATCAGGCACCGTCTACTGGTCACAGAGTGCACTACCAGGTAAATGCCTCAGCTGGGATGGACAAAATTCAGTCAAATTCTGTTTTTACTCTTTGGGACTCTTGTCTGTATTTTTTGTCAGTATTTACTGTTGTCTATTAATCTACTAATCTATTAATTATGTAAGATTTTGAGTTATAAAATTTTAAATTAGAGCATAGTGGGAAATGTAGTCTTTTACTGTGGTCCATACAATAGAAATTCTTTTATTAAATATAGTGATATATAAATAAATGATACCCCAAAATACACTGTGTGTTGTGTTTGAGTGAATCATACTGAAATTCATACTCTAATTTCTACTTCCTTTTGATTCAAATTCACCATCCTGTTTGATGCCTCAGTTCAAACTCAGGAACTGAATTAGATTTTAAAACAGCATCTTGTCAAACTCTGCGTCACACAGAACTCCAGTAATGTGTTTCTGTTCTCAGGATGAGAGCGCAGGTTTGCCACGACCGAGTTCAGCTCACAGACTTTCATCCAACTGGAGCTTCCTAGACTGTGAGTCTCTGCATCCCAAATGTGTTTCTACTGTCTGTACTGTAAGACGAGACATACTTTTTGCAAGTAAAGTTAGTTTAAAGGGTTCGTTCACCCAGCAATGAAAATTCTGTCATTAATTACTCACCCTCATGTCGTTCCACACCGGTAAGGCCTTTGTTCATCTTCAGAACACAAATTAAGATATTTTTGATAAAATCCGATGGCTCAGTGAGGCCTCCATTGACAGCAAGATAATTAACACTTTCAGATGGACAGAAAGCTACTAAAGACATATGAACGAAGGTCTTGCAGGTTTGGAACAACATGAGGGTGAGTAATTAATGACAGAATTTTCATTTTTGGGTGAACTAACCCTTTAAGCATGTGTTCACACTTCAAGTTCAGTTCTCTTGGTTCTGGTTTGGACCAAAAAAGAAAATGAAGCATTTTAGGGTGCTTTTACACTTGGTTTGATTGCCTTCTCTGAACCCGAGTTCGATTGCTCCCCCTGTCCCCGCTGGACTGTGTTCACATTGGCCGTTTCTCAATATGCACACCCTAACTGTTTAAAGGATTAGTTCACTTCCAAATGAAAATTAGCCCAAGCTTTACTCACCCTCAAGCCATCCTAGGTGTATATGACTCTTCTTTCTGATGAAAACAATCGGAGAAATATTAATAAATATCCTGATGCATCCGAGCTTTATAATGGCAGTGAATGGGGGTCACTAGTATGAGCTGAAGAAAGTGCATCCATCCACATCCATCGATCATAAATATGTGCTCCACGCGGCTCCGGGTGGTTAATAAAGGCCTTCTGAAGCGAAACAATGCGTTTGTGTTAAAAAAAAATCCATATTTAAAAAAGTTATAAAGTCAAATATCGAGCTTCCGCCAGACCTCCTTCCGTATTCAACGTACGAAGAAAGTGTAAAACTCTTGCAGTTCACAAAGCTTACGGTATGTCCTACGCCTTCCCTATTCAACTTACGGAAAAAGTGTTACTGACGTGACGCCAGTTTACACTTTCTTCGTAGCTTGAATACGGAAGGCGGTCTGGCAGAAGCTAGATATTTTACTTCGTAACTTGTTAAATATGGATATTTTTTTTTACATTAAAATATTTTATTTTTTAATTGTTTTCATCAGAAAGAAGAAAGTCATATACACCTAGCATGGCTTGAGGTTGAGTAAATCTTGGGCTAATTTTCATTTGAAAGTGAACTAATCCTTTAATGCTGAATAAAAGCACAGACGTTTCTACTCAATCACCCCCTGGAGTACTGAGCTGTATTACCTCCACAGTAACACAGGAATGTGTTGTGGTTTTTGTACTTAAATAAAGCATGTAATAATCATCACTTCACTGTATGTTTCCAGCTACATCAGCCGACCGCTTTTACCGCATAGACAAGGCTCAGGTATGTTGATACGGTGTTATAATATGTATAGAAAGTTAAAAAGATATCGGAAGCTGCATAATGTGCACTTGTAATGTGTGTACACACAGGAGCATCTTCACTTTGTGACTGAAATATGCCAGGATGAGGTTTTCATCCTGGACCACGAGGCTCCAGCGGTGAGCCAGGTCCGTGCTCCTGGAATGCCAGATGTGGTGGTGGAACCCAGTTCCAGGTGAGAATCATCAATACCTTATTTTTCCATTCGTTCCTTTCTGTTTTATACCTCACTACTCTGTGCTGTTTCATAAACAAAGCTTATTTTATTTTTTGCTCTCGTTTCCTTATTGCAGTATTCCCCTGACCTCAGACGAACAAGGTACAGTACAAACACAAGTGTTTCTTTGAAGTGGTGGAGAGATAGGAAACAGGTCTGGACTGTTTAGGAATGAAGTTAAAATAAAGAGAGGTTTTCCTGTCAGAAGTGGTGGGATAAGCTTATTGGTTAAATAATCAAAAGGGCAGTCAGAGTGTCACCAGAAATTCCCAAATGCATGTCATAATTATCAGGTAGTGTATGATTGTTACTCATACAGTAACATGTGTTGACATTGTTTTTCCAGCTCTGTTGTCAGCTGCTGTTAAAGGAGACCTGTCTGCAGTGAGTTTTTTTATTTGAATAATTATTTTTTATTAAAATGAAAGTGAAACGGCTTTCTAGAAGTGCGTGACTCATCAGGGTGGTGCACAATACCACATGATGCAGTGTAGCTTGCGCAACCTGTAAAGCGTGTGGCAAACCAGTGTTTGTTGTATGATCAAAATCAGCTCAGCTCAATCATATGCTCTTGACTCATCATGTTTGTGTGTTTCAGTTGTCTGGCTTGTGCGGCAGCGGGGTCAGTCTGTTGGTGCGGGACTCTATGGGCTGTACCGCTCTGCACTTGGCGGCCCAACACGGCCACACGGAGGTTGTGGGTTTCATTCTAGAACATGGTGAGTGTCGTTACAAGCATCTGGACACACCCTCCTGTGCTTGCATACTCAAAGTTCAAAGTTTGTCACATGCTTGTCTGGGAGGGAAGGGAGTTTTTTTTTATTTTAAAAATTACACATAAAAATTATATTATTATATTATATAAATTAAAAATTTAATTGTAAATGTGTATTATATATATATATATATAAATCCAGGCCTTTAATGCAGCCATTTTCAACGGTTGCTTGTTTTGGGGGGGTGGGGTTCAGCCTTTAGTCTCCTCTTCATCTGGTGAAATGCTTGTTCAATAGGATTTAAATCTAGAAACTGACTTGGCCAATCTAAAACCTAAAATTTCTTTACCATGATAATCTTGATTGAGTTGGCAGTACTAGCGTTTTGGGTCATTGTTTGGGTCATGAAAGCACGTGGCTGACGAAATATCAAAACTCTGTTTCTTTCAGGGTCCAAGCTGATGTTGGATTTAACTGAGAGAGACACGTACGTAGTTGTGGTTTGACCTATTTATTTGCGAAATAATGGTGTAAACTGGCATTTCATTTGTCCTAATTTCCGTTTTGTCAGAGGCGACACTGCATTGCACAAAGCAGCTTCCCAGCAGCACCATGAGGTGTGCAGACGTCTGCTGGAGGTTGGGGCTTCCCTTAGCAAAACAAACTTCCTGGTGAGAATCTCCTTGGAATTCCTCTTCATTTCTGCAAGAAACAGTTGCAGTACTAATGTATAACCATTGTATGCCATTGTCCTTTTAGGGAAAAACTCCCAAGGATTGTGCCCTGGATGCTGGGAACTCAGAGTTGGCGTCCCTCATGGAGAGCCAGCCGGTAGATGAGCCCACGGCACACGAGGATCTGGAGACGGCTGTATGAACGGGCTCACGCGCTTAGTGTTAGGAAGATTTTTACCCACAGAAAGTGGCTGTCAGCATTCCTCCGCGTGTCTGCTCACACTCGAATGAGCTTGAGAGGGGAAGGAGGAAGAGAGAGCTGTAACGAGAACGCCTCGGGCTGAGAAAGTCCTCGGTGAACAGGAAAATGTCTAGCTGTTGTTTTTCCACTGAAGTCGCTGTGGGTTTTATTTTATTGTAGGCTCTGACCTAGCATTTATTTATTACTCTTATTTATTATAACTATTTATTCAAAGTTGGATTGGGTTAGGTTTAGAGACACATGCTTTCGTACATCATGTTGTGTGCCAAAGACACACAGAGAGGAAAAACATCTTCTGCTCCTGAAGAGGCCCGTCATTGGTTCAGAGTTTGTTTGAAGGCGGATCATCTTCCAGAGAGTTTTCACAGCGGACAAAATAACTGCTGAGATTTTAAACTCAAATCCCAGAGGTCGATGAATCGGAAGTCTATATAACTACAGACTTTACACAATCTGTTCATCCTGATTTGTTTGTGTGCCGTTACAGTGGCGTGATTGTGAAATTATCTTACAAGAAAACATTTGAGCCATTTTCAATGCAATATGAATGGATGACATTTGTGCATTTATCTATTTAATATTACATTACATTAATGTTTCAAGACAAGCAAGGGAACCGGATGTGTTTTTCCATTGATGGCAGCTGGTTTTTGGCTCCATTATAAGGTTGCGTTTGACAACACTGGCCTGTGAGAAGAAAGACTAAACCAAATGAACGTAAGAAAGACACTGACGAGAGTTGTGTGGTATTTCACTTCTGTAACATTACTTGTCCTCTACCATGTCAAATCACTCATGACGGGAAATGCATGAAAACGGCTGCCTGTAGGATCACGCTGAGATCCATTTACATATGAGTGATCTGCTGTGTTATCCTGTATTATCAGTTGAGATTTTAACACATTATTGTGCATGGAATTTTGTTACCTCTCTGGATGTTTCTACCCCTCAGTGATTATGTAATGAAATGGCTTTTTTTTTTTTTTTTTTAATTTTAAGTTATATGAAAATTGTTCAGTGGTTGTATTTTGCTTTTTTAAAATCTTTTAAAAGATGGGACTACTTGAATGTTTTAGTTTTTTCTAATTTCTGAATATCTATTTTAGGTGTGTATGAGGTCACGGATGAGTAGACATGGATATGTGACAGATATGTTGCACATTATCAAAACTGAGAATGCTTTTCTCATTAAAGGGCAGTCAGATGGAAAACACCAGTGTTCTGTGTTTAATGTACAGTCATAGATGACTCTGATGTTACAGAAATTACTGTAAATAGATAACATGCATTGTCAGCACTCAGACAAGTATGGACATTTATGTTTCTTCTCCCCTTTATTCTGTAATACAATATGTGCAAACGTAAAATGAACATTTACACCTCTTTTACTCGTTCTCCTTTACACTTTCAAAGGACTGTTTAGGGTCTCTTTTCAAGGGATATTTCACCCAAAAAAGAAACTGTTTAGCATGATAATGTTCATGCTGCCCATTCCACACAATGAAAGCATATAAAAACGTAGCCAATGAATAGTGCACTTTATTTCTAGTATACAAAACCGAGAAAGTTAATATAAAGAGTTAAGATAGTATAAAGCATGAAAAGCTAATAAAAAGCAAGTCATTTTGCTGTGTGATCTATATTTTAGAGGGAAGGGAAATCGATAAATCATTTGGTTCGAACGAAACGTTTTTTTTTTTAAGAACTTACGAACAGTACAAAAACAGGCACCAAAGACAAAGCTCCGAAGATGAATGGAAGGAGAAACTATTTCATGGAGCGTGACTCAGCGAACGTAAACACGCAGCCAGTTTTTGCCTTGCGCACGTCAGCACGCAGCCAGTTTTTGCCCCGCCTTTCATTCCTATAGTATAAAACTCCGTCTATTTTGGCATAAATAATTTCACACCGAGAAACCGAGTCATGTAAGTGTTTTAACTTTCATTATATTTATTTACATAGACACAGTTGTAATAGTGACTGTCTCAGACTGTTGTCCTGTTTTTCTTAAAAAGATTAGGTGTACATTTGGTTCACACTTCCGTGACTTCAGTCAGTTAATGTAGAAATGTGTGGAGAATGCTCAAAACATTGTCATGCGTCTGATTTTTGTCTAAACTTATGGAAATGTCTGAAGTAAAAGGAAACAAACGTCTCGAGATAATGTTGACGAACATGCCCAGACACATTCACTCTACACAGTGACCGCGAGTTAACTATAATGAAAGAAATCTTTTCATGAATAAACGTAGAAATGAAATCACTTGATTGTAAAATTAAATGTAAGTTCAAGGAATATTCATGGTCTGATACTTGAGACTTCCATTGCAAGTACATTAATACATGTTTTAGTTCGTTTTTGCAAACATTACATATATAAATCAATGTTAAAGTTAAATTAGAATATTTATTCTTAAATTTAATTACATTTAAAGTTAACCTCATATGGTTAAAATAAGCTTATGGTTGTTTATCTAACAAATTTAGCGGAATTTAAACTTTAAAATCATATATGATATTTATTCTTACAGTTGAATTTCAAGATGAAGTTAAATTAAGACCCTGATTTGTAAGTTAGTCATGTTTCCTCAAAAAGTTTTACAGATAAATAAATGAATAGGAATTTGAAAAAAAAGAGTAAAATGATGTATATCCAAATGAGCTGAAGACTCCATTCATATCAGTAGCCTAAAAAATCAGTTTTACAGCACTTATTACACAATTATTAATGCTGTTCAGTAAATGAAAGTGCACCTATAAAGAGTAGGTTGCACTTCCTGTTTCAAGTGTTTTGATGAAGTTTTGATAACTGACAGGGATCAGGAGCACAGCAACGGTGATGTCCAGATTCCTTCGGCGGACAGTCCGGAGTTCAGACTCCTCAAGGCGTACGCCCGCAAGAGACGGCCCATGGACACCCGTCTGAAGCAGGACATCCCAGAGAGAGAGACATCTTCAGCAGAGCCAAATGAAGTACTCAAGAAAGCAAAAAGACTCAAAAAGAAGAGATTTTCTTTCTTCTTGAAATGTATTAAACCCAAGACAGATGACACGCCTGAACCACAGCCAGCGATGCTTGAAGGTGAGTGTGAAATATATTGATCTTCAAATGTGTATTTTTATTTATAGAACATTCTCTATAGAGAAAGTGAGATTGTGGAGATTCCAAAGTATGATGTGCTATCATCTCCTCTTTCAGGTTCAGATGATGGGAATGTGGATGAAATGGAAAACATGGTCAGTGAATTGACAGAGATATCAGACTCTGTGCACTTCACTCCATGTGAACTAGAAACAGATGGTCCTGGTGATGGTGATGGTGAGGGTGAGTTCAAGCTCATTCTCTTTTGATTTCTGTATCTGATGTAAATTGTAACGGCCACTGAGTTGCTTCATTCAGAGAAGATTGCAAACTAAACTTCTCATTTCTGATCTCTCTGCAGATGTTGTGGAAAGGCTGGCGGAGCTCCTCAGAATACACGGCGATGAGCTGAATGAAAAGGTCAGTGTAATGACATTGTTTAATGAGATGTTAAACCTGACCACCAGGTGTCTCTGCAAACGCTGCTACCAGCACTTTAAAGGGTTAGTTCACCCAAAAATGAAAATGTCATTAATTACTCACCATCATGTCGTTCCACACCCGTAAGACCTTTGTTCATTTTCAGAACACAAATTAAGATATTTTTGATAAAATCCGATGGCTCAGTGAGGATAATTAACACTTTGAGATGCCCAGAAAGCTACTAAAGACATATTTAAAACAGTTTATTTGACTACAGTGGTTCAACCTTAATATTATAAAGCAACGAGAATACTTTTTGTGTGCCAAAAATACAAAATAAAGTTTTTTCAACAATATCTAGTGATGGGCGATTTCAAAACACTGCTTCATGAAGCTTCAAAGCTTTATGAATCTTTTGTTTCGAATCAGTGGTTCGGAGCGCCAAAGTCACGTGATTTCGATAAACGAGGCTTCATTATGTCATAAGTGTTTCGAAATTTCAATGGTTCACAACTGGGGGGTGTGACTTTGGCAGTTTGATACGCGATCCGAACCACTGATTCGAAACAAAAGATTTGTAAATGGAGGCCTCAATGGCCTCAAGGATTTAATCAGAAATATCTTAATTTGTGTTCTGAAGATGAATGAAGGTCTTACGGGTGTGGAACGACATGAGGGTGAGTAAATAATGACAGAATTTTCATTTTTTGGTGAACTAACTCTTTAATGGTGTTCATTGAGCCTATTTTATAGTACACAATGTTTTTTTTATCCCGTTATTGACACAATAAGCAGTAGATTCCAAAAGTCTGCAGGCAACATTAATGATAAAAAGTAAAATTCATGTCAAGTTAACTTTTCACTGAGCTGTTTATATAATTTGTAATGGGAAAAAATGTCAGTGAACTGCACAATATAAATGTATTTTCACTTTCCGTAATTGACTCTGTAATAGACTTTACGTTTGAACAATCATTATATTTATAGTGTGTGTATATGTTTCTCTTGGGAAAAAAACTAATTTGGATCCAAATGTTTCATCTAATCACAGGCCTATTTCTAAACTGCCATCTTTATCTGAAATTCTTGAAAAAGTTGCATTCAACCAACTGCAGACTTTTCTAGTTCAAAATGAGATTTTTGAAAATTTTCAGTCATTAGATTTTAAATCAAATCATCTTGATTTCGATTGATTCTGGCAGCTCAGTGGTTTTAGTTCTATTAGATCTTGCAGCGTTCGATACCATTGATCACAATATCCTTATCTCTCGCCTAGGAAAGACAGTGGGAATTCAAGTGGTTCAAGTCCTTCATTTTTAATAGGACGTTTTCAGTTCATTTTGGTCAACATTATTCTAAAATAGACCCATTGGAAAGCGGGGTTCCGCAAGGATCTATTTTTGTTTTCATTATATATGCTACCCTTAGGTTATATATTTCATAAGCATGGAGTATCTTTTCATTGTTACACAGATGACACTCAAGTGTACCTACCTTTGCGTAAACGGGACAAAAGTTCTTTTGAGTCCTTATTAAATTGGATGTCACATCATTTTCTGAATTTGAATGAAAGCGTAACTGAAATAATCTGGTTCAGGGCCCCTGACACTCAAAACTCACTATAGAGTGAAGAACCTTGGTGTCCAATTTGATACTACTTTGAAATTTGATAAACGGATCAATTCAGTCAGTGGTCAAATCTAGTTTCATCTATTTAAAATCAAAGGTTAAACCGTTTTTGTCCTCCAGTGTTTTTGAAAGCATTATTCAGGCTTTTATTTCTGTAAGACTAGACTAGTCTAGACTGATTACATGCTACAATTTAAGTGACTTGTTCTGCTATATGTACAGTGATTATCTGAAGACCAACACTGTGGGGGAATATATATATATATATATTAAATGTAAACTCTAACATACTAAATTTATCTGTTCTGTTTTATCTCTGAACCTCTGCTGCAGATTAAGGCAGACAAGGCCTTAAACGAAGCGCTGCAGTCCTCTTTCAAGTATGGCTTCTTCAAGAAAGTGATGGACGTTTTCTGTAGAAGTGTCTCTTCGGAACTGCCAACAGAACAGAAAGACCAGAAAGTCAACGTCGCTCTGATTTGTGAAGCCACCAATCAGCTCTATGGCATCAACTACCATCCAATGAACCGCGTACTGGGCTTCGGTGCCAAGTATCTTCAGGATACAGGATACTCCAACTGGATTAGCAGAAACATACAATGTAATGTAAGTGTCTCAATGACAATATAATTATTCACAGCATTGACATCGGGCCTAATGACACATACAAAACCAGGACGAATCTTTAGTCACAGTGCCATTTTTCCCTCTCACAGGGAGAAGTTGGAGATGAATCCATAGAGGAGGTCCAGTAAGCTGAAGAGATGTTCTCCTCGCATTACAAACGTCTTACTCAGGGGCACGGTCACTTTATTCACAGGAAAAAGATATTTTCCAGTGTACCAGCAAGGATATATGATTTTCATGTTCTCTGAACATCTCAGGCCAAAAAAGAGGATTTATGTACACCATACCTCATTAAGAGTACTATGGTTACTGCCTCAAAGCATTAGGGCCCGGTTTCACAGACAGGGCTTAGGCTAAGCCAGGATTAGGCCTTATTTCAATTATAGCATTTAAGTAGCTTTTATAAACATACCCTAGAAAAAAACATTACTGTTATCCATCTTGAGACAAAACAATGGCTCAGGCATACTTTAAAATGTGTCAGTGCAAGTTGCTTTCATAAAACAGCTCAAACTTGCATTTTAGTCTGGGACTAGCTTAAGCCTTTGCTGTGAAACCGGGCGTACACATATTTTATGCTATGAAAATCAGGATGACACATCATTCCTGACTGTACAAGTTTACATATTTAGCTCCATTAGTAAACTTTTTTTTATTTTTATTTAATGAGGCATCCAAATTGTTATTTTTCTTTTTGTTAAAACGGTTTTTGTTTTGAAATGAACATATTTCAGATGTTTATTTTAGCCTCTAGAAAGTATTTGTAATTATTTAAGAGGATATAAGTTTTGCCTAAATAATTCTATTTTTTTCAATGATATAATAAACATAATTTTCACAATCTCTGTCATTTTGTCTAATGTTTTCTTTACTACACTATATGATATTATAAAAATATGTGGACCAACTTTTCTAATTAATAGGCATACCTCAGTAATGCTAAACAGAAGGTCATTGATTAACCTCTGGGTTTAAATATTCTTTTTTTTTTTTAATTAAATAGTTTTTATTAAAGCTTTATTAATTTTGTTAATGTCCATATAGATTTTACATATATAGTATTTTACTGCATCAAGTGAAACTAAATGAAAATGTGAAATGTTTTCTTGGGGACTAGCTGAAATAAAGTACGTTTAAAGGTACAATATGAAATTTTCACCACTAGAGGTCTCTTATTCAAAACAAAGGCGTAGCTTGATGATGTCTTGATTTTGCGGAATCATGGGAGGTGTTGTCTTCATGTCTACAGCCGGTGGAAAAGAATCGGGACTCGGGCAGAAATCATATTAATGTTTGAACTAATGTATTAAAGATTTATTAACATTACTGTAGTATGAAGCAGGGTGTGGCTGAAAGCCAATGGAGTGGAACAAGGCCGCTGAAGCGATTGCTAATGAGAGACGAGCGCGATACACACGGCTCGAGAGCAGCGGAGCTTTTATTATGCCGCAGACGACCGCTTCCGCTTCTTCCGGTCATGAGTATGTGGAGTAATGCAGCACTGTTTTATCATATTAGATACATTTGTGTGTTGAATATTGTTATAATGCTACTCTGCGTTCACTTAGCAGCTGCTATGAGACACTTGTTGCACACTGTAGTAAGCTACATCGATATTAGGCATGGTAAAACATGGTAAATCAAAAAAACGAGATTTAAACAACAAGACTTACTGTGTTAAGCTATATAACATGATTAGTTTTCTGTTGATGAATGTATCCAAACAGTTGCTCACCTGTCTAAAAAAACACAATATATTAAAGCATCTTTGGTGTTTCCATGGTTTCTACAAAATAAAACATGGTCCGTGTCCCGGTTAAAATAGCTTATTTCTCTGGATTTAAACATTCTTAAACATTTAGGATAATGTAAGTACACAAGTCAACAAAATATATAACATTGCTCTAGTGGTTTTTGGAATTTGGTTTTTTAGTGAATCATAAAATCTTAAATATTGTGCCTTTAAGTTTTATTTTAGCTCAAGTCCATTTTATTTGTAGTTTGCTAAAACGAATTTTATGGTTTTAGTTTTAGTTAACTATAACCTTGCTTCTGGTAAAGTGATTTGATCTAATAACTGTGGGTGTCTGCGCGAGTGTGCGCGCACGCATCTTGCGTGCAGCTCAGGTGAAACATGAGACGCGCTCTGTGCACCTGTCTTACCTGCTTGAGCACCAATCCGTCTTAGGTCATTTCGGCGAAATTCTCATAAAAAGGCCTAAGAAATGTCTTATCGCAAACATCCACGGACAGGCTTCTTCCTAGATCTACAGGTGTTTTTGTGTTTCCTTTGGCATGAAGCATCACAGTAGGAAGTACTCGCCACCGCGCCACTGCGCCGTCGGGTCGCCGCTAGAGGTGCCTCAGCTGAATCGATTACCGACCTTTCGGGTGGAAGAAGGTAACCTGATGGAGAAGAATTCACAGAAAGCCAAATCCAAAATGCGCAACGCGAAGGTGAAGGCGGTGAGGAAAGCTCCGTCTCCCAAAATGCCGCGCGTCTCTCCAAAGCCCGTGCAAAGCGACGCGCTTCCGAAGGTGGCAGAGAACGGAGGAGCCGGACAGCGGTCCAGAAAGAGGGGCTTCAAACCCCCAGATGTGAGGACGATATTCGACCCGCGCGTGAAGGTAGAGAGAGGAGAAGGACACACGTTTTGTGAGGACGCGACGGACGCTTGGTGCGATGTGTGTTGCTCGTATATCTTTCAAGATGGCTTGACATGCACGGGTGAGAACTTTATATTAGCCTTCTACAGATTTGACCATTATATGTAAACAGAGAGGTAGTCAATGTCAAACAATGTTTATATATATATATATATATATATATATATATATATATATATATATTAGCATATTAGTCAATTAATCACTACTGTGCTGTTGATCAAGACACTTAGGAGAATGACTGTTTTTGTAGTGTATTGTAAGTTACTTTGGATAAAATGGAATTATATTAGAGCTAGTATTTCATAAATCATAAACTCAGAGTATGTTCTTGAGCTTTCTCACACACCACACACTCATTCAGGCATGTGGATGGACTGGTTTGGGCTTATAAAATTCACTGAGGTGCACCTTAAGCACCCACATTTAGTTTACTGTACATATGTCACAAATATGTACACTAATTATACATGACAATGCAGAAGTCAGACATCTACATCTGAAAATTCATTCTATCAAATCTAGGACTCAAATTATATGCACACTGAACATTTGAATTGGTCACTGAAAGATGTGGATGACATTTTCATTCCTGACTGAATGCCTTGCATTGTCTTCAGTAGTGAAAACATTCCTAAAAAATCATATGCAAAGCATTTAGCTGCAACCAAATTTGTATTGTAAATTTTGTGATCCTAAGAAAGCATGATCATAGCAGCATAGTGCATTAAAATAAAGAAATGTTCCTCAATTCATTCTCCTCAATATGGCTCTCACTTGTCTGAGCTGCAGTTGTGCAGAGGTTGTCCATTCACAAGAGTTAACTCAAATGGAACAACTGGACAAAGGTAACTTTCACTGAGTCTTCTTGCTGCTTGACTTGAGTGATCAGGTAATTGAGAGCGAGAAAGCCACTGGCTCGGCTGAAAGCCCGTTTTTAGAGCAGCCATCCAATTTTCACTCTGCCCTCTCAAGTCAACTAGCCTTTCATTTTGTTTTTAGTACATTTTAAGGGGCCACTGACAGATGCTGGAATATGTGGGCATTAACTGAGTAGTATCTGTTTTGATGGTGTTATGGCAGGTAATGAGTTGGCCTGCCATGTTTTGATGTTTTTAGATTTGTGTAGTGTTTATGCGGGTTATTGGCCATATTTACAGTAGGACATATTGCCATATTCCTTAAATGTCTTTATATATACACTAGTGTGAAATGAGCAGTCAAGATCATATTTTGCAGTTTATATAAGTCTAAAAAAAGACAGCAAGAATATGCCTCTCGGCCCTCTTTCCAGAAGAGCGCGGAGCTTTAACAGCTCGCGCTTCGGTCGCTCAACAACAACAAAGCTGGAGAATCTCACGCAGACAAAACGAGGATTGTCTGTAACGGTGTTCAGCCTTACATTGTTCAAACCGGAGTCGACACTGATGGAGAGACTCAGGAAGAAGTTACAACATTTAGAATGAAACTGGACGTTTCTGAATGGTTAGTGGATAAATTTATGTAGTTGCTGTGGAGTTGATTCAACTCATCGACTAGCATGTGCCGTCATGTTAATCTTTTGTGCAAATCCAGCGTTGAATTGACCCTCGTTTGTGAAGCAGTCCGGCGTAAAATGACGGCATGTTAACAACACTCTATTACAACAACTCTTCCTCTTCTCTAAAGCAGCCCAACATGGCCTCACCCACTTTGTTGTGTGTTCTCGGGGGAGGGGTTTATGTAAATTTTAGGGTTAGTGATGTCACTAACCCGGGAAGAAGCTCGTTGTAGTCCCTACCAGCCGTTTGTTGTAGCCGTTTGTGCCGATTTCTGTAAAAGAAAATATCTCCCGTTGCATTGAACTTTGAGCGTCGTAACTTTGCAGATGTTTATGCTCAAACAGCAACATTACACACTAACTAAAGTTAAAAAAGTGAAATCATAATCAGCCACCCCTTTAACTAAACAAAACTGGTAAACAAAATAAAGCTGAGAGAAAATAAAATAGAAATATTAGTTGAAAAACGTAAAATTAGAAATGTTGCCAAATAAGTTTAAAGTACTGAAATCACACAATTGTAAAACTATTAAAAAATTAAATTATAAAACTGATATAAAAATAAATTAATGTTAAATAGAAATTACATTTTAAAAAAAAAAACTAAATTACTAAAACTTAAAATTGAAAAAAAAAAAAAAAAAAATACTAGAACATTATATAAATAACACTAAAATAACACTGGGATGCAACCATTTCACTTGAAATATTATAATATACTGTTCATTTGCATATATCCAAAGTCCATACAAAAGAATTATGAAAAGGGGGAAAATGTGGTCACTGACAGTTTCCTTCTTTTATTTTTTTACCACCTGTAATGTAGTTGTAATGGAGTTTTCTAATGGTCATAATGACTTAATGAATCTTCAATGCTTTATTCTGCCTATTAAAGGATTCGTTCACTTCAGAATTAAAATTTCATGATAATTTACTCACCCCCATGCCATCCAAGATTTTTACGCCTACATGACCAGCGTGATCACATAATGCGTGGCACATCGCAAGATGAGCATTTGTGGTTAAAAAATTATATAATTTTTTTTTAGAAAATTACAGATCGTTTTGCTAGATAAGACCCTTATTCCTCGTCTGGGATCATGTAGAGCCCTTTGAAGCTGCACTGAAATTGCAGTTTGGACCTTCAACCCGTTAACTGTTGAAGTCCACTATATGGAGAAAAATCCTGGAATGTTTTCCTCAAAAACCTTAATTTCTTTTCAACTGAAGAAAGAAAGACATAACCATCTTGGATGACATGGGGGTGAGTAAATTATCAGGAAATTTTAATTCTGAAGTCAACTAATCCTTTAACCTATCGTTTGTAGTGTAGCGTCTGCATTCTGTGGGATTTCACTCACTTCACTGTAAATAATAGTCAGTATACCTAACCAGAATGAACAAAGATGCCTTTTTTCACCTTTCTGGGTCTCACAACCTTTTTGGCCTTCCTAGCTCAAAAGTATTGTGTCCTGCTATTTGACACCCACCTGTTCGCTCCCCTAATGTCCATCTGTCTGTTTGTGTAGCAGCAGTGACAGTGTGTCTAGAGAAGGCACACCGTCCTGTCACAGCAGAACCAAGGCTCACAATGGGCTTCCCCTCAAGCAGCTGACGCGCTCGCAGGGGGAACCAGTGGAACAACTGCACACACACACATAGGAGCAGGGGCTTAATGACAGGAGACTACAACCAGGTAGTAGTTAGAAGCCATGATGCAGGTTCAGTGCTAAAGGGAACTTATTTTAGCCAGTAAATACTCAAGTGAGACTCAATGTTGTTCTGGTTGGGCAGTGGACTGTAAGTCATGGGTCTGGGGAAAGGGTTTGGAAGAACTTTAAGAAGACTTACTGGAATCCTCTATCGCCTTCCAAAAATGATGCGGCGCTCCGGTCGACTGGAAGTTAGTCTGCTGTGGAAGTCATCCGGTGGGTCCAGATCTCTTTGGCTTTTTGTCGTTTTATCGTTCAGGCAAACGGACGTTAAATGAAGTCTCTGATTCATTGAAAGTCTATGGAACAATGAGGACAGATATTAGTGTCATATCTAGTATAAACATTACTGACCTTTTTGTCTTAAAAATGTGTGCCAAAAAAAACAAAATAATGACTTTATTCAACAATATCTAGTGATGGGCGATTTCAAAACACTGCTTCATGAAGCTTCGAAGTTTTACAAATCTTTTGTTTGAATCAGTGGTTCGGAGCGTGTATCAAACTGCCAAAGTCACGCTCCCCAGTGGTAAACCATTGAAATTTCGATTTAGTAGCTTTCCGGACATCTGAAAGTGTTAATTATCTTGCTGGCAATGGAGGCCTCACTGAGCCATGGGATTTTATCAAAAATATCTTAATTTGTGTTCAGACGATGAACGAAGGTCTTACGGGTGTGGAACGACATGAGAGTGAGTAAATAATGAGAGAATTTTCATTTTTGGGTGAACTAACCCTTTAAGATAACCTGTCGCAAGAAATAAACTTCATCTTAAGCACGCAGAATAATGTAAGTGTACTTTTTTTTGTAATTGCACCTTTGAACGATTACGTAATTGTGGCATCCTTTTACTTTGTGAGATTTGTGAGAACAGACAAAAATAGTATCTTTATCTTAGAGAAGATTTACACCAATCTTGCACGAATCAGTTGCAGACATTGTTCTTTAATGTCGGCTATAGTGAGGTGGACCCTTGATGTGGTTGAGAAAGGACACTATAGCTCTGAAAGTGTGTGTGTTTCGCTGCAGCCTGATGTTTTGCTTTGTGTGCAGCTTTGTGGTGCAAACCAAAGTCATGAAAGCTGAGCTGTTTCTCACAGAAGCAAAGCAATACTTCATACTTTTTATAGACAAATGAACTCACACACCTCACACTTTTTAGGCACAAATTTAGTGCTAAGTTGCGCAATGCCAACAGCCACAGAGAAAAACACAGAGCAGAGCACTAAAAACATCCGCTCGCCGTTCCTCAGTGAAGGACAGAGCCGAGTCTAAACAGCCGACACCGATGTGGGAAGAGGTTCACGATAATATGCCAAATAGTTTGTCGGTTTAACATCCATCGAGTGAATGACTCAAGTAATGAAAACTGATTGGAAAAGAATGGAGTGTTTTCTTGACATTTTGTCACAGGCAGGTGTTGTCGTGACCTCTGGATGGTGGTGCGTGTGTCTCGTCTGCAGTGTGTTGTTTCAGCGGTCTGATCTAATCCCAGCGCGGAGCCGAGCTGGAATGGAGACGACCCTGTTGTGAACAGAAAGCAACATGAGAATCTCTATTCTTATCTTGTTCCTAAAACAGCTCAGACACAGACTGAAACAATAGTTATCTATGTGATCAACTGAGCAAGGACAGGCTCAGCTACTTCTTTAGTCAAGATGTGCAGTTTTCACGAACAGACTCTATTGTTTTGCAGGTCTGATATGAGAGAGACATTTGACAAGGAAATGGCACCATCAAAAATAAGCAACATCATACTGCCCCTTTAAAAAACAAGTATACTTCAAGTTAATTTTATTAAGTTTACTTAAGTAAAGTTCAAGTATTTTTTTAAAAATACCTCATGTAGTAAGTATACTACTATCAAAGTACTAGTAGTATACTATTTCAATACTACTAGGGTCTAAATTGGCCCAATTTTCAGTGTATAAAGTAGTGTTGTCAAAAGTACCGACCACAATACCAAATCGGTACTTACATTTAAAAAATGTGATGCTTTGAGCGCTGTTGAGCGGATTCATAAACACCTCTGATTGGTCTTTGTGTTCACAAGCTCATCAGATATGTCTGTGGCTACAATGACCAATGCACAGGAGCGTTTGAAAGCACATTGAAGTATTTGAATTTGAAAGTGTTATAAGACAGTATGTAAAACTATGTGAAAAAAGTATTTAATAGGGTACTCAATCAGAAGGGTAAACACAACTACAAGTCAAGTATACTTAGAATACTTAATTATACTTTTAAGTATATCTTGATCAAAAGATTGAGTCCACATATAGGACAAATATACTTAGACTTTCCTGTCAAGTCAAGTATGCTTAAGTGTAATTTTAAGTATATTTCCAAGAAGTATAAAAAGTAGACTGAAAGTATACTTTCTTATTTTTATTTTAATAGTACACTTCTTTTTTGTAAGGGCGACAAAGATAAATGTCATTTTGTCAGTTTGAGGGACACATTTTATCAAACACAAAAAGGGTTTACAAATGTTTTACACTTTAACATACTGTTTCACATTGTGTTTTTCTGGCATTGTTTTTTGTGAGGATGGAATAAACATTATGTGGAAAAGTGAAGTTAAAAACAATCGTGAAAGATTGACACCTCCACCTGTCCAGAACAAACATCTGTTAAATAAGGGAGAGAGAGAGTAAAAAACACCTGGTTCATGATCACAAACTCCCTGTACTGACATCAGAAGCTGCATTTT
This sequence comes from Ctenopharyngodon idella, assembly GCF_019924925.1. NCBI lineage: Eukaryota > Metazoa > Chordata > Actinopteri > Cypriniformes > Xenocyprididae > Ctenopharyngodon > Ctenopharyngodon idella. The sequence goes on from NC_067223.1 coordinate 13,956,573, forward strand.
CCTTTAATTACAGATCATTATGTGTTTCTTTTCCTGGTTGTCAGAGTCAGTCACAGTCTATGGCTGCATCCCAATTTGCAGACGTTGTACCAAAAGTACGTACACTTGTTCAAAAGTTTGGGGTCAGTAACATTTTATAGTAAGCCAGTATTGGCACATATTACTTCCACATCAAAAAATTGTGTCACAGTTCCACAGAAGCCTTAACAGTAAACATTAGCATCAAGCTAAATGTAGTACCTATCTTGAATTTATTTAAATTTCAAGTTCATGCTTTTAAAAAAAGTGCTTTAGCAGCTTTGAAAAATTAAAAAATGAACCACAACAAACATCTCCTTTTCATGCAAGTCCAAAAAATCATCTATCTGGTCAACTTTTTTTTTCATTGTATTATATTAAGGCATGCATAATTTATTATGTTGCGTGTGTTAATTGGGATTCTGCATGTAGTTTCTTTTAGAGTGTTAATGAAATCTAATGTAAATGTACCTTAATAGCAGATTTCGTTTTGAGGTTGGTAAATATTTAGAAAATGAGACTGCTGTGGGAATGTGTGTTATATGAGCTGTCTGCTGTCGGTAATGTGTTTGTGTAGGAAACATTTAAGAACTCGAATGACTTGTTCTCTGTCGACATGCAAAGTTTTAGAAACAGTCCCAAATATTGCACCATCACGCCACAGTCTGGATACGGGACAGTATTGTGTGTGTGTGTATGAAGTTTTGCTCCTCGGGCAGGTCCTGATCGATAGCGCCGTCCCTCATTACGGGAAGTGCAATTAAGGAAGAGACAGGCCTGCACTTCCCACCCGCCCCAGAGAACCGATTTTGAGTGTGTGTGCATACATTAGCTCAGTTCCTACACTGACAAGACCGCAGCTCGGTGCAAAGAATGGCACTTTAAGCAACCATTACCTAACATGCCCCAGTATTAAAGATCCACTTTCATCACACCCCTATCATTGCTCATCCTCAGTGTCATTCTACTCTCTGCTGATCTTTAAAAAGAGCAGCGTTCCTCCTGTTTCCCAGAGGAATATTTTATTGCTCAGAGATGATGAGATGAACACATTTAAGCATTACCATTGTCCTAGATGTCTAAAATGCTTAAGGAGAAATAAAAAGACATATATAACATATGTGATAAGTGTTGACATACAGTAGAGTTATGAAATGAATGTGGACAGCATAGTTTAAATACTTTGGCCTTTTAAGAATTCACTCAGAAATGTTTGAGATTCAGGCTTCTGATTACAGACTTGAGCACAGTTTGAGACGTCTGAAAATCTTTTCTGAAACTCTGGAGGAGACCCTTGTGAGTTTACTGGGGACCATTTGCTCTCCTTTTAATCTTGTTGCTGTCTAGCGGAAATATTTAAGATATTAACAAGATCTTATTTGTTATTTTCATTTCCTTGTCTGTTTGAGGGGCAGAGATTCAATTTGGGTTTTAAAAACCAGAGGAGCAGAAAGTGGATTATGGATACAATGTGCAGGATTTAGATGGCTGTCAGTAAAGATCTTAAAGTTGAAAAGACTCATGAGTTAGTGGAGAAAAAAACACAGCTTTTTCTATGTGGTTTGGTCCACACACAAACGCAGTATCCAGTCACTGAAACCAAACTTTTCTGAAAATTCCAGCCAGGGTGAAAATTTTTACAAACTCCGGTTGCAGTGTTATCATGTAGACAGTGAAACCAGAGAGTTTGGCTTGTGATGTCAGAACTGGTTATAACCTATTTTCCTGGCTTCTGATTGGCCAACATGGGTTTTTGGTTAGGGTTATAGGTGTTGGTTTGGACGCAATTTTTTATTTTTATAAACTCTGTTTATAAAAAATACCTGTTTATGTGTGGACTAGCCCTTAGTGCATATATGTCAGTTCTGGGGTTAACATACAGTAGTGTACTTCCTAAAAAGTTAACAAAATTATCTTTAAGCACCAACACACATTCAGAATTTACTTGTCTTTCTCTTGGGCCCTGTTTTCACCTGGTATTAGGATGCGTTTTGGTCAATCATATCACAAGTGGACGACACTAAATACAGATGTAAACGGAGTCTAAAACGTTTTTGAGCTTGTCCATTTTCGACCACTTCCAGACGTAGTCGAAAACGCATTAGTAGTGTAGACGCTCATGTGGTCGAATGCATTTGAACAGCCACAAAAGACCATCTACTCTCCGCCTACTGACGTAAACATTATAGGAAGCGCGCTAGCCAGACGGGATTTAAACTTTGTCAGATGAAGACACAAGTTCAGTCTGAAGATGAAAAACATACTAAGCACAATGTTCTCTCACCATTCCTGATTTCTAACACACAGTCACAGTGTCCGGGCGGTCTTGCGGCTCTCAGAGCAGAAACAAAAGCTGCTGCTCTCCATATGTTTTTCCGTCATCTCCAGTCGCGTTCATATGTAAATTGCGTGAGCTTATTTCGTCCATTAGATCGAAAGATCTGAAAAAGCCCATACATTTACCCACCCATAGACCATCCCCTCGAAGAAACCAGGACAGAAGTGGTTGAAAGTGGACAAGAGACAAATTAAAACACCAAGATCGACCAAAACTCATCTTAATACCAGGTGTAAACAGGGCCCAATGGATAATAAAAAAAAATTGTGATGACTCATCTTGAAATCTGGGTGTTGCAAAATGTTTTGTCTTATCGAATGCTCTGTAAACCGAGAATTCCACCAGCCTCTGACTAAGTAGCAAAGCATCTGCATTGCTGTGACGTAAATAATATGAGAACAGTAAAAGTAATAGTTTAAAAATTGGTTTAATTGTTTAATATTTCTGAATGTTAAGGGTGATGTATCTAGGGTTTTTACAGTGGTGATAAAAATACATTTAAACACAAAGTGCTTCCCTCATCACCTGTCCTATATGTGTCCATCATTTTCTGGGCACAACGTTCATCATTTGACAGTCAAATCAATCGACTCAGCACACTGAGAGAGAGAGAGAGAGAGAGAGAGAGAGAGAGAGAGAGAGAGAGAGAGAGAGAGTTACCTTGGAGATTGCATGGGCGAGAGACAAATGAGTTTGTCCTTCTGTTCTGAGAGTGGACTGCACAGGATGAGCGTTTGTGTTTCTCATGGCATGCCGTGAGTTAAGCTTTCGAGACAGAAAGCGTCATCACTCATATGATTGAGTGGGATGGGAGCAGCATTCTGCAAACTTTACGGCAAAATTACCCAGCAAGTCAAGCGTCAGTCTTCAGGTAGGTCATAACAGCAACAGGAACTGAAAAAAAGCACCATAGGGATTTTTTTAGCCAGTGAAAAATGCCTCATGAAATTTACGTTTGCATGAATAAGCAAGTGTATGTGGTATGCGTCAGGTTTTCTGTGAACATTGTCTCTGGTGAGGACTGGAAAGCAGATGATGCTCTTCCTATTGTCTATTCATTTTAATTAATTATCCATCCAATGCATTTCTGAGATGGATTTTGTTTCATTTCAGCATCAGAAAACATGTATTCTTATGCATGTGGAAGTATGCATAACTTTCAGTCCAGAATACATAAGATATATACATGTAAAATCAACCTCATTTTAACAATGGATTGTTATTTTTTTTTAATCGTCTCAATTTGTTTGGTGTTTTCTTACATCTTTCTTAACATTTGTATTATTCTTACATCGCATTCCTTAAACACGTAATTATACTTTTCTACATTAAAAGTTTGCATGTGCGGCATCTTATTTACAAACCGATATTTCCATTTAGCCCACCAGAAAAACCACCGTATTTCACTAAATCTCCTACTGAACAAAACTGATGCTGTTTGTTGAGGAGAGGTGTGCTATTGACCCATAACACCTAGCATTTTGGTAAAAACACTCAAAACACATTAGAAATGCTTTAGCAACCACCTAGCAACATGCAAAAAATAAATATTCTAACGTTTTACAAATGTACTGCAATGTTATTGTGTTGTGCCAGCGAGTTCAGTTCAGTTTTAGGTATAAAAGTCTTTAAAAAGGTATTATTTTAACCAAACTGTAGGAGTAACTGCTGTCTGTTCTTGTTTCCTCTCCTCCAGGTTGCAAATACACATGTCATGCTCAGTGCCGTGACCAGGTGGCGCTAGACTGCCATCAGAATGGATCCTTTAATGGCTGCCCACTCAGCGCTCTTGCTCAGGACCATCTTAACAACAACCAGTCCTCACACGGCGTGAGTACAGAGTTGATTTGTGTGTGTTTTCATATTTGCATGAACATTCAGTTCAATATCATCTGAAATACAGGAGTGAAACTCAGAGAATGTCAAGAATCACAGACATCTGATAGTGATTGTTAGGTGTGACCACAAGGGGGAGAACAATTCCGGATAAAACATAAATTAGTCTCAGTATTGCTGTAAATGTAGTCTGATCAGTGTTATATTCATTCTTGGTCACCTTAGTCTATGTTAGATCTTCATTGGCAGACAAATGGAAAAGCATATATTTTTTTAGTACAGACATTAGCAGAGATCATGTGTTGAAGTTTTTTCTTCTGTGGGTGTGTTGGTCATAGTTTGGTCATAGTAATTATTGCTTTTCTTCAGTCTTCACTTAGACCTGTTTAATGGAATGGTGTGACTTAGCTAACAGATGATACACTGTTATTTAGTGCCATATGAGTGTACACACACACACACACACACACACACACACACACTCATTCCCATTGCACTTGACATGGAAATAACAATAGCAGGATATTACTCTTGGGCAGAATTCCTCTGGTTCCCATAGTGTCCAGTTTTGTTCTCATGTGGACTATCACCCCCAACGCTCTGTAAACTGTGCAGTATGAATGAAAGACGAGCAGTGTGTGTGCGACCTTATGAGGTCAACACACAGGTTAGTGTGGTATGTGTGCAATTCACACTAATCCAGGTCTGTCCGTTTAGTGCGACGCAGGAAGAGATATTGGAATATGTAAACTGCTGTGTAACTGTGGCTACAGAGCCGACTGTATTGTGACTGGTTGGAATTGAAAAGTGATTCAGATTACTTATAAATGGGTGGATTTAATGAAAACTGTCAAGAACATGTCAACAGTCATGGGGGGGGGGGAAGACAATTGACCACATTTATTCCTCCAAACTATTAGTAGCCTAGTGTAAAGTGAAAAAAAAATCTCATTACTTTATAGTACTGAAAAATTATTATATAATTTGCATATTATTTAAAGTACGTTTGTAAAGTGGACCTGAAGATAAGCATGGTAGTTTTTGCTAAAATAAGTGTGTGCAGGCAAGATTTACATTAATAAGAAAGAGGTTTTTTAGCATTACAGTAGAGAGAATTGTGTAACATTAATAAAATGTGAAAATGTGAAAAATGTGTAACATTAATAATCCTAAAACTAGACTTTTAAAGAATTTTTTTATGCAAAATATAATTGTAGTTTTTTTTTTTTCATTTATTTTTGAAGGTAAAATATGACTGACCCACTCCCAGACATTTCTTTGTGACATAGCTGTTTCCATCCACCTATTTTTATGCACATTTTGGGATATCACATAAAAAATTCTGGATGGAAACAGCAAGATGTGCATAAATTCTAAAAATGTGCATAAACAACTTCCGCACCCAATTGAGGCAGATATATTTTTTTGTCCGGTAAGAAGACATGCACATAAACTACGATGGAAACACATTTACTGAATAAATCCCTTGATGTGCAACAAAAAACTTTTCTGTGACTTTGCCTCAACAGAGGATGTGATTGGATCACTGGACTAACCAGCCGACCAATCACATCGAACAGCCTCTCAAATGTTATTTTGAAATTATGTCCCAGTTTAATCAGATTTTTTTACATATAAAATGTATGTGAATGCGCAATGGTGCCATTAATAACGTTATGCGGTTTTGTTTATTTGTATTATGGATGTTTAGTACGTAGTGCACTGTTAGTTGGTGCTGTGTGAGGTCTGAAGTTGGTCCGTTAGTAATTTGGGATTAAACATGGGTGTGTTCATTCTCACAGGACAGTGAGGACCAACTGTCTGTGTCAGTTAAACATGGACGAGCCCAACATTCATTTTAGTGTGCGTGTGTTTGACTCTTCATATAGACCCAACATTCCAGACCAGAAGCCCCCCCTCCCCCTGAAGACAGTCGGTTGAGTCAGTCACGTTACTCAGGGCCAGACAAGGACACACAAACCACTGACGGTTGAGGGAGGGATGTAGGGAGGACAGGGTGTCTACATGTAACACCCACTCAACTATGCAAAAACAAACCACTGATAAAATACAAGGGCAAAATTACATTAAGACATAACGTCAAGTTTGTTGAGCAAATGTAATTCCTGAAAATTATATTTTTAGAGTATGCATGTGTGTGTGTGTGTGTGTGTGTGATTATTTTATATTTTCATTTTAGTTTAAGTTTTACTAATATTATTGTTGTGCTTTTGTCATTTTCTTTTTTTAATATTTCTATTTAGCTTTGAGTTTTTCAGTTTGAGTTTTTTTAAGTTTAAGTTATTTTATTTCAGCTTTTTTACGGGTTCCTTTTTGTTTTAAAGGAATTAAATAATTATTAAGTATTAAAAGGATTAAGGGAATAAATAAAAGTAAACATTATAAAATAACTTCTACTGCAGTTGTGAAGTAGGCAATTTATCACTATTTGCAAATAATATTTTGTTTTAAAATATGCACACGTTCACTCTACAGATATCTGATATGCTGCAAACGCTAAACGTTTCTTGTCTTGTCACATTCAGTTATGAGGTACATGAATCAAATGTAAATTATACCATATTTTACATTCAAAACAGTAACATTTAAAAAAAAAAAAAAAAAAAAAGTTGAGTTGCTTGCATCCCTGGATATTACTCTCGGTCGTTCAGCATTCCTCTCGTAAAACAGTATATTGATGTTTAGCTGCTAATTTCCATGCACTCTTTCAGAGATAAAACTAAAGCGTTGCGCTGGAATTCATACTCGTCTTCTGTAAGACCTGCCTTCTTTGATTTGATTGGCCATCTCACTCATTTTGACATTGACGAGCGCTGTTAAGGTGATGATACACGGGGCAACTTTTTGAGCAATGTTGCCGGGCAATTTTGCTGAGCGATGTTGTTTGGGCACTTTCCCATTGAGAATAGGCAACACATTTCAAACTAAAGTATCCAGATAGAAGTTTGTTGCCCATTCTCAATGGGAAAGTGCCCAAGCAACATCACTCTGCAAAACTGCCCAGCAACATTGCTCAAAAAGTTGCCCTGTGTATCATCACCTTTAGACTATTGAGACAGATTTTAAAACGTTTTGTCTTCCAAATAACAAACAGAGCTATGCATAATGAAGTGCAGCAGAGCAGCATCAAGATTTGAGGGACAATTTGGCCATTTCTAATTTTTGGGGAAACTTTGGGAAGTCCCTCTAAATGTCTATGGTGGCTATATATCTAACATATACTCTGCATTTCATAAAATATATGTATCATATCTTCTACATTTAAAATTTATAATGAACGACTGCTATGCAAAGAGTCAAAAACACATCTTTAGGCCTAATGTTATTAATGCAGAGGAAGCCGCCTCTTTTCTGAGTTGTGTAGATGTTGATAGTGGAAGCATCAGAGTTAGAGCCCCCTCTCCTTTAGTTGTGGGTTTATTAAAAAACGATGAATAAATATCCATTTAGTTTAGTTAGTCTGCTATTTAGCATAAGCCTAATCTATAGCGGGAACAGAACGAGAAGAGAGTCAACTCGCGTACCACCGCTATATGATTCGCGAGTTCGGACTTGGGAGAGAATGTTTTTTAGTATAGTATTTAAAAATGTTTTAGCCCTAATTTACTCATTCTATTCACTAAAATAATAGATAAGTCAAATAAAATGAGAAAATGTGAATTCTATAATTTATTTTTATTTTATTCATAGCTCCCAGAAAATCATAAATGTCTCTAATCATAAATGTCTCCCCCCCCCCCAAACTCCACCTATGATTTAAATACTAATATGTTTATTTTGAATTAGCTTTTATTTTATATTTTCATTTTAGTTTAAGTTTTAGTAATATTATGTGCTTTTGTCATTTGCGCTTTTTGTATTTTTTATTTCAGTTTAAGTTTTCATCAATATTTATATTATATTTGATTTCAGCTTTTTTTTTTTAATTACCCAAAACATATATTTACAATATATTTACAGGTAAATGAATTCCTAATATTTAGGTAATAGGTAAATATCCAAACCAAGTAATATAGTTCGTTGTTTTACAAAAGTTAGCTTTATCAATCTATAAGCATGTCTGTTCATAGCATAAGGGTGATTCATATCTGAGACTTTACATGGATTTCTGTAAAGCTGCTGCTGTAAATGTGGTTTACCTTGGAAAGTGCTGCTGTATTAATCGCTGTACTGTTGGATCAGCAATACTGTGTGTGGAGCCTGAGAAAGAAACAGAGGTGTAAATATGATCCAAACGAAAAGGAACAAACAGACAGATGTAGGAAAGAGAGAGTTTCCCTTCAGGAAACAGTCACAGGATGCCTGCAGCATAGCTGAGTACACACACACACGTCTAGCACACATCACATTAGACTCGAGCACAGATACAAACACAAACACAAAGGTGCATTGACCACAATAACTGATAAGCTCCAGTTGTGCCCGCCCATTTGCGCATACCAAACATCACTGTAAGCCAGTGGGAGAGACCATCAAGGACATTAAATCTACATAATTTTTTATTGCAACACAAGTACAAGTTTTGTAGTTACGTGCTCCCAAAAAAAGCAAGTTAAAGTTGAGTTTCAGCACAAGTATGCAGCAGGATAATGTGTGTCGTTCATTTTTTTTTTTTTTTTGTGAGGCTGCAGTTTTTTGGCAGGCGTGAACTGAATGCTGGGAACTCTTTGGGTGGTGAAGCTGGACCAAAATGCAAGAGGCAAAGCTTTAACCCCACCACACTAACCACACGCCCATGTGACTCCTACTAACAAAGAAATGGGGATACATGTTACACAATCTGGTCTCTATTGGTCAAGTTTACTGTATGTTTAGCATTGAATTTTGTTCGTGTAAGCCTACGATTACTGTAAGTAGAGAAGGACAGATATTTTAGTTAAAGGTTCCCATCTGGAGTACAGTATCAGGCCGAGACAGTCATGTGAAAAGACTGTAAATCAATTGGCTGATTTACTTAAGACTGATTTGATTTGGTTTTGCGTCACATTGGGTCTAGAGTTTATGCCTGCATGCATAATATTTCTGCCTGCAACTGATGTCAGATGTCACAGATAACATGATGTTTGACTAAGTTAATCATGCAATTCTGCAGGAACGCATGCTATTATGTGGAAATGTATAATGAAGCATCAGTGCAGAACAAAATCTAGCCTCAATGGGTTGGACCCAAAGTCCAGCTGATCTTTGACTGCTGAAATGTTGTAAGGCCTGTAAAATGTAGCTATTTTAGCATTTACTGACATCTGATTTATTTATCAAACCTCAAGCACTGTATAGGGTTAGATTGACATTTTTTGACAAGATTCTGAAAGGACAATTTGTCAATTATTGCTCTTATGGAAGCTTGTTTCTGCCACTAAATAAAAATATTAAAAAAGTAACTGACTTTTTATCTCACAATTCTGACTTTTTTCCAAGAATTGCAAGATTTAAACTTGCAATTGTGAGTTATAAAGTCAGAATTGTGAGATATAAACTCACAATTCGGAAAAAAACGTCAGTCTTTTTTTCCCTCACAATTGGACATTATAACACGCAATTGAGAGTTTATATCTCACAATTCTAACTTTATAACTCACAATTCTGACTTTATATATCACAAAATTCTGACTTTATATTAGACAATTCTAACTTTATATCAGGCAATTCTAACTTTATATAACACAATACTGACTTTATAACTCCCAATTCTGACTTTATGTCAGACAATTCTGACTTTATAACCCACAATTTTGACTTTACATCTTACAATTCTGACTTCCATATGCTCCAGTAATGCAGCTTGGGAAAATATGTCATTCTTTGCTGGACTGGAATGCTACAAGAAATCACTCTGGCTTTTAACAGTCACACGATGACGTTCCTAAAGGAATCTATAAATACCCTCCTATGTAGGTCAGGCCCCTTGACCTTTTTGGTGTATTAGAAATCGGCGACCATAATTGACTTTTAGTTCATGCGACTTTAAAAAGACAAACCCTCTTATCTTTAGAGCAGAATAAGCAGGTAGGTCTTCTTCCCTTAGGTCTGGGATTAGACGCTGTCTATCTTAAGAGCTAATCCCACCTCTTTCTTTAGATCTTCATTCAGTCAACTAGGTCAGCGGTAACTATCCAGTAAGCACCTCACATAATTCTCACACACTGATCCAGAAAACCTTCTGGAACTTACTATTGGTTTCCAAGTGCTGTAAATGTTGCTATGTAATCACAGTGCATCAATGCATGGATATATGAGTTCTCAGGATTAATCAAGCTAGCCAAAAGCAAGCCTATGTTTGTAAATGAAACCATGGAGCCCCTAAAACTGAAGACCCTTTGACAGAACACTAGAGAGTAGTTGCTGTGGCTACTTCTGTATCAAACAGCAATAAAGCACCTTTCCATGGAAAAGTGCACCCAGCTTCTCTGCATGTGAATGAGTGTTTGCTAATTGCTCCCAGCCGTCACCACATTCAGAAGGACAGGCTCAGCTGGATCTATAGAAGTAGAAAGCTCAGCAATAGGTCGGATTGCACAAACCTTTGGATTGTTAACAAACCTGTTCCATAAAACTATCTTTGGATTTTTCAGGCTCTAAAATAACCAAACTATAATTAATATCATTTATAGGATCGTGCATACTCTACCCAGAGTAAGTTCCATATTGTAACCAGGGAATGCTGTATTCAGGTAAAATTTGGTCTCACAATCCATCAGGCCTTATCTTCATCCTTCCACTCGCTTTTCATTCAATCATGGCCCCATTGTAGGTTCAATCTAGAGAGTTTGAATCGAGCTGTTGTTTATAGAGGTCAGGACCATCTCAGCTCAATGTTTATGTTTAGATAAAACTATTTAAAGCAAAGTATAGATGCTTTCCTGAGGGTTAGACTGCAGATTGTAAGATAACATAGATCTTTATGCCTGTAAGAACTGTAGACAACTGTAGACTAACATACAAAGAGTCTTTAAAGACTTCAAGAGACCTTCTGAAACCCACCACAAGACAAGACGGAACCTGCACTGGGGTTAGACTGTATAACTGTGGGTGTCCTTTGTGTGGATTTTGGGACCAAATTGCCTTCTATTTAGTCTTCCTTTACTGTCTGGATATGTGAGGTTTGGCTGGAGGAAAGACTACGATTTCCATCTACGTGAACACTGATTGTTTGTGTAGAAAACCCTGATCTCGGCTTGGATCTCGCTAGAGTTTAGACTGAGAAGCTGAGGTCACTGTCTGTTTCAGCTTCCCTCTGATTCTTGTCTTTTTATGAGATCATTATTCATATCTTGAGCATCCCAAAACAATAACCCCTGGAGTATCAGAGCAGAGGGAAACTGTTAAAACCTTATGCAAAATACTCCTTTTGGACATTAATAAGAGTTACGTGTCTTTGTTATCATGCATTGTAGAGTTATTGTGTCTTTGAGTGCTGGCATTTGCTTTACAGTATTGGTTTCCTCAAATAATTCACTTGTGATTTTTGTATGTAAAGGGGTATAAAGGTTTGCTACTAATTGAGTCTAAAATTATTTTTCACAATTACAGTCAGCAAAGAAATTCTCTAACGTCACCTTGATTCAATGGCCTCTTGAAGTATAATTAAAGAGCAAACACTGTACATGTAGCAATTTGTCATTACAGGTTTAGCCTTGTAATTTTGGACAATTAGAGGACTGAAATGGCTTTACGCTCTGACCTCTCAAACCACACCCTGCCAGACGAGATCAGACATCGAGCGTAGTAAGGTGTGTACTTCCTGAGGTCATCCACAGTAAACTCTTTGTGCGTATGTAAAAGGAATTCAACTTGATTTACGAGACATTCCACACGCCTTCATGCAAATGCCGGCACATAAACAGTGACTGTGTGCTGGGAACACGAGTCACTCCCCCTTTAGCAAAGGAATGTGGGTAATGTATAATGAAGGCTATGGCCCACAGCCAGAAAAACTACAGGTTGCAGTCACAGGTCACCTCTGTATCCGTCCCGCCAGACCCTATTGTTCTGTAGTGGACTTGGAATGAGTCTCCTTGCGGAGTGAAAGATTTTCACACGCTCCTTGGCAACACTGAATTATGGAGGGTATTTCCTCTTCAGTTTATTGTGCATTTCAATTTTTCAATTGAATTCAATTTCAATTGAATCAGCAATTAAAACATTATAAAAATATTTCTTCTCTAGAATAAGGCCACGTGTCCACCAAAGCGTTTTTAGCCAGCTGCAAACACTAGATGCTTTGCTGAAAATGCGCTTGAGAGCGCTTCGGCATCGCAGAATTTTTTTTTCAGTTGAGACGCTTTGTTGCTATGAAACGGAATATCAACGGCACTGTAACTTGTAACTGATTTAGCAGATAATTTGTCTCAAACTAAAAAATTTTGACACAATGTACTTGCTATGTATGTTCGGAGACCAGCAATATTAATTTCTAATCCATTTTGTTCCGTTGTTCAGTTAGTCAGTGTTGTATTTGTCCCGTCCCTCCTCCACCCTGATTGGACGGCTGGCTAAAAAGTGACAGTGATGAGCGCAGCATTTACTCAAAGTTGAACATTCTTCAACTCGAAGCGACTGGTAAAAAACGGTTGAGCATGAAAAAAGCGCTCAGCGCCTTGTTACGCTCCTGGCGTTTAAAAAACGCTGCGCACCCATTAAAAACAATTGGAAAAGTACGCTAACAGCTAAAAATGCCTTGGTGGACACGTGGCCTAAGAATTGTTTTTGGGTGAAAATTTATGTTAATTCAACTTGATCTTATGAAAAAAACTTAAATATTTTCTAAAGTGGTGATTTCGTATGAATTCATACGATTAGATTTGTACGAAAGAGTACGATAGTAAGCATGAAGCTCCACCTCAAAACCTAACTGTTGCTTGCAGATTGTATGAAAACATACAAATGGGATTGTACAAATGCATAAAAATTAGCAACTAATTCGTCGGTGCCGATAGCCTCGTAGGCAGCACCGACATATAGCGCCGTTGCGCTTTGGGCTACCCGAGTTCGAGTGCCCCCCGTCTTTCTCTCCCACTTCGCTTCCTGTCTGCTTACTGTCCTATCATAATAACTGCAAAAAAAAATCTTTAAAAGAAAAAAAATTAGCCACCAATTCACCAAAACATAAAATAGTTACAAATGGCCATGAGGCTGTGTTAATTTGACATTGTACTGACCTACCACTGATGCCTTTGGGTTGCATGATTTGGCCGTTCTTTTTCTGACAGGGTATTTTTAGGTCTTCTCCATGTTCTTGGGTTTAAATTAAGCACTGTCCTTCCACAAACTTCTTGAAAGCTGCAGTTTGTGAGGCGTGGTTTGCCCTGTCCTTGATCTACTGCAGATGTTGCTTGGATTTCACTCTTTGGAATGAATTATGTTTTTTTTCTTGACTGGGTGGGCTGTTATCATATGTGAAGCACTGTAAAATAGAAAATATACATGTATAAAGTGGAAAATTGTTTGGAAACATAATAAGCTAAAACCTCAAAGCAGCTGTTAACACAGTAAAGATGATGTCTGTGCTCTTTTGGATTGGCACTCTTGATATAAAAACTGTTTGGTGGTGGTTGCAGTAATGAATTTCGCCTGACTGATAATGCAAGCCAAAGCTGTGGGTCTGTCATGGGTTTAGTGGAAAATTTGCTTAGGATATCATAAATGTTGTGCTCTTTTAAGCACTAAATATATAACAGAAAAATACTTAGCTTTTTAGAAGAACTTTCCCTGAAGTTACAATGTGTTACAACTTACATGTTTAATTTTAGGACAACTTTCTAATTCTCCGGATATTTGTGATCTTTAGAAAAGTGGGTAAATTACAAAGAGCAGCTAACCCCAAAAATAATGGGTTTGCTTGTGGAGTAGATCCAAAACCAGACACAAAGTCATAAAAATGAGGCTTGTAATTTGTCAATGGATGAATGGGTTTATATTTTTTTACTGGGTAGCAGCTTCCACATGGAAGTTTGCTCTTCATGAGCGAATAAACAGATAAGGGGCTGTTCACACAGAACACGTTTTTCCATTCCACTGCTTTTTTTCCATTATTTTTCTATGTAAACACGCGCTAGACAGACGCGTTTGACTGTTGCGTTCGCGTCTTGCATCGTTTGACACGCCGTTCTAAAAATGCGGTGCTTAAGTTAAAATAAGTTCTACTTTTAAAAGATGCGTCTCAAGACCTTATTTACCCCATTCCACTGCCTGCGTCTAGCGTTTTTCAAAGCAAAAACGTGTTGTGTGAACCAGCCCTAAGTGGACTTCTTTAGTCTCGATCACATGACCTGAAATGTGAGAAGTTGTAAAAGTGGTGGCAGCCAATTTCCTCTGTGACCATGGACACATAGGTCCCTGTCCAAACTTGTTAATTACCATTCACAATGTTTAAGGTGTTGTTCTCACGCTTGTGGCAAACAGTAGGTCAAAGTATTACCTTACTACAATACATACATGCACGCACACACATCTCTTACAGAAGTCTGTCATCAAACCGTCTTCCACTTTTACTCAGTCCTCATGTTTGCATTGGTCCACAGCTACACCCTTTCATATGGGCGTACTGCCTTGTATTAAATGCCCCAAACCTATATTTTTAGCTCAGATGGTAGGCCTGCACCAACTTAAGAAGTAGTCCATGCTATGTTTCAAAGAAGGAAAATAAGAAAACTTGCATCTGTATGTTGCATACTTATAGAGGTAAGTGAAATTACATATTAAAAATTGATTTCCAGCTGTATTTTTGCTCTTTAAGCACAGAAAAAGCGTTCATAGTACTAACCGTAACTGGATAAGAAGCGATCGAAGCCGTTATAAAATTCCCGCCGTAATTAATTTGAAGCGGCTGCTGTACGTTGCTTGGCAACAGTTTGCGCACAAACTAATCTCGGAGGATGAATTGTTCCTCCTGATTATTACTACTAATAAATTAATCTTTTTTTATTGAACATTGGTTTATTTTATTACCATTGCCGCCGTTTATGAAAAGAAGTTTATTAAAAAAAAAAAAAAAAAAAAAACATTAATCAGGTACGCAGGTAGGGGACGCAACAGGAGCCAGTGAATGAGGAAATGCTGTGTGTGTGTGTGTGTGTGTGTGTGTGTGTGTGTGTGTGTGTGTGTTGTGAATGTGGGTGTGTTCTCTACAGTGAGTCGCTCCGGTTTATTGAACTCAGTTTACTTTGAAAAGTGCTTGGGAAGGACTCGACTGCGCGTATTCCTTGATGTTTTGAAGCATTTATATTATTTTCCACTCTTAATACGTTTATTAGATATAGGTATTACATATTTAAACAGAAACGGAAAAGTGTTTTTGTAATTTGGCGACTGTTTCGTCTTTAGGGAGAAATACAGCCGTAATTAGGGAGCGACGGTGACTCGCGCGGTTCACGTTTCACAGCGTTGACTCACTACTCCGTTTGACTTTATCATTCAGTACAGTATATGCGCGCATATAAAGCCTGTTTTTGGATGTGTCCGAGTTTCTCTTCAAATGTCGTGGACGAGCACAATGAGTAGTGGATACAGTAGTTTGGAAGAGGATTCAGAGGAATATTTTTTCACTGCCAGAACTTCCCTTTTCAAGAAGCCTTCGGTTAAACCCACGAACTTCAAGGTGAATATATTTACATTAAATATGTATTTATTTATATAAGTTCATTTGTTTGTTTCTTTGTTTTGGAAGCTTACGTGCCATATTGTGTTGGTGTCCAGGTGGGATCAGCTGTTGCTTTAAATTTTTATAGTAAAATATTTCATTGATTTATAGTGTTTGAAACTGAGACTTGATCATTAACAAGATTTTAGTTTAACCATAGCATGATTATCACACTGTTATTTAGGCTAACTTGTTGCATACGTGAATGTTACCTGAATGTTACGTGAATGTTACAGTATGACGTAGCTCTACCTGCAGGCATGTCCTTGATATCAATGACCTTAAGATAATTCCTCTTTTGTGTCAGATTGCATTGAGAAAGTACTGTTTAAAACACTTAATGGACATCCTAAAATCATTTTTGCCTTGTTTCTCTGGCCACACAGACATCTTTAATAGGCTTAATAATGGATTTAGCACAATAATGCACACTTAACACTAATTGTTTTGATTTATTATGCATATTATCATTATTAAG
This sequence comes from Ctenopharyngodon idella, assembly GCF_019924925.1. Classification (NCBI taxonomy): domain Eukaryota; kingdom Metazoa; phylum Chordata; class Actinopteri; order Cypriniformes; family Xenocyprididae; genus Ctenopharyngodon; species Ctenopharyngodon idella. The sequence goes on from NC_067223.1 coordinate 13,972,902, forward strand.
GGTGTTATTTGATTGTGTATGACGTCTGAATTTATTTAAAAGCATTACGTCATGCCATCATGGCATGGAAGTTATGATAAAGTAGGTCACTCTCCGCTCATGAAAGCTGTTTTGTTCAGTATCTTTTTCATGCTTATTGTGATTGTCTATTGGCTAACATCAGCATGTCCGTATCAGAGACAACTGCTCATAAATTCTGTCTGAGACTGAGTTACTATTAAAACTCCAGTCAGTGTGACTGACCCCATGTGATTTGAATATGGCCTCTACACAGTCATGTGTGACTAAAAGATTGGCTCAAAGAGAAAAGATTCATAGTATCACCCCCACACTTCTGTCAGTTACCCGATTGTGAGAAAAATGTCAGCGGAGATAATTTTTCATGAAGTTAATGCTGTCATGTGACTTCTATTTTCTGGGGGAAACTGTTGCAGATTGTTTTATTGGGTGTTTATTCCAAAACCCATTGAGCTGCCTACATAGGGAGCATTTTAAGGCATCAAAGGCAGCTCCAAAAGATAGGCTGAGTTGCATGCATCCTTTACAGAGAAAGCAATCCCAGGATGCATTGTAAAAAGCTTAGTGAGAGCATTCCAGATCAGTCCATTATACTATTCCGCCTTAGAAGTAACTGGCTCTGTAGTCAGTAAAAAGCAAGGCAGCGCACTCAGATTTTTTGCGTCTTGATGTATCAAATTCTAGACTTTTAGAATGCACACGCTACACATGCAGTGTATGGCTATCCATTGTGTAATGTAGCAGCTGTAGAAGGAATTGCTCAAAATGAGTCAGTTCCTTAAACAGCCCGGCACATTGCTATAGCTCACTTCCTGTTACTTCATTCTGACAAAGAACCACCCCCCCCTCACAACTATTTCATCATCAGCAAAGATAACCAAAAATTCAAACTCTGGCTTTTCTTAAAAGGGCACTTTCAAAGTATGCACAAGATGCAAATAGATACTGTTGTATCTACAAAAGTAAAGTGTCTTTATCAAGCGCAGCAGATATGCCCTGTACTTCATCTGTTTTGTCACCTCTTGCATGCCACAAATGCACTGACCCTGGGAAACAGCTGCTAGGGCAGGCATGCAAAACAGCAGGATCATGGGGGTTTGTGTGGGCCACAGCACTCGGTTCCTACAGGGAAACATTGTGACCATAATGGCTCAGTTTATTGGAGTGAAAATCAGTAATGTTTATTTCGTTGCATCAACTTCAGAAAGCAGTACAGGTGCAGTCTGTACATTTAGGCAGTAATTGCATTCACAATTATTTTTACAGTCGAAGAGAGAGTGTGAATTGTGTTGTTGAAGTTAGAAGTGCTGAAACAGTTTTCCTGGATTTGCTATTCAGGAAAAGGTTTTAAAGAAAGACAGACGTTATCTACAGTCTGCAGGCTGTTTTTATAACTCAAGGCCTGATTGAACGGAAATTCAATTAGTAATCATACACAGATAAAACTCAAAAGCATCTGCTGTGGGTGAATACAGAAGCCCATGTTCGTAGACAGCCACTACTCTACCTGTAGATTATTGCAGTTGTGTACTTGTTCACAGTATCTCACTTTATTTTTGTGGCAACGTTCCATTTGGTGGCGAATGGTTTGTGCATGACGTCATTGGCCTTGAATATTCGCATGCTTTGCCAACACAGGCACTGAAAGCACAAAGAAACTTAGCTCTGAACTCTTGTGAAAGTTTCTCATCCATTGTTTAGCTGTTCCACAAGGTTTTCCAGGTTTATCCTGAGCTTTCCGCTTGGCATGTTTCAGCCGTCAGATGCTGATCAAAGCATTTTGAGTCATTGCGTCAATTCCTCATTAAGGATCAGGTGATCGGTCAAACGATTTGGACCATTAATCGCGTTGATGATGTGAATTGCATCTGCTAGCTGCAGGAGTTCATGCACTCACTGAGCATTAGATGAAGACTTTCATGTCAACCACACTCAGAAAGTTAAAACTAAATCTAGAGGATGTTAATGCAGCAGGCCTGAGCTGATTCCAGTCTGAGTTTACACGAGAGCACATCCAGGAATCCTGCATTGAGGTCTTCTTGCTGTAAATCCAAAGAGAGCAGCCAAGAGAAGAGTATGTGTGCCGGAGACGCTGCTATTCAAGGGACTGAGAGTAAATGTTTATATCATACTACCCATATCTTCTCAAACAAAGTAGAATAGAAATTTAGAGAAAGTAGAACTTTTTCCACTGCTATGTGCAAGTCATGAATGGACCACCAAAAACTTTAGCATTTAAAAGATGGATTAATAGGCCACATTGTCAATTGTAAAAGCCTGGCTGCACTGTAAACCCGAATAAGTTGGGCTAACTCAAAAAAATTGACGTAATCAGATACATCAAATTTTGAGTTATGATGTTCCCAATTTTAAGTATGCAGAACTATGAAGTTTTGAGTTTGTAGTACTCATGCATGTTAATTGCTCCTAACTTGAAGTACAGAATTAGCTAACTCAAACATTTTGATAGCAATTAACATTTTTTTATTTTGAGTTCTTTTCTTCACTGTAAACCCTAATAAGTTGTCAGAACTCAAAAAAAGTTGAATGAGAATTTAAGTTAAGAAACTCTCAGTTTGAGTAACATTTTTTTTTTGTACTGATACATTTGAATTGTTCTTAACTTGAAATATTTGCGTACACTAATTTATACATTTAACCTGAAATTATCAGGTTATCTCAACGTAAATATTTTGCTAGCTATAATTTAGAAAATGCCAACTGGCTCATTTGTTAAAATGTTAACAATAACATGGTATAGCACTTACTGAAAGAGTACAGCAACTTAAAATATTTAACTTACCTGGTCTTAAAACAAGCAGCATGCACCACTTGTCACCATGATGGTAACTCTCCAAAACCCACATTAACAGAAACTCTTCTAAATTAGCATAACAAAACATTAATCACTATCAAATCTCCCTTACCATTAATCTTGCACAAAAAAACATTATATAACACTTAATTTTAGCATTTACTCTCCCTTTGAGTGCCATGGGCAAAGCATGCTGGGAAATAGAAATCCCAGCCCAGTTTCAGTTAGTCTAAATTAAAAGAAATGAGTTCATACAACTCAAAACAATGAAACGGTTCAGTTTACTTAAAATATGTCAGTGTTGTGAACTTCAAAGAAAAGGAAAATTCTAAATACTCATAACAGTTAATTTAACTGAAGTAATTTGTTTAATTTTAGTTTGTCCTACTTAAACCAGTTAAGTTTTTTGAGCGTTAGGGTTTACATTCAACCATTCAAAAACATGTAATTTCACACCAAAATGAAGAGAAATAGAAATTATTCCTTGCTTCAAGAAAAAAAAAGCATTTTTAGCGCCATTAACTTCACCTCAATTTTTTTTTTTGACATTTACAAAACTGAAATGTGACCAGGATAAGTGCTTTAAAAAAAACTCTAGTGGTGACAGACCTTCACATGAGGGAAACTGTTTAGAGAAGGTGATGTGAAGCGATCATGCTGTTTACATTGCAAAGTGAAAAACAAAATTTTCTTCAGACAATTTTTGAGCCATGTGTTGCTCTGTTTATACCATGAAAAACTCTTTTTGTGCTGCTGTTTTGTCTGAGTTCATATTTTATGCCCTTGCATCACAGAATGAAAAGAATTTCACTGTTTGTTCATCTGTTATAGCTCACTGTTACATGAACACATCGACAAGGTTGAGCGGTTTCAGATCCTGCATTACACAAAACCAAATTATTAAGAATTTAAAACAAGTTATGGAGCAATATTTTTGACTGTTTAGGAAAGCATCAGATTACAACGCTCCAGTAGGCCACTGTTTGTTTTCATCATCATGAAGTCTGGATAAAGAGAGCATTGCCATTTAATCTGATTAGCCCACAAAGTACGTCATGGAGCAGTATTTGATTATCATTCAGGTGTGTGTTCCTCCAGTGGCCTATTACAAGGTGCCTTTGATGATAGAAACATTTAAACAGCACCTTCTAAGAGTCTGCACCTATTTTCCAACATAAATATTTGAGTCAATGCATAAATTAACAGCTGTTAAACTCTCAAGACCCCTGTTTGCGGACCCACTGATTGCTTTTGAATGACCAAGAGGCATTTGGTTTTCCTCATGCTTTGAAAATAGGTCAAAAGTTGACGTTTTATGGACATGCACATCCCACTCTCTCCCTCTCATTGTTCATGGTCACGGCTCTGTTAGACTCATGTGGATCCACATGTAGAGCATCTGGTTGCAGTTTCTCAGAGAAGGGCTGTAATTACAGTTAAGAGGAAGATAAGACTAGATGAAAGTGGTTGTTTCTTGGTCTTGCTATGTTACGGTCCATCGGCTGAATGTCACACAAAACCTCAGCCCAGTCAGCAGATAAACTCTCCAGCTGACATTTGGAGCACATGTCATGATTTGGGAATTACTTGTTTAGTTTGGAATTATGTAAAATAAAACTTTTTTTTAGCAAAAGAAATGTGTTCTGCTGGTGTTTCAAAAATAAGGCCCAATTGCCATTGAATTAAAACAATAAATCTAGTCTTAAAGTCTACATGTACAGTAACAGTCTTTGCATTAACACATGTAGACACTAGAACAGTTCTTTATTTAGTTAGTTTGGCTCATTTGCAGTTGTGATGATGGACTAGGTCATGTTTTAATTTCAAAGAAAGCTCTGTGCTGTTAAAGATCTCTGTGTTTTACAGTTGGAGATATGGATCCATCAGGAAATGGCGCTTAGACTCCAGAGTTTTCCTCGAGTTTTATCGCTTCCTGGATTTCATTAGATCTAACATTTGGCTGTTTTGTTCATGCACTTTATTCTGGATAAATATTTGTTGAATCTTCCATTATCTCTATCATTTTAATACCTAAAATGGCCTTTAGTCCTTCCATCTCATTTGAAATCAGCTTGTATATATAACTTTCGTGTTGTTTGAATGAATTTTTTTTACTAGAAAAAAAACATACCCACATTTCAGTGAGAAGATAAGGCACACAGTTTGGTGAATGTAACTTTGAAACCAGATAAGTTTTTTGAGTGCATAGGTCACATGGCTGCACCTGGCATGTGTCACATCTGATCTCAGCCTCTTCCATTTTACGCCTTTCTTTGAAATCCTTCCTAAGCCATCACTCCTCTGGAATGACATCATCGCTGAGCACTGTAGTGAATGTATCCTATATCCCATGAACAAAGGTCCTTTTTATTCTCATTATCATCCCAGCTTTTTTAGTGTTAGATTCATGATATTTTTAGTGCAAAATCTTACCATTTTTTTGTTTAGGTTGCTAGATCAACAATTTGTTTTTGTTGTTAGTTGCAGATCTTCAACACTCTTAGTTGAAACTCTCCATACTGGGTTAATTTTTGTCACAAGTAATTGTGCTCAGAGGGTACATCCTGTTAATGATAAATTTGAAAGACTCTGTTTGTTCTCCAACTGCAAATTAACTGGACATGGCTCTGAAGGGCTTTCAGGCTAATGGAGGCCTGTTTGACGTCAAGTATCTTCCCCCTTTAGCCTATATATTACCAAGTATATCAGATTCAGCGTTTTAGCTGGATATTTTCTGGTTTGTGATTTCATATTTCAGCTTTGTGTGGCATCTCATCAATCAAAAGCAGATGAGCGCCAGCCACAAAGTTTGAAAAACCCTCTTCAGTTTCTCACAGTTGCCCACAGCCGTGGTGAGTGTGCAGATTTCTTCAGAATTATGACTTGGGACGTCATACAGTGAGGGTTGTATTTCATTTTTCTCTGGGCTCAGTGAAGGCCCTGTACTCCCCATCTGGCCTGACAGGTTTGTTATGATCAATCGGGTCGCCTTGGTGAGTCAGACAGCTCCACTTCCTCTCTTTGTGAATCAGCCCAGGATCATATTTAATTCTGCGTTGTGCATGAAGGATGAGTCTTTTTAGTTTGTAAAGGGCTAAGTCTTCTCTCCGAGAAATCTTCTCTCCGAGAAAAGCAACAGACCTTTTTTCACTGTATAGAGTTGCCTTCAGTTGCAAGCAAAACAAACCACACCCTGTTTTTATGTTTCAGCTCATATCCTATGTTATCAGTAATCTTTGAAGCTATGTTTACCCATAAATCCCAAGCAAGTCACAGACACCTTCTTGGGAATATTGTGAAGTATGTTTGAAGGTCTAGAATGGCCCTACTTGATCAGTGAAAACTTTGAACTTTGAAACCAAGCTGTCAGTCATAAGCTACTATCCCAGCAGAGCTTTATGACGTTGGGATGGAAATTGCTGGAAGGCATCGGTCACGCTTTCCAATGAAAGCAGCTTGTAAGAGTCCTTGAGGGGCTCTTGTGTTATTGTTGGCCTGTCTGTAGGGGAGAGCAACAGAGGAGATGAAAGATATTTTCTACGTTCTTACCTCACACAAGTAGTGTCGTTCAGGCACGCCTGGCTTTCATAATATACATTACGGTATATTTTCCTTGTTCCCTTGGCATTCCTTGCAGACATAAACAGAGTTATGAAACTGTAATTTGTAGAAGGAAGTTTAAGAGAGCATTGAGGGTTAAAGGACAATGTCTGATGGGCGTATCAAGGCATATGTGTACTTCTCCGTGTGAGGTGATGTTATAATACTTCTAATAAAAGACACCCATGAGTCATATACCTGCATGGATAGATAACCGCATGAACTTCGCTGGTTGCGAAAGAACCAAAATACTTGTTGGACTATTGCGAAATAAAATTGATGGAGATTTACAGAAAGAGAAAAACAAAGGATGTTATAGCTGCGTTTCCACCGCAGGAACTTTCCCCAGGAACTAGGGACTTTGGGGTGGTACTCTGTGTGTTTCGACTGCAGGGGCCAGGGTCTAAATTAAATTCTGGGTAAAAATTTCCCCTTCAGAAAGTCCCTGCTCACAAGGCAGTACTTTTTCAAAGTTCAAGAACTTTCAGAGGTGGGAATTGGGTGCTGATTGGTTGAGTTCACGCAGCATTTTGATTGGTTGACTCCACGCAGCATTTTATCTCAACCACCATTTCAACCACCAAGTCTGTTGTGGGGCGTACAGTAACAGTTGTTTGCTATTCGAATCAACAATGGACTTTAAAAACTACATCTGATGGACAGACAATGAGGTTCAGGCTTTATTAAGCTTATGTGCGGAGGACGAACTCCAGCAGGAATTGGAAGGTCACACGCAGTCCTACATCACCGGACTAATCTTCACGGTACTTTAGACCGCGATGGAAAAGCAATAGGTCTGGGGGAAAAAGTTCCCGGGACAAATTGTTTTGGGTAATTTTGGTGGAAATGTGGCTTATTTTTCAGTGAGTTGAAGATTTGAGGCAACAGTGATTGTAGGCATTGCAACTCAACACTCCTTAAACTGTAAATCCCAAAATTAAAACTTCAGAATATGACACTATTTGTTTCACAACATGAAATAAGTGTTGTCGGTAAGTTGATGAGCTTTGGTGTGAGTGTTCACCACGCTGGCAACAAGTTCCTTGGTGGTTTCTATTCCTCTATTCTTGTTGGCCATGGTTTCCTGTACTCTGTAAACCTCCCTGCAGTTCTGACTATTCTAGAATCACATCATGCAGTCAAATCTGCCCACTGTCCCACTGAGTAGGAAGTCACACAGAATGGTCATTTTTATGCCTTCGGTTGTCGAACAATCGCCCAGTGACTGGAGTCCAGCCTTTGGTTTGCATAAGGTTATTGACTGGTTCTGCTTTTTGCTACAGAAACTTCATTAGCTGAGGAATGTGTTGGGGAGGAAAGGTGTGGTGACTAGGGACTTCCTGTGGGGTAGGGGGGAATAGGCTGTTTTATTAGAGCTTGCAGATCAGTGTACTTTGGCAAGCGTGATGAGTTGCAGTCATTATAGGTGTGCCCAGAAATCCCCTGCAAAATCTCAGCTAAAAATAAAAAGCAGATCGCCTTTTGATTGTCTTGTCCGATGAGCCTTTTGGTGTTTTTCTGATGCTCACGCTCATCTAACTCATTTGTCAGTAGCGCAGATGATATCAAGTGCTTTATCTGCAGAAGTCAAGAGTTTGTCAGATAGGAGTGCCCCTGAAAAACCAGTTCGGTCGCACCTCATGTGTCCTGCTCAAGTCGAGTATGCCGTGACCACCAAGTGTGACAGAAATCAGCTAACACATGACTGAAAACAAAGAACAAAAACCCTAACATTACCACATGCCACACCCTCCAGTCTTGCTTATCAGCTCACTCAGGACTCTATGGGGCCTACAGAGTGCAGAGTTTGCTTTCTCCCTTTTTAAAGTTTTGACTAATGTTCCTTCAAAGTACACTTGATTGATCTCTGATAAGTAGAGACGGTCCGGTCGGACCTCAAGGATACCTTTAACCTGTTCTTCTTGTTCCCTGTCCTCTCTGAATGTGTTGCTCCACATGAGAGCGAGGACACAATCCCTCACAGCAAGGGAGGTAGAGCTGCTTTTTCTGTCGCATTACCTCATCGGGCTAGTGTTTATTTTGCCTTTGTCACACTGCTGTGTAGAGGCATCCGTGTTAACCCTGTCCTTCCTGGTTTAGTTCTGCCCAGCCTTCTGTTCACATTGCTCATGGTGTCTACTTTTCCAAACATTACGTCAGCAGTACCTTGACAAACCACTCTTAGCTAGACAAATCAATGTCAACTCCTGTAGGACTACACTAGCTATGTTTCCATCACCTTCTTTTTATGCGCATTTTGAAGTATTGCATCAGAAACTAATGATAGAAACAGCAAATTTCAGAAAAAAAATGCAAAAAAGTTTTTACGCTTACTTGAAGTGGTTTTTTGACTTGTGTGAAAAAAGTTAATGTGAATAATGGGAGATGGAAACGCATTTGCTAAATAATTTCTGATGTAGCAAACATTAAACCCATGTGACTAATCGTACGTTTCCGCTGATGGTGTTTTATTTACTGTTGGTTACTAGGTTACCAGTACCACCATCATCCGCTCAAACAACCTGATGGAAATGCACATAATTCGCATTTGTTTGTTTTTTTCTTTTTTTTTGCGAACTTTTTAAAGACTCGCTTCACGTTTGAATGGAAACCGAGCTATTGTTGAAAGACCATGATAGGGCACTGAAATTAAGCTGGCGTCAAGTCTCACTATTACTTTGTGGGCACCAATCAAAGTTTACGTGAACGACATGCATGGTTCAGCCTGGCTAATGAACAACCCTCAGAGAGCTGATGGAGACCACATCACTGAACCCATAGGCAGTACAAGCTTATGTGGTGAGCTGCAATCCCTTGCACGCACTCAATGCTCAATGGGCCCCACAGAGACGCACTCGCCCCCTCATTTAAAAAGCTCTTACCAGCTTTTGTTGTGGTGAATGTAGAATTAATGGGCTCTCAGCTTGTAGTTGTGACTTCTTATAATAGTGTTTCTTCTGGTTTATTGGTCTGATCTGAACATGTGACAGAAACCTTTAATAAGAAAGTCTGGAAAGTATTGTTTTCCATTCTCATTTTTGCCTGTCAGGATGGTCACATGCTAATGACCTTCTTGGTGTGACGGTTGGCACGTCCAAATTAGTGGAAAGACTAAGCTCTGTCATTAAAGATTTGTCCTATTGGTGTTTGTTGTGTTCTCTCCAATATCATGAGCCACCTATCCAAGCAGTCTTGACCATAAGATATCTGATTGCACTAGTTTAGCAGCTGTTACTTGGTTAATCTGTTCCCCATTCAGAGCTCTGAGGGTACTATGATCAGGTTAACCAACCAAAGAATGAGAGAGAGAGTAGCACAGGAATGGATTTTTGAGCCAATGGACTGTTCTTCCAAACTTGAGATGGGTCAGAATTAGTGAGTTTATCAATTTGTAGACACAGTATCTCTTAGGGGCTGTTTACACAAAACTGTTTTCAACTAAAAATGGAAAACTTTTTATGCATTTCATGGCTGTTCATTTACACAACAACGGTGTTTTGGGGGCCTAAAAACATAAACTTTTGAAAATGGGTTTCAAAGTGCAAAATTTTGAAAACGATACCATTATCATCTCGGTGTAAACAACAAACACGCGGATCTGTGAAAGCAGTGACGGCATGCACATGCGTATTACGTGTTTATTCTATAGGCATGCACATTTGGCGCGAGTGCTCAGTAAAAGAATGCGTATGTGCGCAGAAGCATAGTCTTTCTTTACAAAGTGACCTGGCATGCATAATACAGCGTTTTTAGTCAAAAAACTTCCTTGTTGTGTAACCGTACCCTTAATTAAGGTGATGGTACACGGGGCAACTTTTCGAGCAGTGTTGCCAAGCGATGTTGCTTGGGCATTTTCCCATTGAGAATGGGCAACAAATTTCTATCTGGATATTTTAGATAAAAATTGTTGCCCATTCTCAATGGGAAAGAGCCCAAGCAACATGGCTCAACAACATTGCCCGGCAACATTGCTCAAAAAGTTTCCCCGTTTATTATAACCTATCATAACCTGCTCTGCTTTAGCATGCTAACATTTGGCATGGGTAAAACCCTCTCTGGGAATTAAATTATAAAGTGAACTTAAATATGAATTCATAAAAACATATTTATAGTTATTTATTTACAGGCATATAGTTATGTTGTCAGTTATCCTATTGTAAGGCTACACTTACTGAAGAAAGAATAATATAGTCGATTTTGAAAAGTGTTGTAGTTTTGCATGGAAACATGTTTATTCTAAGAACTTTGGTGATTTATTATAAACTTAGGAAGTTAAAAAGGTGTTTAGGCTTTAATTAGATGTTTTCTGGGTATGAAAACAGTGTGAGTCATGCACTGTAAAGTTCATTATCAATGCACGCAACACAAAACCACCTGTTATTCCAAACTCTCCAGGCATTCTTGGCGCTTGCAGAAGGGGAATTACGACTGTCTTTAAAGGGATAGTAAATGAAAGTTGTTCCAAACCTGTATGAATTTCTTTCTTCTGCTGAACCAAACAGTTAATGACTTCGTAGTATGGAAAAAACATCGTATGGAAAAACTTATACTATGGAAGTCGATGGGGTCCATCAACTGTTTGGTTACAGACGTTCTTCAAAATATCTTCTTTTGTTTTCAGCAGAAGAAAGAAATTCATACAGGTTTGGAACAACTTGAAGATGAGGAAATGATGACAAAATTTTCATTTTTGGGTAAACTATCCCTTTAACAGTTCACACACAGTATTCAGCCTCTGGACTCTGTTAGCTGAGAAGGTCCTTGTCCATCAATGTGTTGTCACTTCAGCCCAGGACTGTTCCCTTATAAGGGGCTCTATGCTTTTGTTTTGAGCTTTGAGCGCTCATGAAAGCGGATCAGCTTCTCTGTGATATGACCATGTAAGACCAGAGTTCAGTGCACTGCACGTGTTTCATACAAAATTCTGCTGGTTGTAACTTTCAAGTGCTGTATTGTTCTAGGAATGTGCACTATTTTAAATACTTAAAAGGTTCGTATTATGGTCAGAAGATTGAAAATGCAAATAGTTTACCCTGCTGCTGTCTACTGTGGGTTTGCTTCATCTGAGAAGTATTGCAGTTATCTATATTTGTCATTATGCTACACACGGATGTCACCAGTTAAGAGGATGGATACGTATGCTGTTTTGGGCTCCCGCATCAGGAACAGGCTCATGACAAAGAAGCCATTGCTTTGAATGGCTTCATTATTCAGCAGTACTGGAGTCGTACCTCATCTGCTGTCAAAATGAGCAACGGGTTGACCTGTGCTGACCTTTCTGTTTGCTAAATGCTTATAATCACTGTCTGTGTTTCAGGATGTGGAGAAAGAGAAAGAACTGCGCACTCATCTCACTCACGAGGAGATCAGACAGAAGGTCGAGCAGTACAACGCAGACTCACGTGACCACTTTAAAATGACACTGGTGAGTTAATGATCTCTGGGCTAAATCCAAAACATCAGTGTTTGTCAGCTCAGATCTCCAGAAAATATCATCTAGAATTTTACTGAATTTCTTCTGGATTAAAAGTTGTTTTACAATAATGCAGAAAGCTATTTTTGCCATTAGACAAGGAAACCATAAAACGTATAGTATCAAAAAAGGACCCTCATGACCCCAGAACTAATTCAGGCTGTTAAATAGAATAACCCAAGAAAAACCTGATTAATATTTTATTGCTTTTTGCTAAGTGGTTACATCTTTTAAATACAAATAGCAATTTTAATGACATATATATTTTTTATATAGATTTTACTTTTTTTTTTCAAAGTCTCAGACTTGTCCCTTTTAATAAAAGCTTTATCATTGTCCATGTTGTAATCTGTTTATCATGCCTCCAATGTATCATGTGACAGCCATAAGGACTGTGATGTCAGAACATCAGACTTTACCACTGTACCTTTGTCCAGATTGCTGCTGCTTTATCACAGACTGCGTCTGTGTTGTTTAGACTTGAGACTGGAATAGACTTAATTTAGCCACCGTGGCACAAACACTTTGTATTAGTATATCTGACATTTTACTCATTAAACATTCACTGTGTCTTGGATCATTAAGTTTAAGACCTGTGTTCAGTAGGGTTGTGTGTCACTGTGGTGGAGAGCAATGCATTGAGTTTCAGAGGAGGTTTGTGAGCTGTAATTACACCCCCCTTGTAGCCTGCAGTCACGGCTGCCATTTGGACTAATGAGCTTACAGACAGTAGAACCTCAAATCTGAGCTCCATCTGGACGCAGTCAGATAACACGGCAAGATGTGCTCAACAGTGTTGAGGAAGCTGCTTTGAAACTGAAGCTTGTTGAGCTACAATCTACACATCATATTAAGCAGTTCAACTATAGTTAAGCTGTCCTTTAAAAAGCAGTTAACAACACTACAAGTTACTAAGAAAAACCTTAAAACATATACAGTAATAATTAATGATTATTTGATTTAGTCAAAAAACCAAAGCAGGGGAAAGTTACTTTTAAAAGTAATGCATTACAATATTGCGTTACTTCCTAAAAATGTAACTAATTGCGTTACTTTTTATGGAAAGTAATGCATTACTTTTGCGTTACTTTTTCTTGACTGGGCTGGGCTGTTTGTTTGCAAAGGCCAAAGTATACTTCACTTTTTACCCGTACAATGCACGTAACGTGAATTTCGTTATCAGAAGAGTACGCACACCGCCGTATTTTTGTAACCACACAGGTTGCACATGCGCATTTAATTTTTTTGGCAGTAATTAGTTTATCCACAAGGTGGCAACCGTGTACATAACTCACATTACTTAATGCGTAATACTTAATTACGACAACACTGAATATATGGCATATTTGTTTTGAATCAGTTCATAGAAATTACCTGCCTGAAAGGAAGCGATTTGCTGAAATGAATCAGACTTTCTAACCAATTGTCAGAGGCATTCATAGAAAATACATTTGTAATGTAGCATTTTGTCAAAATAAACTGCTGCTCATTTGAGGAAAAAAGTACTTGTAGTTAGCTAACCCTCAACACCGGTGTTCATTGATCAGAGTAGGGTCTTTGCTGTTTTAATCATAAAACTGAATGTCTTTCTTTGTCTTTCCTCTGTCTCTGTTATGCAGAGTGCTAATGGCATGTACACAGGCTTCATCAAGGTGCAGATGGACCTACGGAGGCCCATCACAGTGAAAGGAGGCGGGGCTGGAGGACTCAAAGGTCAAGAGGCGTTTTACCTTCCGCGCGGCTCCATAAACACCCTGCACATCAGCAGCACCAACACGGTGCGACAGGTGATCGAAGCCCTGCTGAAAAAGTTCACCGTGGCCGACAACCCAGCCAAGTTCGCCTTGTTCAAACGCTTCAGCAGAGAAGATCAAGGTGAGACGCGGAGCATGAATGTGGAAAGTGCATCAGCGTATGTGTGCGTACAGTACACCAGCGCTAGCATGGTAATGACTCAGGACCCCTAGTGTATACAGTATATGTTTTGGCAAGACCAGATGCATTCCTGGAATAGGTCAATCCTAGGAACGTGTGTGTATTTGAGGACGTTCTTGACTTCTGGCACACACACATACAGGACAGGCCTGTTACTCTAAGCATATGTGCACGCATGTGCCAAGAATACACCATGCCAGCGTAGTAAACACACATACACACCAGCTGTTGTCTGTGCCAGCCTGTTGAATGCAGACACTAACCAGCCTCGTTCCCCACATATCATTGCCATACAGGGATATTCTCAGCTGGGATGGGTCAGGATGATCAACTTCACTAGTTTACTAGCGACTATTCAGTTTTGAAGTCAGTTTTTTCAGTGCTGTATCAGTCACAGGCTCGCAAACAGTGAATTCCTGAGCAGTGGTGTTTCCAATCCATCTCCTTCCTCTGACAGACCCCAGCCACTGTCTGAGCCCCTGTTGACGTCACACACACAGCAGGAAGCCAGACACACATATGGCTCAGTGACTTTAAGTACCTGCTTTCGAAATCTATGTGCCGGTTGGAATGTGCTCTGGTTTATTTGACAGAAACGAATCATTACAAGAATCGACTCATAAGAATCATTCATTCATGAATTAGACTACGCTGCTGTGAATTGAATTCAGTCGCAGTGAATTGATGAACTGAGCGTCGTAGTACTTTGGGGAGATATTACGCTCATCTTCAGTTATTTTGTAGGAGTGTGTGTAGGAGCCAATAAGTGCTGCTGCCAATGGGGGAATTTTGCTGAGGAGGTTGTCTTGAACAGTGACGTTTTTTTCTCTCCACCGTCTGAGACAGAGCGTTTTCACGAGGTCTCACCACTGTGAGAGATCTCCAGCACATGCTAGGAGACAGATATGCGAGACGTTGTGTTTTACAGCTGTTTTTAATGTGTGTAAAAGGGCCGTTGAGCTCTTAAACACCCCGTCTAGACTAGACGACTTTAAGAAACGCTAAAGTTTAGATGCTGATAAACTCCCATCTCATAGCTCATTATAAAAACAGACAGACCCTCATGTGTGATATCACAGCGGTTCGGCCTATAAAGGAGAATGAATCAACCGCATTAGCGTAGACATAATAACAGCCCTGCATGTTCTGATTAACCCCCACTGAAGGCAGAAGGAAGCCCTCGTTAAACAGGAAGTGAGATGAGAGATTCCTCAAAAATGAAGAAATGCAGGTCTGTGCTCTCTTCCACACTCTGGGTGGAGAAAAATCTCCAATAATGCTTAAGTAAACAGTAGTTCTAGAGAATTACCTTTTTGTTCCTGATATGAGGTGGTGCTCTTCCTTTTTTTGAGCTTAGTTTGTTTTTACTGTGAAATTTGGCCTGAGATCAACATTCAGTAGTTTGGCGTGTCTTCCTCTTTGTGGTGTGGCGGGCCATTATTATTATACAACTATATGTTTTAATTGACATGAGTATATTATATTCAACTTTTCAGAGAGGGTCTCAGTTACTGTTGTTACCCTGTCCGAGAAGTTTTGTATCTAAATTAATCCTCTTTAAATTGTCAGGTCACCATTTTTTATATAGCGTTTTATCAAAACAGATTGTTTCTAAGCAGCTTTACAGAGATAAACAGGAAAATAATGATTCAGCGATGCAAACAGAGTTCATTTCTGCTGTAAAGCAGCTCTAAAAAGAAAATAGTAAACAGTTTTATTCAGGTGAAATCAGTTTAGTGTTGATTTGTTTCGGTTCAATAACTGTGTAAATTTCATCAATTATGAAATTAGTTCAATTCATCTATAAAGCAGCTCTGGAGAAAACAGTGATTTCGTCATTCAGCTCAGTTCAGTTCTCATCCAGTAGTGTTAGCGCATTCAAGTCAGTATTGCTGAATATTAAGTGCCCCCTCAAGGCACCCAAACTCCATTGTCGATAAAATGGAGAAAAAAATCTTGGGAGAAACCAGGTTCAGTCGAGGGACCAGACGAACTATCATGGTGTGGTCTAATTCCTGTTTTCCCGTACTTAAAAACTATGCATTTTTTTTCAAATTGTTATTGATCTTCAGGGTCAAAATGGACCCGAATGCATTATGAGGTTACAACGCCGACCAAAAAAAAAAAAAAAGAAGGTGAAAACATCAGTTGACCTTCCTGATGCATCCCTAATTCTTGCTGGATGTAGTTCATTTTTTTAGAGTGAATGTCTGGTCATGTGAATGAAGTGTCTGTGATGGTAATAGTGTGTGTTTTGTGTCTGTATGTGTGCAGTGTACACCTGTAAGTTGGCAGAGGAAGAACACCCTCTGTTCCTGCGTCTGGTGGCGGGACCCAGCACTGACACGCTCAGCTTTGTCCTGAAGGAGCAGCAAACCGGGGAAGTCATGGTGAGGTTTCTCTATATATTACAGCCAGTAAGAAGTTTAAGATGCAGTGGAATACAGTGGGGAAAAAATCATAGAGAAAATATATTGACTGATATATTGATTTATTTGGGGCAGCTAATGAATATTTTAGGCCTCCCTAAAATAGGTCTTGTGACATCCCTGGTATTTAGTGGAATGTGTTTAACATTAAAATATTGATCATCAGTTCCATTTACAGTAGTATAGATATTCTACAATGATCCAATAAAAAACAGCATTGGTATCAGACAGATATCGGACGATATTCAGAATGTAGGTATCGGATAGAGATCGTTGTGAAAAAATGGTATCAGTACATCCATAGTTTCTATTTTACAGTGAATCTTAAATGAATATAATTGGATCCTTGGTGAGCATAAGAGACATAAGAAACATTTATCGACCCCAAACTTTTGAATGGTAGTGTTTTTTGTTAATTGTTTGAATTTTGTTATTCACTTTGTTCTCGCCATGAAGATAGCCTTGATGCTGATGACATGGCATTAAAAAAATAATAAATAAAATGAAGTAATTATAACACACATCTTCCTCTTGTTCATCAGTGGGACGCCTTTTCCATCCCCGAACTGCATAACTTCCTCCGAATCCTGGATAAAGAGGAACAGGACCAGATCTCGTCAATAACCAAACGCTACGACACCTACAAAGAGAAACTGGAGGAGGCCATGAGAGCAGTGGGCGGCCCGGGTTAAAGCTAACATGCCGAGAGAAGGAACTGTAGCACTGCTGCCTCTAGTGGTCACTGTCTGTAATGAACACTATTAGGTGTCACTGTGCCAAGTGGACACCCTGTCTCAGAAACTCAGAGGAGAGCACTGACCTCCCAGAATGCACCTCAGGTGCCATATTTACCCTTCCGCCCTCTCGTGATCTTTCACAGTTTCAGCCGTCACAGTTATTTCTCATGTTTTCTGTTCTTTTACCTCCTGAAGTTGTGAACGATGCAAACGTGAAATTTTGTGTTTTTTATTTAATTGTTGGATGCTGTGGTTTGTAAATATTACTGTTTGTTGTTTTAATTTATGTGGGTGAAGTTTTATTCTTTTGTTTATTTTACTGAAAGAGTCTTATTTTATTTCATATATGCTTACTGACCAGAAACTGATGGAATTGGGGATTGTTTTTGTTTTATATTAAATACCAATTGACTCATAATGTGCCCTACCAAAGATAGTGTTGGCATTTGATGTGCTGTTGACAAACGTAGCATGTGACCAAGAGCTGAAAACCATGTGAGACCAAACAGGACAGGAAGAGTATGTTTGTGATGGAAAAGATTGAATGTGATGATGTAGGGGCAGGAAATGAGGACTAAAGCAATGTAGCATGTCATGATCATTAGTTGCTGAACGCATGGCATAAATGCAAATTAAAAACCAAACTTGCATTTTTTTTTAAGTCAGAAAAGTGTGCATAAGCATTCTTAGGTGATGTGCTGGAATTGGAACTGAACGAATTTCAGGAAGTTGGAAAAAGGAGCATAGAGGATGTTGGAAAGTATGCGGGAAGTGTCACGCAGAGATTGACTTCTGCTCAAGATCTGACTGATGTTAGTCAGGGTCAGACGCTCTTTCTCAGTGAATGATGGGTCATGATGACCTGGTTTGAGCAGATAATTACAGTCAGCAGGGCATTCATTGTTCAGTAATGGGTGCCACTTCTCATCAACCCATTAAAGAGGACGTCTTTGAGGCAAATGACTGAATATATAAGTAATGAAGTTGTTTGTTTTGATGCTACAGCCTGAAAATAGTAGATTTCAGCTACGTCTGTCAAAGTTCTGCTTATTGCAGTGTAATCTTCATTTCTTTCTGTGATTTATGAATATTTGTATAATCACACTGGTCTGATTTGCAGTCGCAGGAGGATGCAAAGTTCTGCCAAAAGTTTTTTACATGTGCATTTCTTCATGGCATGGAGATGTAGCTGAAACCGCTACTATTATGAGGTACAGTAAAATAAACAGACATGTTTTTAAAGGGTTAGTTCACGCAAAAATAAATTTTCGGTCATTAATTATTCACCCTTATGTCATTCCACATCTGTAAGACCATCGTTCATCTTCTGAACTCTTTCTCTGTGGGGATAAAAAAAACTCGGATTTCATCAAAAATATCGAAGATGAACAAAGGTCTTACGGGTGCGGAACGACATGAGGGTGAGCAATTAATGACAAATGTCATTTTTTAGGTGAACAAACCTTTAATAGTCAGTGCTACTTTGTCACAGCAGCACACAAGGTCAAAGCTAATTACGATGATTTTAAATGATACTTGTGTATCAGTAGTAGGCGGTTTAATAAATATATATATATATATATACTCATTTATATTTGAATTTCTGTATGCTAGTGCTGCATGACGGTTTTCTGATGGGTACTGCAACATTGAGTCTATTGTGACACATGCATAGCGAGGTAGCGACACCTTGTGATCAACTGCTGTAACTACATCTCTGCAGTCTTATGTCTCCCCTATGTCGGTTAATTCAATTGTCTTATTAGACACGGATTGTGTGCTTTTTTTTTTTTTTTCTTTATTATTATTGGTTTTATAACCTCTAACCAAAGATATAGTTAAAATGCATAGTTTAATTTAAGTTTGAAACCAATTGCCTGGTGCAATCAGTTTGTACACCTCAATAAACTGAGGTTAAATTACAATATCTATCTTGTTGAATGGTTTTACCATGGCAACTTTAATTGTAAACACTGGGGTAAATATAAATTAGAGTGATTTGTGTACTTGTTGTGTCAGTATAACATCACAACAGTCTCAATATATGCAACCGAAGAGGATTTGTCAGGGGAATAAGACCAGTAATTTTATAAATGCTTTTTGGGCACTTTATGTTTTAATTCAGGGAATTATTTTGATTTATTAGTCTTCATCAGATGCCTATTGTCTTCCACTGTTTTTAAGCGGCATTGCATCTAGTGGAAGCTGAGTTATGTTTTATGAATTTTTTTTTTTTTTTTTTTTAATAATTAAAGCTGTTTCAGTACTTGATTTTTTTTTTTTTTTTTTCATAAACAAGCTTTTGTTTGTAGAGTAAGACTGTGAATGAATGTTAAACTGTATTCATGTGTAGTAAAGGGGTGTGGATACGAGTGAACTGCTTCAATATTTTTAAGTATACGTGCATGTGTTATATTAATTCATGCATATTTTATGGCTGTTTTAGGACATCACAGGCCAGTGTTGTTGATCTTTTTGTTCAACAGCATAGTTAGACATAGTTTGCTCACGAAACCCATACTCTGTATTTGCCAAAAAATTCTCATTTTGTTCCACAGTTGTAATTTTTTTTTTTTTTTTTTTTGTGATGTTTATGAATGATGTAAGTTTCATACATCGAAGATGAAGTGAGGACTCTTGGCAGAAGTGGCATGATTATTGTCCTTGAGTTTTAAAAGAGCTTCACTAAATATTATTACATTATTAGAATCCAAATGAATCCAGATGTCATGCATTTTTGACGATGATGGAGGTTGTTTAAGGGTTTGTATTGTTACCAATCGTGGCCTTTCTTGTTAAAGACATGGTTTCTTTAAATAAAGATGAAATATTTCTCAATTCACTGCAGCCTTCATCTGTTTGTGTGTAAGAAAAAAACTGACTCCTCTTGGATAATGCTGGAAAAGTACACCTAAGGCTTGATCTCACTTTTGGCATGAGCTCAAAAAGCTGGTATTTCTAATAACCTGCAACTCGTTTGTCATTAAACACGTGTTTATGCAAATACAATGAAGAAGCTTACACTTATTAGAGGGACACTGTACACAGGGTTACACCAACAGTTATTAGCCCCTTTACTAGCGTTCAACATCACACTAAACTGTGAAGAATTGATTGAGGCCAAGACATTCACACGTGAATGATGTGCCCTCTGCTTGAACCCGTCTTAATGTCCTCATCGCTGAACTCATCGATGACTCACCGAACACTTCTTTCATGGCGTCCTGGAACACACGCTGAACTTTATACAACTATCAGAAAGGCTCCAAGACATAACCATGTAAGTTTACACAATTTATAAAGCCGGAATATCATATTAATCACTAAGGAACGTACAAACGTTCACTTTGGATAAATAAACGTCGTCTTTTTTATTGTTGTTGACTTCTGGGCGCACTAGAGTGTAGTGTACTTTACATTCAAAGCGCTGAGCTGAAGTGAATAAGGCGGATTATTTGCATTATTTAGTAAGAAAATCGTCTTTCTTTTGTGCTTTCGCACCTTTTGTGTTAATGAAACATTATTTTACAACCTCTAATTATGAGATGAAAGATAACGCGCGAATCTGTGCTGCCTCAAAATCTTATAAATATATATTTACTTTGCACGTTCACAAGACATGTCGTGATGACATATATATTTTGATGGGTTATAACCTCCTCCTGAAGTCCAGCATTAGTTCTTTTATTATTATAATAATATTATAAAATTAAATATTATATATGTGAGGCTATATCAATGTAATATTTAATTAATAAATATATTACATTAAATTTGATCAATATTATTTTAATTAATACTGTTTTTATTATGTTATTTTATAAATGATGTACTTTAATTTTATTATATACTTTTTTAAAAATTGTTTAACATAATAATGCGATATGTAATATAATATAATATAATATAGACCACAGCCCCAAACGTTTGGTATTACAGAAAAGCCCAGAATGTTATCTTTAATTTACATAATGACATACAACTATGAGATGTCTTTCTTTCTTTCTTTCTTTCTTTCTTTATGCAGGCTAGGGCAGAGTTCTGTAAGGGTTGTATTATTGGCAGTTGCAGTTGGTTTGTATCTCATTCCCTCCCCGATTGATCCAGAGCCGTACATGTAAGTCTCACTTGCTTTTTTTATTGTAAATCTCTTTACTTTGCAGTGAATTCCACATAAATTGATCTCCAAAGAGATTTCAGTCTTGTAGTGATGTATGTTTTCCCGCTGATTAATGTTTTCCAGATTCGAGGGACCCCCGCCTGCTCTGGAGGGCCCTCTGGCAGTGAACACACGGCTACAGAGAGGTCGACGGCTGTTTTCTGGTCAGCTCAAAGGCCCGGAGTCTTTTACAGCAGACCAGAACGGTGAGCTCCGTCTTGTGCTTTTATCTGTTTGTTATTGAGAAATACAGTCAGGTTTGATCTCTTCATTGTATCTCTCAAGGAAACATCTACACAGGCACTGTTGACGGGAAGCTGTGGAGAATCAACAAGGAATCCCTCACTTTCATCACTCAGATGGGCCGGAACATCCCTGAATGTGGTAAATCCACTATCGGACCAGCAGAAGACGAGAAAATGCTTGTACAATTCTACCTGAATCCTTGCTGGGTAGATTACTTGCAAATTGTAGTCGGTTACTGATTCTAAATTACATGACAAAAATTGTCGTTAGTAATGTAATCCATTACATTACACATTTTAGGTAATATAAACCGACTACTTTTTGATTACTTTTAACCTAACTCATTTATCACATTGATTTGAATAGGATAATTTTGTACCATATTGACATAAAAATATGAAGAGAAAAAAATATTTTCCATTTTTATCAACAACACAAAGTGCATTAAATATTACATTACGTCAGAGTTTTACGGCAGAGGTTTGTGAGTTTAGTGAAAAGCTATTAAGCAATTATATCATAAAAAAATGTAATTAATAAATATTTTTAAAATAAAAACAATCAAAATAAAACTCGATTTTAAAAAATGTTTACCTGCATGTCACATGACAGACATCAAAAAACCATGAACTTAATTTTATTTTATTTTTATTATTTATTATTATTATTGACTTAATTTTATTATTGATCTAACTTATTAACCTAAAATCTCAAGTAAATATATTTGGTCAAAGAAGTTCAGATTGTACAGATTTGTACATTTTAATGTGTTTGAAAAACAAAAGCCTTGCAAAGACAGTAATACACAGTTAAATGACTGAGTAATAATTCAAATGATAATTAATGTGTTCATCAGGAGTTAATTAGAAATGCAATGTTGAGAAAGACTTCTTAAAGGTGAAATAGGCTTTTTTAGAAAGGAAAATTTAAAAAGTAGTGCTGTCAAACAATTAATTTATCTTTACATAATATATGCGTTTGTACTGTGTATATTTATGTATATATACATACATGCATATGTTTAAGAAATATATATATATATTTCATGTGCCCTCTGTGGCTGGATGAATATGTATCGGCTGTCATGGAGGCGTTCACTGGCTCGATACGTGTGGAAAAATCCAACAGCCCCAGTGTCCTGCTGCCATCACACATTAGACATGCTGAAGTGATTCACAAAGACTCAAGTGTTGTTGTGTCAAAGGCTCGGCTGTTCAAAAAATCTTGAATGCAGATGTCTTCATTAGAGCGTAACCATGATCCTTATCATTCCTTATGGTGTGGCTTATGAATATTTGATGCCTTTCTTGTATTTTACTATATTTAACCAGCCAGAGCTTTTAAAACAAAATCATGTGTTCAAAGGTATTCTCTAGTGAGTCACTAAGCAGAATGCAAAATGTGCCTGTCAGTTAGTAGATACTATTGTTTTCCTGATATAGTTATCTTGCTATATTTGCATATTGGCATTTTGTTCTTCCTATAGGCACAAGTACGGACTATGAGCCAGTATGTGGTCGTCCACATGGTCTGCAATTGGACCGTGATGGGCAGCTTATCGTGGCTGACTCTTACCAGGGTCTTTTCAAGATTGACCCTTGGACTGGAGAGAAGACATTGCTACATTCCAGCAAAGAGGGTCTGTAAACATTTGAGTTAAAAAGTGTCTCAAAAAAGGAGTTTGCACAACAATTTGATTGCTTTGGACAGTCATAATCAACTGGCCATTTTTATCTCAATTTACTGTATATTTTCTTCTATACTTAATACTTGCTTTTTTGTTTTGTTGACATTCAGACATTTTTGATTTATTTTTACTAGTGGGTGCAGGACACTATAGATCATTTATGTCAGTGAGGATAGCAAAATAAAGTAAACTGTGACATATTATACCCAAAAATTCTTCATACAGTGGATATTTGTTTTTAATCACCATACAAGTTTGATTAAACCATCAAAATATGAGGAAAGTATTTTAGATATTTTTAAATATTTTAAATATGAGGAAAGAATAAAACACTAAAATTGGTTAAAGTATTTATCTGACATTTTTTTGGCAAAAAAGGCAAACTACAGCTACTGGTTTTATAATAATCAGTTATTAATACTTCATTGGTTCTCACTTGTTTTTGCATGTGTTCATGATTTCTTTGTATGACAGCCTGGCCAGAAATTATGTCCGCACAATTTGGCATGCTTCTTTGTGTTATAACAAATAAAACAATTGACTCCAAGCACAACTATGCAATATGCTTACAAAATCTTTAACACATTTCTAATAATATTTGGATAAAGGGTGAAGATGTCAATTTTCCTAGGCCGGACATCACTTTTGGCCACTGTACTGTACTGCACATATGGTTTTCTTTATCTCAGTGTACTTTATATTTGCTGCTTTGTGCGAAGTTTAAGACTTTATTAAAACATATTTACTTTTATGATTCCCTTGCATCCTGCAGTTTGAAAGAACATCATATTTAAATAACTCTTTCACATTCTTCTCATAAGGAACTGATGGGATTCCCTTTGGCTTCCTAAATGGTCTGGAGATTTCAAAAAACGGAACCGTGTTTTTCACGGACTCCAGCAGTAAATGGGGAAGACGTCATGTCCGTTATGAGGTGAGTAACAGAACGGGGTATGAAAATTTACAACAGTAATTGTACCTGCACTGAAGGCTGTTTCTCTCTGCAGGTGTTGGAGACGAATCATCTGGGTCGCCTTCTCTCATATGACCCTGTGACCGGTCACGTTCGGACATTGTTGGATTCTCTCTACATGCCTAATGGCTTTGCCTTCTCACCTGATGAGGACTTCCTGCTTCTGGCTGAGACCAGTATTGGACGTATTATTAAGTAAGAGTTTTTAATTTTTTAATATATCCACAGGTTAAAGTATCGTTAGGGAAATCTTCCTGTTTCTCAGGTTCTGGTTGAAAGGACCTAAAGCGGGCACTAAGGAGATCGTCCTGAACAACATGATTGGTTATCCTGATAACATCCGCCGCAGTGACCGTGGCACATTTTTGGTTGGCATATCCACCGTTAGATTCCGTGGCCGACTTTTCCCACCGTTCTTGGATCTAATTGGTCCGTACCCCACTCTTAAGCGCTTCATAGTAAAGGTAAGTAAATCTTAAATAGTATGTGGAGTTTAAGTCAGTTCAGAAGTGACAAACGTGAAATCTCTCTTGCAGCTCATTCCTCTCAGCTGGTACAATGTACTGTTGCCCAAGTACGGGCTGATTCTGGAGCTGGGGCCTGATGGAGAGGTGATTGACAGCTTACACGACCCCACGGGCAGCCTGACGTGGGCTGTGAGCGATGTCTTCCGGCAGGGGGCACACTACTATCTGGGCAACACTGACCTGCCATTTCTTCCTGTGCTGGAGGAGTGGAGCTGATCGTCTGGCTGTCTTACAAGTGGACTTATACATGGGAAAAGTAGGACTTTCGATAACCTTTCGTAGATAATGTAAAATTTGAATTTTAACAATGCACTGCAGTCTTGTGAGAAAAATACATGTTGTCGTAACTGTGAATTCTGTGATTTAAAGAGGACCTATTATGCTTTTATACTTTCTTTAGTGTGTATGTTACTGTTTGAGCATGAAAAAGGTCTGCAAATTTACAAAGCACAGTCACTCCAGCAGGAGTTATTGTCTACATCAGTGTCACTGTTTCTGAACTCCCTGAAATGCATTGATTGTAGTCTTGAGTTTTCTTCCAGGAACAAACACGTCACACTATTCCTCATTTAAATAATTCCCACCCAAGGTATACACAAAATAAAGGGGCGGGGCCTGGTTGAGTTAGTAGTGTGTTGAAACTCGCGGTTATGGTAAGGGGCGTGGCATTTCCCAAACACGCTTGAAGCGGTTGACCAATCACAACACACTGCTCCAGCCGACCAATCAATTTTTGGAAGGAGGGGCTTTATAGAGACAGTAACTAAACAGAGCGTTACTGATAGACTGGGAAAAGAGCAGTGTTGCCAAGTCCACTGTTTTCCTATGCATTTGAGCTACTTCAACACTTTTGCAGCGGGTTGTTTCATGTTATTTTACTAGGGGAACCCCGCCAAAAACATGGATTTTACCTCCCATAACACGATTTTTACTGGGGGACCCCCCCTGAAACGCAATTGGGCTAATTTTGAGTAGCAATTTGGTGGGTTGTGTTGTGAAAACCTGGCAACCCTGAAAAAGAGGTGCTGCAACAATATGTGAAAAAAAGTTTTTTTTTTTTTTGAACATTCAAGCATGAAAAACAATTCTAGTAAAGCACAAAAACAAAAGCAACACATTGTAAAATAACATGATATGGCCTCTTTAAGTATAGTTAAGCCATTGTAGTTTGTTTAACAGACATTTTAACTGTATTAGTCAAGGGGAAGCATCACATTCTGTTTTGTTTGTTTTTCTGCACTGGCCATAGAAATGTGGAAAAAAATGTGTGCAAAAGTAATGCAAAACAGAAATATGCAATGAACTTTCAAGCAACAACCCAAATATAACATTTAAAAATGTGTCATGTATGTATCACACTAACATAAAATTTGTTTTTTAATAAAATAATTGCATTGCAGTTAGATTATATAATAATCATCTAATTGTGAGCCACATCAATTGTTTGGTTTATTCTTTTCAAATATTTTAAAATGATTCAAGCAGAAAAAAACAACAGCAACAAAAATAATTTCAGAATGCTTTTATCAATCAAACACAAGACAAAAGTCCACACCAACCATAGCAATGCTACTAACAAATATAATGAAAGAATTATGTGCAAAACATGTCAGACATGTTGATCACAGACTGGAAAGTGCTTCACGGAACGGATATATTGAAGTATTGTGAGAAAGACCTTTTCAAACGCACATCTTATGCCTGTCCACTGTCTCTCAGATCATTTTGGGTGATTTAAGATATTGCCAATTCCAGCAGAAGATTGTTGAAGGATACATAGTAGTCTGAAAGTAAAACAGTCCCTTAATGCTTCAAGTTTGAGTTGCTGTGAAGCAACCCAACCACAGGATTTCCCTCATAGAACAAAAATAAATAAATAATAAAAAAAAAAATGTTTTCTTGTACTAAACTGAGGCTAAACAATGTCAGATGATATTCATTGACCTGCTGTGATCCACACCTTTGGCTCATTCACAACTGACATCCGTCAACAAACAAAACGCAAGAAACAATAAGAAAAACAACAGTTAAAAGACAATAATGAAATGCAAAATACAATATTTGCACTTGGTTAATAAGTAATTATTTTGTGGTATTACTCAAGTGAAATGTCCAAACACAGATTGTTTGCTGCCATATGCAAGTGACAGGAACTGAAAAGGTGATAGAATATTTTAACAGTAAAATTGTGCATAAAAAAAATATAGTTGTTCACTAAATATGGTATTTTGGGCCTGAAAGTGTTCATCACAAAAGACTGGCAAGTGTGCAGTTATATATATTTCTATTGTGGTTGTTCTCAATGTATTTCTTTTTAACATTTGCCATTTTTAAACAAGAAAAATAAATCTTTCAATCCTTGTGGTTGATCAGAAATCAAGGCCAAGAACATTCAAATATTAGTTTTTTGAACCAAATATGTGGAGTGAAATGTTTCAGTTACATCTGGCAAACAAACAAATAATCTAACAATTTTCTCAAAATTCAAGCTTAAGTTCAAAACTGTGTGTGTGTTTAAAGCAAAAGTAAAACAAAAATCTTCGAAACATGAATAAAATTAAAATAAAGACAAAATTTGAAATATTCTATGTTATTGTTGAAGTCAAAGCAGCACAAATAAAGATTAATTCAGAACAAACAGGAATATGATGTGAATGTTCTCACAGATGTGTGTCAGGATCTGATGTGAATGATGTCAGAGGGCCGTCCTGTCTGTAAGTGTCTAGTGTGTTTGGTACCCTGGCGCACCCTGATGATCTCTTCTGAGGAGGAGAGACTGGGCGTCTTTGGGAGAACGTCAGGATATAAAGGCAACAACAGGGCTTGTTATTCAGTGCCCTTTATTCTTTCCCTCCATTGGTCTTCTTCTGTTAATTCTCTCCACGCTCTACTTCAACGTCTGTCGCAGTTTGTTCCTGTGAGGGACGAGGCTGCTGAACATTAACCGAGGATCAAACCTAAACCTGGTGGAACAGTGACAGGTGAAATATAAGTTTGAAAACAATTAGAATTATTTTATTTGACAACTGTTCCCAGTGAATACTGAATGTTAAAATGGTCAGGAAGTACAGACTTTGAGTCATAGACGCCTGGCGTTCTGCAGGACTGTCCCGAGCAGGACTGCAGCATCATTAGACGGTGGTTCATCTTCTCCAGGACTTCCTGATCGATGCTCTTGGCGATGTTACTCAACTGAAAGGGGTCTGCTGTCAGGTTATAGACCTCCACAAACACCTGCAAGAAAAGGCAGTGAGCTATTATTATTACAGTATATATAGTAAGCAAACATAAGTTACATAATATACTGTGTGTGTGTTTGTGTAGATATATATATATATATAGAGGAACCAATAGATTTTTTTTTTTACCTCATTATCATCAAATTCACAGTACTGTAAGTTGGCAGCCTGCGATACTGTGCGAACACAGGCGTACGTGTTGTTGTACGAGTCTTCACAAACACAGTCAGGAAAACACTCCTGCAGAGAAAACAGCTGTGTTATAGCACTCATTTTTTGCAATTACTGTAATGACTGTCTATTTGTAGCACGCAGACCCTCACCGAGACCCCCGGGCCCAGCAGAGGGCAGGCTGGGTCTGAGATGTTGCTTCCTTCTCCCTCATATTCCACCAGTACATCAGATCTCCATGTGCTGCTGTTCCCTTTACCGACCTGAAACAAATCAAATCAAATGCAACCTTGTGTAGAATTTAAATGAATTACACTGTACGTGTAGCAAGAAAGAAAAAAAACTTGTGCATAATGCCCAAAATAACCAAAAAAATGCATTTATTTATTTAGTTCAAAGTTGATAAGTTCAAACATGATTTACCATGATAGGAAGAAATGACATCCCATCCATCTTAGTTTCATTGACGTTATATCCTGCTATGTCCAAAATTGTTGGACCCAAATCCACATTTGCTACAAGTAACTATTAAAACAGATCAATTATTAATGACACACAATAGATTTAAAAAAAGAAAATAAATATAATGTAAATGCTTGTTTATATTACCGAGCTTGTCTGGTTGGGTTTGATATCAGGCCCTCGCACCAGCAGAGGAACTCTGATGTCAAATTCATAGAGCTGCCTCTTATCCATCGGAAGAGAAAACTGGCCTGAGAGGAAGAAACAGACACATGACAAGATAAAAGATAGGTAGAGTTAAAGAAAAACTATTTCTCAACTATTTAACTCATCATGTACCTGTGTGGTAACCATTGTCTGAGGTGAAAATGATGTAGGTGTTGCTAAGCTCTCCTCTGACCTCCAACTTCTTCACCACTTTCTCCACCAGGTCGTCTACTGATAGTAAAGTGCGCCACCTAGTGGAACAATATCAACAGTACTGCATTACCTCATGTACAGTGTTAAAATGATTTAAATTATTAAAAAAAAAAAAAAAAAAAAAATATATCTGAATACCGTTTTCTGTAGGCGTTATCCAAGAACTCCACTGAAGAGTTTGTCATGGGTGTCTTTGCTTGCCTGATGAGCCAGTGTTTGTCCTGAAAATCAAGTTTAAATTCTGTCAGATATGCTGAAAAACATCCAATCCGAACATCTAAAGAGGCTTTCACATCGGAGGAACGTTCCTATAACTATTGCCGAAAGTACCCGCTTTTTGGCATGTTTGAATTGCTGGAACTGCGAACGATTTTAGTTTTCCTTTTAGGGGGACTAAATTTGCTCCTACATCAGAGTAGCACCTAACCCAGCACAACAGGAACTACCAGTGATGTAAGTGTTCATTGAATGGCCGAACGCATGCCGTACGAAACACCCGGCATTTTTGAAAACCCATGTAAACACACAGTTGGAAAACAGTGATAGATGGAGCGACACCAAAGTCCATGGCACTTAAATGACCAAGTCAGCTGTCGGCCGGCTCACGTCACTTCAGAGTTCCTACTGGCGGTGCGAATGCAACCAGGAAAATGGGTCTAGAGGGAAAATTTATTTCTCAGGGGACCGCCCTGGTGGATAGTTCCTATAACTACCCAGTGTGAAAGCCCCTTAAGACACATAAGACCCTTACCTTCCCATGTATGTTAAAGTTAGGGTCTCTTGGCGCTTTGACGTTGGAAAAACTGCTCTCGTACTGAGGAGCAGCCGTCCAGGGTGAGTGTGGGGCCGGAGTGGACACCATCATGAAGAAAGGCCTGCGGTTAGACTTGTTTTCCAGGAAGTCGATGGAAATATTGGCCTGGATGGAATCAGCCAAGTAACTTAACTTCTGTTGCACAAGGGTCTATGTAATCTCATAAATGCAGGTGAGATCTGCTCCTACCAGAACATCCGTAAGGTAATCCTCACTGTAGTTCTGTCCGTGCCGCTGCGCCCTGCCATTCACAGACAGCGTGTAGTTGTAGTACTTGGAGTTTCTCTCCTGTAGGAACACAAAGATTTCACTCAAAAAATAAATCTGGTCTCAGGATAAAATGAATAATAAATTTAATTAAAAAAAATCAGTAATTAAAATAAATAGAATTCAACTAAACAAAGAAGTAAATACATACATATAAATTCAACTGCAGTTTGACACAGAGACCTACAATCTGCTCTCGAAGACACCGTGAGCTGCTAATAAGAATAATCAGCATGGCTCCAGAGAACATACTTTTTTTCTTCTGGATTAATTTCCATGCCTAAATTTGCTTGAGTTCTTGTACCAGCTTCACAAACATGCTACTAACTGTTTTCCTAGCCTTCTAGCTAAGATTAGACTTTTGCAGGGCTCATGGGAAAGGTTGACAGGCTTGTCAGTGTGTTCCAGCTTGTCATCTCTACTAAATCATTATTGTCTTCTACTCATGACCCTCAGTGCTCTCTGTGTACGTCACAACCTTGAAGCTCTAGTAAAAAGCATGATCGGCTTCTGTTATTTTCTTACCAAGGCGAACCAGTGGTCCCAGCCCGGGGGAACATGCTCCACTCCTCCAGCTTTTTTACTGCCGTACTGAAGCAGAGAAACACACATGGATGATGTACTGTCAGCTGATTCAGATTTGCTCTGTCAGGGCTGGCAGTATAACATGATGTTAAAGACTATAAAAATGATTTTCCACCCCAAAGAAAGGGTTTATCATTATGAAAGCACCCTCACGCTCCCAGTATCTCTTTACCTCATTCAGATACTTCCCAGCGAAGAAGGTCTGATAGGTGCCGTGTTTCTGAAGAAAGGCAGGAAAGCTGTCGGGCTCTTGGGTCTTCTGCCATGCTGTGCTGCTGCAGTTGCCCTCCAGCGTGTTGTTGACCACATGATGGTTATGGGGATATTTGCCTGTCAGGATACTCGCCCTGCTGGGGCAGCAAAGGGGACTGGCTACAAACTGGGTGAGAGAAGAGATGACAAGAAGGGTTAGGAAATGACTTGAAGATGCAATGGCAAACATACATGCTGGTTGATCCATAATGCACACTCTTCCTAACAAATCTATGCATATTACAATATTTAAGCTTAGACTATGTGCAAAAACATGCAAGACCCCACAGCACTTTTATGTTTTTTTTTTTTTTTTTATAAGGACACAGTTGTTGTCTGACAATTTCTACTCACCGTGTTTGTAAAGGTTATTCCAGCATCACCAATCAGCTTTTTAGTCTTCACTAAAGGGATCTGTACAAAGAAAGATGTCATGATGATGTAGCTCATTTACTTGGCAACAATAATTAAAGTAAAATGCATGGACGAAATCACGACCACAGAAAATGGCAACAATAAAACTAGCTTCTCAGAAAATATACTCACCATTCCGCCGATGGAGACATCCAGATCATCGGTCAGAATTAAAACAATGTTCGGTCTGAGATTCGTTTTAGCCGCGGCCAGATTGTTGCAATGCAAAGTGACGCAGATGAGAATAAAATGTAATATTACTAACGGAGATGAAACCATCTTTGATGCCGAATTAAAAACAAATAAAGCCATGGCCTAAACGAGGACCTTTTCTTGCGATAAAAGCATGAAATACTGTTATGGGAAACGCTCCTTTAGAGGAGCAGCTAGCTTTCCTTGTCTAGTAGTGTACGAAATTACAAATCATACTATGGCGACGTCTTGACTCATGAATATTAATTAGACGTTCTGACGTTGCTTTGTTACCTTCTTGTGGCGTCTAGTCACGTAGCCTAATTTATATTCATTAGCCAAGCCTTCAGCATAGTAAGATTCAGTAATTCGACAGATGACTAACGCCCACCTACCAACGTCTGCCTTACAGCCAATCAGACGCTTTGCGTCATTAATATTCATAAACGTACGCGTCGCCATAGTAGGATTAATAAAACTTCCCTCTTCGGTTTGAGTCATGTGGAGATACGGAAGCCCCGGTCAGCTGATGTTTACGCTCTAAGACATGATGTCATTCATTAAAACGCTGTTTTATGGCTTAAATGGTCTCTTTTTATTTGTCTTTCCCATTCAAATCTCTACCAGGCCTACAAAAGTTGTATATTTTAACTAGTATGTAAGAATGATGCAGTTTCACGTTTCAATCTAGATTTTCACGCAAAACAACAATGATGCACGCAGGTTTTCAACTGAATTTAACTCCCCCCCCAAAAAACAAATTAAAAATAATGACTAAACTCACGTGTATTAAGGTGCAAGAATATACATATACAATTGTGTTTTATTATATATTTATAGCCTAATGCAAGGCAAGTTTATTTATATAGAACATTTCATACACAATCGTAATTCAAAGTACTTTACATAGTTAAGGAATTAAAATAATGATAAAATAATCAAAAAACGTGTAAGAAATAAAAATACCATGCATAAGAAATAAAAATAACAATCGTACTTAACTAAAGGCTAAAATAATATACACTAAAATACTACATACAAATATATTTGAAAACATTAAAACATATTTAAAAAAGCAACAAACGTATAATTAAAAACATATGTTCCAAACACACACACACACACACACACACACACACACACACACACACACACATATATAGCCTAGCTATATTGTATGTAAATATATATATCCTTATATAGCTATATTATATGTGTATATAGATTTAAATATGTAATATGTAAATGAACATTTTCCCAGATGTTTTACTGTTTTATGTATTTATTTGGAGACGTTAATTTACAAACAAATAATGTATATTTTTATTTCAAATATGTGTAGTAAGATAAACAAATACCATAGAGCCTATTTCTCATTCACCTGTTCAGAAACTTTGTTTCAAAAGTTTCAGGGTTGGGATGAACTATTCCTGCAGCAGGGGCGTGCAATCAGGATTTAGACCTTTTCAGGAAGGAAACCAGAGCCTGGGAACGGCGCTGCCAACCCTGCTCAAGTAATGGAACACACCCGGAACTCGAGTTCCTTATTGATTCATCTAAAACAATCTTTGGTTTGTACTTATGTGCAGCAAATGTGCATGAGTGTGTAATGCTGAACTTTAAAGAGCGATAAAACATGTCTGGCGTGGACGACGCTAAAGAGGAACTTAAGGAGATTGACATATGTGACATCTGCTCGGAGGAGGAGAGTGGAGTTTTCGTCAGCTCAGGTGCGTCGTACCTTGAAGGGTTCTCGGCGTTTCACAAATGGGTTTCAAAGGGACGTTCAGTCTCAGATGAAAACTGTGAGAGCGCCAAAACAGCTTCATCATTATCAGTCGCACTATCCAAGTGCGCAAATGTGCCACATGGATCACCAGCTGGAGAGATCCGTATGGAGAGAGAAGGAGGGGGGATCCATGAAACAGGTGTGTATTCGGATGAAGATGATCTGAGAACGTCCCGGGCATCATCTATAGTGGAGTGTTTGTTAGTGGAGCTCTATGACACGTACAGTAATAGCGTCAGAGGGGTGGACAGCTCGACAGAAGCCTCCAGCTCGGATGCCTTCCTGGGAAGAAGCAACACCGGCTCCAACTTTCTGCAAGAACTTCAGGAGAAGCACACGAGACGCCATCAGATGAAGTACCTGGCTCAAAAAGGTGAGCACCACTTTCCCTTTCAACTCAATTCAGTCCAATTTGTGTAATTCATACACTACCGGTCAAACGTTTGGAATAATTAAGACTGGAGTAATGAAGCTGAAAATTCAGCTTTGATCACAGGAATATTTTACATTTTAAAATATGTTTAGATAGAAAACTACATTTTTTATTAAATTGTAATAATATTTCACAGTTTTTACTGTATGTTTTGCCTTGGTGAGTGCAAGATACTTCTTTCAAAAACATTAAAAAACCGTATTTATTCCAAACGTTAATCATAATTTATGGAATTTTTGATCTTAAGTCATGCTATAAATAACTAAATAGGAATATGAATATATAAATAAAAGGGAAAGTGTAGATGTTTAGTGTTGAAGTATTTTCACCATTTTTACTTTTTAATTTTTATTTTTTATGTTTATTGTATTGATTTTTTTTTTCTGTGCTTTTCCATGTACACACTAAAATAGAGTGACTTTACTCTTAAGTAATATTAAATGTAATATGATTAGGGTGTTTAAAATGGTTTTAGATGAAATATGGCATGTCACAGAATGATGTGACAGAACTGACCCAGTTATAATGCCACTCAAAAAGCCAGTTAAATCTTAACCCTTTGTTTGCTGAAGTAATTTAATTGTTGTCTCAGGTGCTCAGCTTCTTTGTAGGCCATAATGACAATTTACATACGACAGTCTTTTACACTGTGTTCTGTCATTCATAATTATCTTAATCTGTCTACATATGTAGTGTGTTTTGCACTCTCGCTGTGCAATAATTTCAAAGAAATGTTTTATCAAATGAATGGACATCCTTCAGATTTAAACAACCTTTATTTCGTGCTCAGGTCCAGAGGAGCTGAAGTGGATCGTTCAAGAGGTGAAGTATCGCATCGCTGTCCAGTCGGCCAAACTGGTGCGTCAGGTCAAGAGGAGGGACAGACTCCGGCAGAAGTTTCAAAAGAACTGTGATATAGTCACCGCCTGCCTGCAAGCCGTCTCTCAGAAAAGACGTAATTACAAATCATTCTCTCATTTCACTCCTCTTGCTGTCATTACTGTAATGAGCAGTATTAAAGAGTCTTGATTTTGTTATTAGGGTTTACTACAATCGGTTTTCATATTTGATTTTTCAAAAAACACTTTACATTGTTGCAGCACCTCTCTTCCCAGTCTGTCAGT
The DNA here is from genome assembly GCF_019924925.1 of Ctenopharyngodon idella. Classification (NCBI taxonomy): domain Eukaryota; kingdom Metazoa; phylum Chordata; class Actinopteri; order Cypriniformes; family Xenocyprididae; genus Ctenopharyngodon; species Ctenopharyngodon idella. Next base: position 14,007,663 of record NC_067223.1, read on the forward strand.
AATGTACGGTGTGCATTTCCCTAAATCCTTGTTTGCCAACTATGGTCACAAGTTCAATCATTACCAGCATAGTTCAATGATTCAGTGTTTCCCGAAACCATAGTTACAACGAACATTCGCAAATGGCATCACAAAGTTGTGTGGTTGGACCTACAGCTCTCGACCTGTGTTTAGAAGCACAGTTTCTTGTTAGTATGACTTAAATCGATCATGTGGATGGGTTCAGATCATTGATCATCAAGCCCCCCCTGAACCTGCGACAAACATCTGGAAATAAAGCAAAACAACTTAGAACAAAAAACTAAGTAGTCTTCAGATGCCATGTTCGTTATTTACAGCAATAATCTGACATTAATTAGATCTAGAACTGATTAATTAGTAGACATTATTACTCGACTACCTGTGTGATGTCATTAGCTATATTGTTGAACCGACATTGTTTGAACAATGGATGTGCAACAAAGTTACTACATTTTCGGGGAAACAGTCGTGACTAGCTAGTTTCTAAAGTAATGCATTGTACCATGGGGCTTAAGCAGCGAGTTACATAAATTGGGTGGGAAACGCACCCTTGTTTAGTTCCGCACCAGTCTCTATAAAGCTCCTCCTTCTGAAAAGCGCAATGTGCTCTGATTGGTCTGCTGGACCGGTGTGTTGTGATTGGTCAACCGCTTCAAGCGTGTTTTGGAAATGTCACACCCCTTACCATAGCTGAGAAGAAAACTCAAGATTACAATGGAGGCGTTTCAGGGAGTTCAGAAACAGTGACACTGATATAAAGTAGAGCTGCACGATTAATTAATAAAAGATCGTGATTTTGATTCAGACACCCACGTGATCTTATTCCTAAATGACAACGATTCAGTCTGTTAAACCTTTGAAAAGTACGATCACAGAGGAACATTACTCAAATCTGCATTGGCGCTGCCGCTGATCCAGAGAGAGCAGTTGGCATGTATAGATATGAAACAAACAGTATCATTATTTCTGTCTTTTACAATAATTCATATTATCACAGAAGTACTGGGATTAAATATAGTTCGGATATAAACACTGATGTCCAGGATTGCGATCAAAATAGAGTAAATCACCTTTTGAAAGTAACTTGATGCTTCAAACAAAGATTATATCAGTTGCGTCATTACACCAGTTGGTGGCGACAAGTGACTGTTAAAAAAACGTAGGCTATTTGTCATTGAATCATTCATTCAAGAGATTCGTTCAAAAAATGCTGATTCATCCTAATGAAACAAGTGAAGTCTTTATGAATAAGTCATTGAATCATTTATTCAAACCATTTTTTTTAAAGAATTAATTCATAATTATTATTAGTAGTAGTAGTAGTATTGTTATATTAGTTTTTCTGTTTTGTTTAGTTATGTATTCAAAATCATGGGAGAATTGTGATCTAATATAGAGAATAACTCGCTTTGGTGTGACTTTGTGCTTTGTAACTTTGCAGACATTTTTCATGATCAAACAGCAACATACACACTAAAGAAATTTGAACATTTACAAAAGCATAATAGGACCCCTTTAAATTACCCAAGGCCTTCTTTGCTCTTTAAAGACTAATGTATTTTAGATTGACTGTACACCTTAGCTTTCACTGATGCTGGACGTCTATTATCCTTCAGCTGTTTTAAAAGGATGCTGTGGTGTAATATAGCTTACATAGATAATGGTTGCAGAAAGGCTTACATAAACCAAATGCATTTTTGCTTCACCTAGGTCTAGTTCTCTCAGTTGATATTTTAGAAGCATTCTCAAATATCTTCCCGCTACCACAGGATTGACTCCTCCTCACCTTTACAACTCAGTTATTTGCATTAGATTCAAAACCGACACTCTGTTCAAGGTCACTGCCGGTTCAGAGGCGACTCATTCATGTGATGAGTTTATGACACTGACATGCAAATTAGCACCGTAACGTTGTAGTGAGCTCAAATTTGTATTTGAATTTTGCTTGCTAACTAGTCATTGTCCAGCAGTAATTCATGCAGTCTGTATCAGACCAACAGATAATGTGGCCTTGATTCACTTAATGTTTTTTCCTCCATTTTATCTACATGCAGCATGACAAGTACTGTCAAACAGGTACAGTATGAAATCACATCAAATCTATAGCAATACATGGTTGCCATTATTCAGTCCATGTCTATTCTTGATGCAAGAGGTGTGACTTTATATAGTAGATGTTAACGGTTATGGATTTTGTTGTATTTATTGGCATGTTTATTTTTGTAAACATGAGTAATGAGACATAGTTTTGTCAGTAAACGCATGTCAGAAAAAATACCCGAATGCTTATCGTCCAATGGAAAAAATATACATTTTCCGTATCAGGACTATCATTCTTTCTGCCAGAAGTTTTTAAACATCTGTTTCGTGTCCCTCTTGTTAGCCACATTAAAGGGATAGTTCACCCAAAAATGAAAATTCTGTCATCATTTACTCACCCTCAAGTTGTTCCAAACCTGTATGAATTTCTTTCTTCTGCTGAACATAAAAGCAGATATTTCGAAGAATGTGGGTAACCAAACAGTTGATGGGCCCCATTGACTTCCATAGTATTTTTTTCCATACTATGCAGTGTTGCCAAGTTTGTGGTTTTCCCGTAGAATTGGGCTACTTTTAAGCAGGTAAAAAAAAAAAAAAAATCCCAATACGTACAATTTTGGCGCTCCAACACCCCAAAAAGAACCCCCAGATGTACAAATTCAATGGAGAATTCAGCCACCCTGTGGAGAAAATGCATTGGGCTACTTTTGTTGCACAGACCTGGCAACTCTGATACAATGGAAGTCAGTGGGGCCCATCAACTGTTTGGTTACCGACATTCAAAATATGGAACAATTTGAGGGTGAGTAAATGATGACAGATTTTTCGTTTTTGGGTGAACTATCACTTTAAGATGTTCCTCATGAGTTTGGGTAAATTGAGACACTTTAGGACAATCTGTATATTGTTAAAAATGGTCAAATATACTTGACTTTATCCTGCTGTATGTTGTATGGATAGATACTTTAATTTTGAATATTTTGAGACACTGTTGTTAAAATAAGCATTGAATAAGAAGACCTGCTTATATTTTTATTTTTTACTTATCTCCCTCGCTTTGTCGTAATGTTTTACAGCATTACCCCCTGGTTTCACAGACAAGGCTTAAGCTAGTCCCAGACTAAAATGCATGTTTGAGCTGTTTTAACTGAAAACAACTTGCACTGACACATCTTAAAATATGCCAGTGCCATTGTTTTGTCTCAAGATGCACACGAGTAATGTTTTTTTCTAGGGTACGTTTATTAAAGATACTTAAATATCCTAATTGAACTAAGGCTTAATCCTGGCTTAGGCTAAGCCCTGTCTGTGAAACCGGCCCTACATTATACAGAATTAACTTAAAATAATTTACTATTTCCTCCAAGTGCCTTAAAGTACAACATTTCCTTTTTATTAAACACAGAGATCCAGTCCTTGATTCTGATTGGTTAAATTACTCTACAAACATACACCTGTGTGATCTCATTACACCAGCATTACTGCTCCACTTTAAATTAATATTTTAATGTACTAACTGTTTTATAAAAACAATAAGCCCTGTGAATCTGTGGTTTACAGTAAATTTATAACAGCTAAGGGGGTTTTAGCTGTTTTAACTGTTCTAAATTCACGGTTTCCTGTGGCTTATTGCTTTAGTAAATCATTCAGATCGCTTGCGTAATACTGTATGACTGAATTCATGGTGATTTTAAGCATCTTATCCTTATTCTTATCTTGGGATTTTAGCCTATAATTGGGTCCTAAGACTCTGTTTACTTTTAGGTTTTCTTGTGATTTCAGAGTATATTATTTCCTTATTCTTTCTAAGATTAAAGCTAAAGTTGGCAGCATGGCACTAGTCATTCATGTACTGGTCGTTGTTTTCCTCAGCTGTCTCTGGCCCTTCCTCCAGAGCTCCAGCGGTCCCTCCTCCCTCACAACCCTGAATGTGACGCTCATATGTGGGTGTAGACGCGCGCATCTCCGCGATATTCCGCCTCTCCCATCCTGCGCATTCGTTTCGATCACCGTTGATTCTTTTTGTGCCATTTATAATTCTTATACTTCAGGTACAGATATGCATCTTCATGTATGAGGATAAATGATACTTCAATGTGTTCTTTTCCTCTGCTTTATTGATATCATAACGAGTAGGATATTTTTAGATGGGATGAGAGAATCTTAAATGCGCGGACCTCGTCCTCCCAGTTTTTTCTCCAGATGAAGCAGGAACGGTTTGTTTCCTCTAAGAGATCGAGGGTTTGTGTGAAACGGCAGAATGCAGCTGGAGGAGTCGGTAATATTATCAGTAATGTGCTGAAGAAACGCAACGGCATCTCTAGAAGAGCGCCGCGCCTGCTGTGCACCCTAGAGCCAGGTGAATACAGCATCATCATTTCTATTCATTTAGTCTGTCTTTGCCCTGTGATTATAGATAATACTCTTCCTACGGTTTATTGCTAAGATGCCCATTTTTTTTTGCACTGGTGCTGAATGCAGAATGGCATTTCTGTGATAATTAGACCTGAAGGGCCTTCTCTTTTTTATTAAATAAATATTTTATCAGCTGTAATTGTGAACTATATGTTTAAGTAAACTGTATTAGTACATTTAAATTGAGAAATATTATGGTTTTGACTTTGAGGGGTCCTGAAAGTTTGAATAGGCTTATTTTAGTCTATTATGAAATAGTTAACATTATATATTTATTAAATGATAATTGTTTTGATAAGTCAAAATGATCTTTTTAATGATTAAGATAGTCAGTATACACACTTCTCATCCAGACACATGTGTTGTGCCGAACATGAGTGCAGTATGAGGGCTGGAGAGATGATGGTAATCGTGTAGGTTAATCCGGAACAGCCTCGGCTGACGAGTGAAATAGATGCAGAAATGGAGCCACTCCTGTTTATCATTTATACCATGAAACTATGACAGAGATGGACTCAGGTTGGTCTTATTATTGGTGTTCTTATGAAGGAGAAATGCTGCTTCCTTTTTCACATCGTGTTGGTGAGGTAACAGTTGTTTACATGCGCGTTTGACAGGATTTAGCATCTTTAGCAATAGCTAATGTGAAGGTTACATCAATTTAAAGAGTTCGTCGTGTTGTTGTAGCTCTTTACCGCACAATATGACATCTTAACAATGAAAAAAACACAGTTTATTTAGTCGTGATACAGGATGGTGTCGTGTATCCGGAAGAAACTGTAGGCGGAAGTGGGATTCAGCACCGCTACGCAGTGGACAGCGACATTTATCAACTATTCGATATCCAGCGTTTGATTTCTGCGTCATGGTCGATAATACACTTTTCGTTTCCAGTAATGTCTGTTGCTTTTTTATTAATGTTTATTCCTGTCTCTCACAAAGAAGAGAGTTAGGTAACCTGCCTTCCATAAATAATGAGCCACTGAATGAAAACAAACATTATTTATTATTAATGGGTCAGTGTATCATGCGAGTGGGGATGATGAAAGGACATATTTAATTTTTTACAAATATAAATTTTAAATATCAAGAATTTGAAAACGTATAATATTTTCTTGTACCTCCTTTTGATGAGTTCTGATTCAGTTATTTAAAATTTTTTTTTCAAATAAACCAAAAGAATTGCAACTTATCCTTCTATAATTGGGTTATTTATTATTTTTAGTTATGATTAATATTATTTGTTAACTCAAAATCTATTCTAACCTATTTCAGGTTATGACATTATATCTTTTAAATTTCATCCCAAGTGTTGATTACGCAACAACCCTTCATTCATTTGTTAATGAAACACCTGCAGCTACAGAAGAGACGTCTTTATATTGTCGTCATTGTCTCTCTGATTTGTCTTTTGCAGGGGTGGACACCAGGTTGAAGTTCACTATCGAACCCTCTCTAGGCAAGAACGGCTTTCAACAAGTATGCATTAGATCCTTACTATGGACATAAAATGCTCAAACTGCAATAAACCAACAAATATGCTTTTGGTTTGAATGTTATTTGGGGTTGTTTTTCTTTGCAGTGGTACGACGCCCTGAAAGCAGTGGCCAGACTCCCTGTGGGTATTCCCAAAGAGTGGAGGAAGAGGGTAAGTGTGCTGGAAATTTCACTGTTTTCATGATATCCGTGACATTTTACACACCAAATAATGTTTGTTTGTTTTGATGTAGGTTTGGCTGACCCTGGCTGACCAGTACCTCCACAGCATCTCCATAGACTGGGAGAAAACCATGAGATTTGCCTTCAATGATCGCAGCAATCCAGATGATGACTCTTTGGGAATCCAAATAGTGAAGGTTCATATATGCAGTTATTTTTCGTTTTAAGGCTATATATAACATTATGAGGCAGCAAATAAATTGTAGCGTTAGAGATATTTAATGGAATGAAGTCAGCTTGATAAAAGGTTAAATGGTTAAACAGCAGGATATTTACTTGTTGCAGTGCGTCAGTAAGTGGATAATGGAGCAGGATGTGTGCTTGTGTGTGTAGTGTGGATTAAAGAGAACAGCGAGGTATTTGTGTGAAAGTGAGCAAAGTTCAGTGTGCTTATGTACATAGGTAAGTCACACTTTATTTTCCTGTCTCTTCTCATTCAGGACCTGCACAGGACAGGCTGCAGTTCCTACTGTGGCCAGGAGGCGGAGCAGGACCGGGTGGTGCTGAAGCGGGTACTGCTGGCATACGCCCGCTGGAACAAGACTGTCGGCTACTGTCAGGGCTTCAATGTTCTGGCTGCCCTCATTCTGGAGGTCACCGAGGGAAACGAAGGAGATGCGTTAAAGGTTTGTCTAGATGTCCATAAATTCTGTGAATTTTTACATATATATATATATATATATATATATATTATATATAGGGTGAATTCAGGGTGATTGGGACAATTTTTGCCATTGAGATGACATGGAAAAAGCATCCCAATCAACCTGAATTCACCCTATGTACATATATATATATTTTTGAATCCTGACCATTATTGTTAACTAAAACTATTAACATTTCTGTTAATTAAAATAAAGCTGAAATAAAATAAAATATAAATATTAGTTGAAAACTTAAATCAAACAAAAAACTAATAAAATGACAAAAGCACATAATGAGATGACTAATAGACTTTAATTAATTAATTTAATTTAATTAAGCTAAAATTAACATGAAAACTAATATATATATATATATATATATATATATATATATATATAAAACCAAAATAACACCGGTCCTGACTCATTAATTTTTAAAAATTAATTAATTAGGTTTTTTTTTTTAAAAAAGAAACCAACAAGAATTTGCAACTAATCCTACAACAATTGGGCAATTAATTTATTTAATTTTATGAATTATCTTTTATTAATTTAATTATAATATCCTTGTATTAATTTATTATTAATTATTAATATTATTTGTTAATTCATAATCCACTTTAAAAATTAAAATTTGCCCCCTCAGTTTAAATGAGCATGACATTTTGGACAGACAAATTATATAAGCAAGATAAGATATTATCTTATATAAGCAAAAAGAATTTCTAAACCTAATATTTCTTTCCTGTCGTTCTGGTATAGGTTATGATCTATTTGATCGATAAAGTGCTTCCCGATAGTTACTTCGCCAATAACCTGCGTGCCCTCTCAGTGGACATGGCCGTGTTCAGAGATCTTCTGCGACTGAAGCTTCCAGAACTTTCTCAGCATCTCCACCACCTCCAGAAAGCAGCCAATCGGGAAGGAGGAGGTGTGTAGCAACCCTGTATACATATATGGATGTGAAAGAACAATGTCTGTACCTGCTGACTGCACTGTGTTTCAGGCAGCTATGAGCCTCCGCTCACCAACGTCTTCACCATGCAGTGGTTTTTGACCATGTTTGCCACCTGTTTGCCCCATCACACCGTGCTGAAGATCTGGGACTCGGTCTTCTTCGAGGGCTCTGAAATGCTGCTGCGTGTCGCTCTGGCCATCTGGGCCAAACTCGGAGAGTAAGTTCACTAAGAGTTGGTTGCACTGTAGATTGCAAAGAAAATTATGTGCTCATAAATTATAAGATAAATTTTCAACCCTCTCAGGCGAATTGAGGAGTGCCAGACTGCTGATGAATTTTATAGCACTATGGGCTGCCTGACACAGGAAATGCTGGAGCACAACCTTATCGACTCCAATGAACTCATGCAGGTAAGACAGAGCGTAGAAAAGATCATGAATAATTCATGGCATTAATTAGATATGAAACTTATCATATAGATAAATCGAGAGTAACGGCTTTAATATTGCAGAATTGTGTTTGAAAATGCAGAAAGCTTCTTAAAGTAGTATATCAGACTGTTTTTTTGGCTGAAAATGTGTGTGCACTTGTTTTCCTCCTGAAAGACGGTCTACTCCATGGCCCCGTTCCCATTCCCCCAGCTGGCAGAGCTCAGGGAGAAATACACCTACAACATCACCCCCTTCCCTGCCCCGGTCAGAGCCAACAGCAGGTATAAAACCACACTCACCGCCCACAGCACAGATGGCAGTCGTGAGAGTTTAGCAGCCATAAACACGTTACTATGAGACTGCAGGGTGATGTTTTATGGCACGTGTGTATATATTGGCATGCAAATATTAAAAGCAAATGTTCTGCCTTATCTTGACAAGATTTACACTCAGTTTAAAGATAATTTCTGACTTTATTTTTTAAAAAAGAGAGCATTGATGAAATAATAAAACCATTTTATTATAATTATTATTTATTTATTTTTCTTTTATTTACTCTTTTTATTTACATTATTTTAAATAATTTTATTGTTAAATTATAGTCATTTAATTTTTATTTCATGCATGGTTTAATTGTTTTGTTTTTGTTAATTTTTTTTCTATTTTATTCTAAAATATTTAATAACATTATTAACATGATTTATTTTTCAGTTTTATTATATTTTTTGTTAATTTTATTTTACATTTTATATTTTATTTCATGCATTATATTTTATTACTTTGTTTCTGTTTTATTTTTTCTATTTTATGTAAAATATTTTATTACATTTTAAATGTTAATTAATTTTTAATTTGTTTCATGTATTTATGCATTTTATAACCTTTTCTTTTTATATTTTATTTTAAAATATTTAATTACATTTTTACATTTTATTAATTTATTTTTAAATTAGATATATTTTATTATTTTAATTTAATATTTTATTTCATGCATTAGATTTTGTTTTTGTTTCTTTTTTATTTTTTCTATTTTATTTAAAATATTTCATTACATTTTTAAATTTTATATAATTTTTTTATGAATTAATTTTTAATTTAATTATATATTTTATTATTATTTTTGTTTTTTCTATTTTATTTTATAATATTTAATTACATTTTAAAATATTAATTTATTTTTAAATTTTATTTTATATTTTATTATGTGTTGTTTAATATTTTTCATGCATTATTAATGCAGTTTATACATTTTTTGTATTTTATTTTTAAATATATAATTACGTTTTAAATTAATATTAATTGATTTTTTTTTTTTTTTTTCATGTATGATATAATTGTATTATATTTTCTCTGTATAGTCTGGCACTCCATGGATGGGAGAGTGATGATGATGCTGACATGGATGATGAAGACTCTATTGTCACCGCCCTGGGCTGCCTAGGGCCTCTTGGTGGTCTTCTGGCCCCTGAAATCCAAAGATACCAAAAGCACCTTAAAGGTCTGTGTCTGATTACATTTCACAAGCAAAAAACCTAAAAAGGAAATAGATTTAATAGTCAGTCTGAGGTTACAAACATGATTTATGTCCTTCTGAACACAGACTGACCACATTTATAAAATACACAAGATGTTTAATTTAAAAAAAAAAAAATTTTTTTAATGATTAACATTTTATGAGTCACTAAAACTATATTGGCTATGCCAAAGTAAGGGTGATTTCATGGAGTAATGCAAACATGAGCTCCCTCTGCCAACCTAACTCTGGCAAGACTCTAACTCTTGACAATCCTGTCTGAATCTGCCCTCAAATGGATTTAATCCTTGATGCATTTGTCAGTTCTTGTTAAATCTGAGGTGGGTCGAGTCATTCAAGCTGTCCTTAATTACAGCCTTCAGTTCCAGTGCAACTAAATAAATGGAATGTTTGGAAAGGAGCCGACACAGCCGCTACTCAAGTTACCCTTTAAAATGTTTCACAAATATTCTTGCACTCACCAACTGTCATTTTTCATTTTGGATGTTTTCTTTCTGTTTTTATCTGTTCTGCAGATCAGAGAGCGGAGCAGACCTCTCACGGCAGTAACATGGCCGAGCTCAGTCCCGGGGCGGTGGGCGCAGGACGGGCCGAGCACCAAGCGGCCATCAACAGCATGATGCTGGAGCGCATGAGCACTGACATCAGCGCGCTGAAGAAACAGTACTCACGCATCAAACAAAAACAACAGCAGCAAGCCGGGCTACTTTACATCCATTCAGGTAGCAGGATCATACTGATTTCATGACCAATAAACTTTTTTCTGTCGAAGATGAGTTCAGGAAGTGACAGAAGGCATATGAAGTGTTAGTCAGTGTGTTGTGACATTTTTCCCAGGACCTCCAGTGGAAGCTGAAACTATTGAACCTCATCAACCCAGTAAACAGCAGAACCAACACACTGGTATTGATCTTCATGGGCCAACTATGGCTTCATTATACTGTAGAGATATGGTGCAGTAGATCGGTTTTGATCGGTGTTGGGTCTGCTGGTGTATAATGCAATAAATCACACTGTAATTTGTAATTTTGGTGATGGCTGAACTGATTAATCAAGGTATTTTCTACATCATGATCATGTATATTTTATTTTCATGGGATTGGTATATGCTTAAGATTCTTAATTACCTTTTTTTCCCCATTTATTAAAATATTGGAAGATTTAATATTGCAGTAGCACCATTACAGGGCATAATGGAGATTTAAAGTCAACATGAAATTATAATAGGTCACAATTATTTTCATAATGCACAATCATCACTGCACACTATTTAAAAATATATAATTAATTATTTCTCTCTCTCTCTCTCTCTCTCTCTCTCTCTCTCTCTCTCTTAATAATTTCATGTTGACTTTAAATCTCCATTATGCCCTGTAATGGTGGTACTGCAATATTACATCTTCCAATATTTTAATAAATGGGGAAAAAAAGGTAATTAAGAATCTTAAGCATATACCAATCCCCTGAAAATAAAATATATATATATATATATTTATAGTGCTGTCAAATCGATTAATCGTTTAAAGCTGGGTTCACACTGTATGATTTGGCCATCTGAGACACATTTTGAGAATCCGAAAAGATCTTAAGTCTTTGATCGCTAGTTTGACATATACGCCGACAGCCGATTAATGTCTATTGCTATCAAATTTTACCTCTGATGAAATTCTGCCAGTGTCAGAAGTTTTGTGGCTTCTCCTACGACGACCATCAAATCAAAAATTAATAGGAGTGCAAAACCTGATGGTGCAATTAGTGCAGTGACAACAACAAACCACCACTTGCTCCAAACGCATCGTCATCTTTTTTTTCTTTCTTTTCTAGACAAGCTACAATCAACATTATCGCTAAAGATTGTGTTTCTTTGTTAGCCACCATTTCAGTCCCGCATGTAATCTCACTGTCATCAAACGAGATGGACAAGTCTTCTCGTGTACATCCATCCGTACAGTCTGACATTAATGACAGCCGAGATCCTACAGTGTGACATGGCTTACAGCGGGGATCATGTCCGTACAGTCTGACAAGCAACAATTGTAAAGGGCTATTATAAATCATACAGTGTGCACCCGGCTTAACTCAGAAATACGTTATATTACAGAAGTGAAATCGGTTGCAAACAGTTTCATGTTGCCATGTTGACAGTCTGCTTACAATTACTACTGTTTTCTTATGCTTTGTTATTGATTCTTCACAGATAAGTGTCCAGCCACCAGTATCCTTGCCTCCCAAATTGGTCCCTCCCCTGTGGTCAACCATCTTCTCTTGGGCAGGAGGCCCAGATCCGCTCAGCGGTCCTCAAAGAATTGTATCATCCATAATGGTGGAGTTCCCCAAGCCCACTCCACTCCCAGCCAGGATCAGATGATGCGGCCAAGACATCATTCCCCCTGGCGCACCCATGTGCGTGCGCACCGCAGGAACATCGCCAGGGCACGGGCACAGCTCGGCTTTGATGATTCTCTGGAGATAGAAGATCAAACTGATGCGAGCAAAACGGAAAAAGCATCTGAAGAGGGAGAGGAGAGAAGACTTGAAGAAGACAAGGATGATGAAGAGCAAGGGAAGTTAGAGAATGAAGAGCAAGAGAAGTTGACGGCTGGAAGCTCAGATGTCTCTCAGCAAGATCACAGCACTGGAGAAGGAGAGGAACTCCAGCAGATTGACAACCAGCTGTCTTCTCTGGAACTGGAACCAGAATCTTCACCAGAACCAGCTTCAGCTTCTGATCCACCTACACCAACTCCAGAACCTCAGCCGGAGTCCACAGCCCCAGCTCCGCTCCCATCCACCCGCCGTCCAGGTTCAGACTCTTCCAGCTCAGAAAGTGTAGGCTCCCTCAGAAGAAGCCCTTCAACGCTGGCTGGAGAACCTCCGAAACCTCAGCAGATCTTCTCTCCATTCCCCTGCATCAAAACCCCTCGCAAGTCCGTTGCTGCGAGAAATTTGGGCCTCTACGGCCCAACTGCCAGAACTCCAAATGTGCACTTTCCCCAGATGAGCAGAAGCATGAACTGCGTAGGAAGCACCACGAAGCGCCGATGATGAGTCGTCGACTAGAGACGAGCACGAGACGCTTGGGTTCGAAACTCCCGACCTACCATGAAAGCACATGCATTCTGAACTCTATGCTTCCAGATACTCCAAAACATGCCTCAAGAGTCCATCTACATTTAGGAACCATATTGGATAATTTAATGCTCCCATGAAGTTGATCATATGAATTTATGAAGGCCGTTTCTTTCTTTCTTTTTAAAAAAAAAATGAAATCCTACCAAAACATCTGGGAATAATACCCGGCAGACACGGATGATGGTTCCACAAGCTCTTTCTGCATGTTCAGGGGCACCAGTATTCGCTACAATACACTGTGTATGTTTACTCATATGCTCCAAAGCTAGGAAAATCACAATCACGTTTATGTAAAATATCTCATGTTATGACTGTGGGAAATGCTACAGTTCTGCATTCTTCATTTATCAATAATTTTTCAAACACTTTTCTCTTCACTTCTCTTGATCTTTCCCTCAGTAAATTATTCATTTGCCATCTGAATAATACAAGTTGTTGTCAATTTAGTTTATCTCTTTTTGGAGTTCTTGTTCTAAACGCTCCTGTGACTGAACGTCCCTTTGAATGTTTCTCTTTATCAACCTTTGGTGCTTATGAGTATTGAAGGATCACAAACACCCCAAAGAGAATAAAATACATGCAAGTATGAAAAAAAAAAAAAAAAAAAACGTTTCCGTTTCTACTTATTTCTGCTGTGTCCTCTCCATTAAGTAATTTGTTTTTGCTTTCATGTTGAAACTACAATAGTTTTTATGTATACAAAGACATCTATCAGGAAAGTAAAACTTAACTAAAATGACACATAAACCACCAATATCTCACACTGACATTATCTCTTTTGAGTCTAGTAGAGATTGTACTCTGGTTAAATTGTAATGTAACATAGTCATTTAATCTGGCATCTCCACCAGTGCCTCATGAATAATTGAAATGTAAAATGCATCCAGTCTGAAGTGATTTTATAATTATCTCTTTAAAAGCCTTAACTCTACAAAGCTAAGACACAAGAGCCCATCAGCTGTTAAAGTTGTTATTCCACTCACAACCACCATGTAACTAATCACTTTAGATGCTGAGAATATAATAGACATAATTTGGCTTCTTGAACAACAAAAAATGTAGGGCGTGACTAGATTTTGTCCATGGGGAACTGGTTGGATGGTTTGATAGTTTGCTATTGGTCAATCTCATGTGAGTGACAGGTTGTCCCGCCCTCGCGATAGTAACACGTCATCAGAGAAGAGAGAGGGAGGGTTATTTTGATTACAGATTACTACGCATGCGTGTGCTGCTGACGCAGGAGCCGGCCAATAATGAGTCGGCGTTCTGACGTAGCGAACCCGGAAGCACTGCACTGTGTTTACAACTTCAATAGGAGACAAAAAATAAATAATAAAAAAAAAACTTTAAAAGGAGACTGATAGGGAAGAGAAGAAATTGTTGAATAAAGTCGTTATTTTTGTTTTATTTTTGCGCACAAAAATTATTCTCATCGCTTTATAACATTAAGGTTTTACCACTGTAGTCACATTAAGTATTTTAACGATGTCTTTACTACCGTTCTGGGCCTTGAAATTGGTTAAGACATTGCTGCGTATAGGAAGGTCAGAAGCTCTCGGATTTCATCAAAAAATATCTTAATTTGTGTTCCGAAGATGAACGAAGGTCTTACGGGTTTGGAACGCCATGAGAGTGAGTAATCAATGACAGAAATGTAATTTTTGGGTGAACTAATAAGAAATCCCCATTGGTTTGATACATTATCTAATACAACGACACTCACACATATTTTGTATGTGGCTACAGGCTTTCCGGTGCTGCTGTATGAAATCATGAACCCATTAAGGAGCTCTAAAACGGACTATAACTGCAGCAGAAGTAAGTCAGATAACTCAGGTGAGTACCCACTCGATTGTTTATATCAGAACTAAGACGGCCATTTTGTTTCTTTCTCTTTTTTTCTGTGTACGACCGTTTCATTATTAATACTTAAGATAATAGCCTACATTCAGCAGTATGTTTACATGAGATGTGAGTAAGCAAAAAGCTAGAGAAGGTTTCTGACTGAGTTTTTAATAGTTATTGTGCTGAACACTAGATGTCGCTGTTGTTCTAGTTTTACCTCTCAAAAGCCCTTGTGCGGTTTAGGAGCTGATTGTGACAAGAAATGTCCTATTATACAAATGACCAAAAAAAAAAAACTCTTTGTACGCGTAATTAAATTTCTCCAACATGATATAAACAAGTAGGCTACAGATCATAATCACATTATTTCTCCACATAAGTGAAGTTTACATTTGAAAAGATGACAAACTTGTGCTTAGTTTTTAACCCTCTTTGACAAAATGAGCTGGTAAAGATCATGCTGATAAAGTCTTAGGGTTATGAATTTAGATCGTCATAGATGTGTCATCATCGCCATGATCGACTCAAACGCTGGGTCTTCTCTTCCACACAGAGATGTTATTGACTGAGTTTTATTGTGGTGGTGTTCAGCAGGCGCCAATGTGCCTCTTAAGCATCTAATAATTGATCTATAAAACATCATACTGTTCATAAAGCCACATGAGGAGAGATGTTGCCTTGACATGCTGATATGAAGATGCAGTATTTCAAAAAATGACCACAATAAAAAAAACACACATGAATCAAACAGTCCCTAAAATTCCTTCAGCTCCAGTTTAGTGTGTTTAATATATCCCGAAGATGCAAATAAACCCTGGGTGTCATTTGTGCAGGATTTATGCATCTCTGCGACCTTGAGAAAATGCTGGATGCAGATTTCCCAAAGGATTCTGGGATGGTCTGAATTTAGTCTACTGATCGAATGGGCAGACGTTCCTGTTGAGACTGGCAAGGTGCCGAGTTCTGCTTATATTTACTTAATGTATGATTTCCTCAGGGGCCAATTTGTCTCAAAAGCAAAGGACAAGGCTGAAATTCACCTTCGAATAATGCGATTGACTGAGTTTGTTTTTCTGGTTGCCTAGGTGTTGTTTTTAAACTTGCAGAGCACAGAAATCAATCTGATTCAAATGAATATTCAAATTTCTTAGCATTTTGTGTGGAGAAAAAACACCTGATGATCTTGTTCTCCTGCATGATTTAGAAATGTTTCATATGTTTTAATGGAAGCAAGAACATCTGACTGTCAGTGCAAAGATTCAAATAATGAGTCACATAATTTTACTCAAGATTAGTGACCTGTTAGAAATAGGACAGAATCTTCAATATTTCTTTTTTTGTTTGTTTTCAGATTTTTTAAATACTAAAAGGTTCTATTTAATTCCAGATATTTTTAATAAGAAAAAGTAAATAAAGTTGTTTGTGATGATTCACAAATGAGATCCACAGCTGAAAGTTTACTGCAATCTAATTAAATAAAAAAAAATGTTTAAAATTAATTTAAAGTAAGGCTACACTGCACTTTTTTTTAAATTTTAAATTGAAGTAACGAGTCAATACATTATCAATCCTTCCAAAATGTGTTTTTGTCTTACCCTGATTCACAAGCCTATTCTAAGTGTTTATATTTTAGACTGGACAGGATGGTTTTCATGGGAAATTGCATACATACTGTATGTCACTCACCCGTATGTGTCTCATCATATCTGTAAATAGAAGAAAGTTGCTCTCGCAGCTTTGTATGGTGTTTAAGTGGCATAGGTTAGTTTTCACAATGAGCAAGAAAGGTTGACATGGAGCAGCTAAATCTCTAACCTCCAGGGAATCACCCATTTTAAAAAAACACAGAACAGAGGAGAGTCTGCTGGCAAAAAGAGAACGTGACAGAACTCATAATAAAACAAGAATCAACATTGGGTTGGCTTTTCAGAACTGTGGGATTTGAAATGTTGTAAAAGCGTCTCGGAGATGGCGTTTTTATTACTCAACAGATCAGTCAGGTATTTTATTGAACAGATAAATTGCCATATATAGCTCTCTAACAGAGTTCATTGTAAAGTCATATTCATCTGCACAGTCACACAGAGCCAAAACAATGTTCTTCCGCAAAATGCATGCAGTTTTGTTTAACAGCTAGAGGGCAAAAAGTTACATAGTGTACCTTTTAATAATAATTAAATAATAAAAAAATAAATGCAATGAAAGGAAAAGCAATGCCACTGTAAAGTATACATAAAAATATTACATGGATGTGCCATGATGATGCAGTGTAACTGTTGTTTTCCCATTTATTTGAAGTTCCTGTGGGAAAAAAGCATTTCCGTCCCGCCCAGTGACCCAGTAATGACTTTATTCAGATGCTTCCGTTTTTCTCTTAATTAACTGGCCGAGTGATGGCCACAGTAATCTCTCAATCCGTCGGTTCAGACATGGATTATTTATCTGTCCCGGTCATACAGGAGTGGGCACTACATGCGTGAATCCCCACGCTGACGTCCCCTTCCGCCCTGCTCCTGCACGACATAATCTACACGTTATAATCCATGCATGCATGACTGGGCGTAATCACACTTCCTCTGCGTTTCCGGCAGGATTACTCTGTGAGGAAGCGGAGGCTTACACAATCTGTGTGTGTGAAAGTTGAACAGATGTGCAAAGAAAGATGTGCAAGAGAGTTCAAAGAGCCAATAAAACACACTGACAAGCAACATTTTCATTCCTATTGAAACTGGGAATTTGAGAAGGATAATTTTGAAAGCCTCGTCACTTTTATCAAAAAGGCCACAGGCAGTACATTTTTGACCATTGTTTTCCATTTTTAATGTCATTTCTAGTGAAAAATTACTATTAAATATTCACTTAGTTATCACCAAAGCTTGCTCTATTTTGCTGTAGATCATTAAACCATTACACTGCCCCTGAAATCTGTCTGAAATCAGTTTTGTGAGGTGCCTTCATACGCAAATGCTGCCTACAAACTCATTGACTGATATGGCATGTCAGCTGCCGAAGTTTTTGGATGCAGCCCACAACTTCAGATGGAAATTACCGATAGCACGTTAAGGCAGCATTAGTTCATGTATCTAAGAAGCCCCTCTTTCCGAAAAGTGCAGTGTGCTCTGATTGGTTGGTTGGACTAGTGTGTTGTGATTGGTCAGCTGTTTTGAGCATGTCTCGGAAATGTCACGCACAATCGTGGCGTTTCAGGGAGTTCAGAATCTGCGCACTGATATAGAGAATAACTCCCGCTAGAGTGACTTTGTGCTTTGCAGATCTTTTTTCATGCGTAAACAGCAACATTAGACACTAAAGAAAACTGAACATGTAAAAAAGCAAAATAGGTCCTTTATTGAGTTGATTTTGTTAACTTTTGTGAGTTCACTCAAAGCGAAGAGATTTTCTGGACTTTTCTGGCCTGCGTGTTGATTGGTTACTGCCGTTCTCGCTTTCACTCGTTCAATTTCTGATTCATTTACCTTCTCTTTGTATAACAGAAGTTACATGTCACTCAGCGACACAAACGCAATCATAACATGTCAATGTAAAGAGCAGACAAGTGCAGACAAGGTTGTTCTCTGGGGTAATAATAACTATAATCAAGAGGACGTGCCCACTCAGTGAGTCATCTACAGGAAAGGTCATATACACATTAAGAGCTTCACCCATGCATTCAGCAAATGGAAATTTAATAGTCTGATAAAAATCAATTATTAAAAGGTCATTTAGCATGTGACCTGCAAAATGATTTTTCTTCTTTTTTTCTGAGGCTAAAATAGTTCTTACCGTTGCACTTGTACACACATACGCTTTGCCTGTTCATCCCTATGGGCTCATAAACAAAGCATGGGAACTAATGCAGACTATGTATTTGATTAATGGTTTCATTGTGAATTTTGTCCCGTGTGCTTAACCACACAAAGCACGTAAAAATCATAAGCTCATAAGGGAGGTTCCAGTCCTCCTCATACAAACAATGCCCTGCTCTTAAAATGGGTGCAACGGCACATACAGTTGAATAAGACGTGGATATGACGCCAGACATAAACAGAGAGAGAGACAAAAAGACTAATATTGGAAGTAATCAGGCAATCACACTTCCTACTAGCGAAAGTGTATGTTTGGGTGGTTGGGTCTCATTTTGTGTCAATACCTGCAAGTTGGCACATGCATGCAACTCCTGCAATAGGAAAACACATATAGATGTTCCTGTTGCTCATTTAAAGCCGGTGGGAAAGAATTTTGTTATTCCCAGCAGTAACATAAACATTTTTCATAAGAGACTAATGAGAGCAGGATATGGTAGCCAGGATACACATTACACAAGCAAATAAGAAAATTATTGATCTATTTTCAGAATAATGTATTTGATATTAGAAAAATCAATATAAATGTAATTGCATACAGAGACAAATCTCTGTCATAACATGTCTCTATGACTAATATAACTCTATTACTAATATAATTCACAGTATCTGATGGATATAACCCTATTTCTGTCAAAATATATATATTATTATTATTGATTAAATTGATTTTTAAAAAATAAAATGTATGAATAAATAATAAGAAATAAAATAAATATATCTTATTTATTAAAGTTTGCATTACTTAAAATCTTAAAATCTAAAAAGTTAAAAGTTAGGTTGAAAATGGACAAACCCAGCGTTTGGGTTAAATGTTTGCCCAACCTGCTGTGCAGTTTTATTTAACCCAGCTATTGTTTAAAAATTCCTATATGGCTGGCTTAAAATGAACCCAAAATTAAAAATCAGACACATAATTACTAGAGGCAACAATAATAATCAAAAGGAGAACATTTATTAATAAGCAATTTAATAAATGTTTGTTGTTTAATTATTATTCATTAAACTTATTAATAAATGTTCATTTATTAAACATATTAAAAAATGTTAGTTTCCAACATACTTTGGGTTAATTTTAAGCAATCAATACAGTAATTTTTGAACAATAGTTGAGTTAAATAAAACTACCCAGCAGGTTGAGCAAACATTTAACCCAACCGCTGGGTTTGTCCATTTTCAACCCAACTTAGGTTGTTTTTAACCCAGCATTTTTTAGATTGTTTGGTACTTGTTTTGGGTTTGTCTGAGCAAAAAAGATTGACATGTCTAAGTATGTTTTATATGACAAAGAATAAAGGCAAAAGCAATTTCCCACAACTGTTGCAAACAGAATGCAGTAAAACATGCTGCCAGGCGTGCACATGACGGCTTGCAAATATCCTCGCTCTACCCCAATGGGCTAAAAGAGGGAAAATTAATGTTGCACCTGTAAAACCAGCAAAACCTCTCTTCATTTCCACAGTGGACAGACATTTATACAAAATTTACAAAAGTCGGACAGTTTAAGAGGAAAAAGCCTTCCCGTTCAAATTCCCACTCTCCCTCGGCTTTTAGTAAAGCAGAGTGGGGGAAAAGGACGAAGACTGGATAAAGACGCCGCACAGACCCCTGAGACATTATTGAGTGACAATGCAGGATTATTAAAGCCAGAGGAATCTTGGCACTGGGAGTTAATGTTCCTGCTGTTAGTTGATCGATGACATCTCTATGCATAGACAAGTATTTTTTGGTTTTGAAAAGCAGTGGACAGTCTTTAGTGTATAATGACAGGTTTATGCATTTACTAGTTAACCTGCACCATATGCTCTTCAACATGCCTGTGATCCCAGCTAACAAAACAAAAATGTTCTAAGAAAGTTTTGCTAACATTCCCATGAAGTTGTTATAAAAATGTTATTTTTGAAATATATTTTAAATGTCCAGTTTTTCAAAAAATGTTTTAAAAAGTTTTTTTTTTTTTTTTTTTTTTAATGCAGCACTAAAGGGACTATGGGCCCTATTTTACCAATCTAAATCTAAATACCTTTGCAGCAATATACTGTTAACGAACATCTCAGACACGGCGTCTGAGAGTGACTTTTAGATGAATATGTAAATATGCTCCATGTGCTTTTTGTCAACAAAAATGACAGCGGTGAGAAAACGGCAGTTAAGAAAGCATCTGTTTGTACCAGCTCTGCAATTCGTCGGCATCATGTTGACAGATGAGGTAGTTAAAAGTACACTGTTATGATAGTTTGATTATAAAGCGTATTTGAGACTATATATATCCGGTTATGTGAGACTATAATTTGAATTAATCCCTATTCTTTGCATGACACATTGACATTACATTACAGAATGGCTCTTTCTGCATTATCCTGAACATTGTATAAGCATTTTTTTTTTTATGTGTCATAGAATGAAAGAGAGGCCCTAAGGAGCCGAATTACACTGCCTCCCAAATTCCTGTTCTGATGTGCAGTTAAACAACAGATCTGTTTTCAAATACTTTTCTGTTGCCTAGACATCACAACCTCACGTTTTCATCCATCTCTGTAGCGCTTAGCTTTCACCTTTAGATGTCCTCAGAGGAAACAGAAAGCACCAGGTAGCCACGTTTCCTCTGAAGAGGAGGGACGACGCAGGAAAATACATCCTGATATCCTCACACACACACATAGAAGAACGACCGTCTCTGGCAGTGAGAGTGAACAATGATGTCTGTTCTTCGGGTTCCTGCTCTTTGGTCGGTCAGGTACACATCAGTGACCGCTCATTGAGCTGCTCTGAGAATCTTCCATAATCAAATGCAAATAATGTAAGTAATACGGAGCAGAACTGCTGGAGTGAGTTTCCACCGCCCTTTATTTCAGACTCACGGATGTGGAGGTGGACAAACGCTCAATGGCGGCATTTTAATGGAGATAAAATGAGGGTATATTGAAAGCAGGATATGGTAACCAGGATACAAACAGCACAAAGAAATGAGAAAGTTATTGATCTATTGTCTGAATAATGTATTTGATATTAAAAACAATCAAGATAGAGAATCGGCACAACAGTAATTGTGTACAGAGATAAATTTTCTTTTCATAAAACGTTCCTACTTACTACTGATATACTGTAATTCACAGTATTTGATGGATTTAACTTTTAAAACACCCTTGTCAAGCTCTGTTTCAGCTCTGTGAAGTGGAAAAAAAAAATGGTATTATTACATTATAATTATTCTATTCAAATAATTCGGTCACATTGATGATGAGGCAAAAGAGGCATAGCAGATCTATTTGCAGCGTACATTATTAAATCAAACAAAAGAACTAAATACAAAACTAGAAAGAAAACAAAGGTAAACGAAAGTGCGATAAGTCACAATCAACACAAGACAATGAACTGAGAGAACTGAAGGTCTTAAATACATAAGATAATGAACTCAATACAAAACAGGTGAGCACTAATCAATTAATGAATTATCTGTGTGTCCGAAATCGCGTACTGTCTGAGTACGTACAACATTTGAATTTGAACTTATTTTGTGACCATTAAAAAAGTATGTTCTATATAGTATGAATATGGGTAGTATGAATGAAATACAGAAGTACAATATCCGCCATGTTGTTGCTGTCACGTGAAAAGTGTCCATCGATTGCACACTTCAGAATCTCGCCGGAAGTAGTAGGTCATCCGGGAACTTTTCGCCTCCTGTTTTTTGAATACTGTGAATTCGGATATACTACTCTTTTAGCATACTGTTTTTCACACTCTATATATTAGGGGAGTATTTGATTTCGGATGCAATGCATGATGATCAAAACGAAAGCGGGAAGAAAACATAGGAAACAGAGGGAATTTTGATAACAAGTGTTGGGGGTAACGCATTACAAGAAACTTGAGTTACGTAATCAGATTACTTTTTTCAAGTAACTAGTAAAATAACGCATTACTTTTAAATTTACAACAAAATATCTGAGCTACTTTTTCAAGTTACTTTGTTTTCCCATGTATTGACTAATAAACATGATGGTTATTGTAGTTCTAGACTAGTCAGTATTCCTCAAAATGAATAAAAACAGTGTATTGCACAAACCTGCAATAATTAAATTTATTAAATTAAACAAATATACTTTAATCTCACTTTATTAACCAATGTATTTGCTGCTGACCTTCAATGATCCAATTCAACCATACTAATAAGCAAAATGACTTTAGATAAACATCACATTTGTGATCAGCCTGAAGCTTATTCATCCATTGTGATAGGGCCTTTACATTTGCCAAAAATATAACTTTTTTTGTTATTATAAAACAAACAAGCAAGCCCAGCCCAGGTGAGAAAAGTAACACAAGAATAATGTAACGCATTACTTTCCATAAAATGTAACTAAGTAATGCAATTAGTTACTTTTTAGGGAATAACTCAATATTGTAATTCATTACTTTTAAAAGTAACTTTCCACAACACTGACTGACAACAAACTGAAAGTTCTTGAAACTGAAACCAAAACACTGACAAACTTGAGAGATACATATATGAATTCCAAATATAGATTTCCTGTTATTTTCTGGCACAAATGGCACCTGTGTTTCGTACAAATGACCCATTATGATAAGTACTGGAAATCATGATGTAATATGGGATAGACTTAAGTTGTTGTGACGCACTGACCCCATGACAAACGTGTTAATGCAGTAAATACTAATGTAATATTACCAGCCGATAAGCTGGATTACAGACAAAACAGAGAAATGCAAAAATAAAACCAGGGGATTTGAATTAACAGGCTTTCATAGAGCCTTGTTATTCCATACACATTGTTGAAGGATATTATGTTTATGGCACAGTCCTCTCCAGTAAATTTCAAATAATTATATCATGGGATACATTAAGCTCTGACCCTATAATCCAGATAAGCATAGAACTACATGCATAGACACACAGAAAGTGCTTTCCTCAAGTAAACAAAGGTAAATGAGGTCAGTGTGCAGAATGGGACTTGCGTTATGTTTTGTTTTTTGAGAATATGTTTGTTAAAACGCTAGCGTACATGCCATGCCTGCTTCCTCAGAACTTCTACAGTGATCCTTTAGGCTAAATTACCTTATGCTACAATTTATGTATTGACAGCTGGAACAGAAGAGCAACATACTGCTAAAGCACAAATATGCACACGCATTGCATGCACACACATGCAGTTTGAAAAAACTCTAAATCACACATTGTAGCCAAAAGTGTCTAATATGTGAAATTGCCTATAGATGTAAGACCTGAGTCTGTCTATCAGAGGGGGAGTTCAAATCTGGGGCATGAAAAAGTGGCAATGCAATCTGTATTTTTGTGGAATAGATAAAAACTCCAAAATCTGAAGATCATATTTGCATCCTTTTGGAAATTTTGTTTGTATTGTTTGGTTTATAGATACTTTGTGAAGAAAAAAAGAGCTGTATGTTCCAGGAGTTTTTTCAAATAAACCTATAAATTACTTCTGACATTTAATTTTGCAACAGGCTCAAAGCTGTTTAGTTATGAGATCAGTGCAGAAGATATGCCTGCATGTGTCATTCATAAACTGCAAGAGCGCCAAATTAAACATTCGGATGAATTCCTGCTAAATATGTTTTCTAATATTAATGCATTTTAATGTAAATATGCTTTATGCATACATGTCATGCGTATTTATATGCAAATGTAATTTCAGCAGATTCACAAAGTAATTTACACTGCATGTGCTCAAATTCAGTATTCCCTGTAAAATAATCAAATGTTAATGCCAAGAGAATATCTGAGAGCTCAAGATCAAATGTGAAGAGGTAATTCAGCCTCTCTAGACAGTAAAATGTCTTATTGACCACAGGTTAAATAGAAGTCAGTGAGATTAAGCACTGGAATTGCAGCAAATTGAATCACGACAGGCTGTGGCAAAGTGCCACACTGCTGCAGCCAATACATCAACAGCCACTGTTTAGACGGATAAAACGTATAAAAACAGATCTAAAAACCTTGTTATGCATCAGGCTGCCAATGTTTTTCCTCACTGTATCATTTGTCTGTCTTCATCAAAAGGGAAGAGAATGCAGTGCATTTATAGCCTACAGCATGTTTATATCATATCAGAATAAGTCGATAAAATTTTAGAGATATTTAAAGCTTTAAGTTTTAAACTTAATGCATTAAAGTCTATCAGGGCGTTACTGATTAAGACTGAGGGCCTTATTTTAACGATCTAAGTGCATTGTCTGAAGGTGCACTTAGGATGTGTCCGAATCCACTTTTGCTAGTTTAACTATGAAAAAAATGTTTTGCGCACCAGGCGCATGTTCCAAAAAGGTTGTACCAAGTCTCTTAATGAGTCATGAGTGTCTTTTGGGTGTAACGTCCAATAAACCAATCAGAGTGTCATCTCTTTAAAAGCCTTTAAACGCCAGGTGCGCTTGCACCATGCTATTTGCACAATGCTATTTACACCCTCAACCTGATGAGTCAGTTTAAATACATGTGTGTATTGCCATGATTTGTCAAATAATTAGCCAATTTCATTCGTCATTACTGCAAATAGGTAATTCTGATACATGCAATGACTATCTATCATGACATGTAGGAATTTTTATCTTTATGTACACAATAATAATCCTTTTATTTTTAATATTTGGCATGTTTGTGTGCTGCTGTGGGTCCCTGTGTGTGTAACAAGCAGAATGTACATGCGTTGTGCACCCGTCTATAGGCTATACTGCGCCATTGACTTTAGACCAGGTTTCAGTTGGTCAATGGCGCTGTCGTTTTCAGTTGCCTCAAAATAGCTACATGCCAACAATGCACCTGAACACACCTCGTTTTTAGACCAGCACGCCCATGGGCGAACAGATGGCCTTGGGTGCATTTGCTATTTAAACAATGTGGGCGCTGGACGTGAAAATGATAACTGCGTCAGGCTGAAACTAGCAAAAAACACTTGTCGCACCTGGCGTCACATTGCGCCGGGTGTATGATAGGGCCCCTGCATTGCAAAATAAACTTCCCTCACATTTCTTGTTGTTCAGCGGATTTATGCAGACAAAATCCAGCCATTTCAATAGAAATCCATGCGATCTGTAATTTCATGTGAGGGTGAAAGATTTCTTTGTGTAGATTTTGCAACAGGTTCTAGTTGGTTGTGCAAATTCGCTGCACTGACCAACAAAAAGTTCACTTCGGCTGGTAAACATCTTCAAACTACCATTGGTCCATGGCAATGCCATTTTTTTTAAGCCCAAAAAACACATCCATCATAAAAGTAATCCATACGGCTCCAGGGGGTTAATAAAGGCCTTCTAAAGTGAAGCGATGCATTTTTTAAGAAAAATATCCGTGATTATAACTTTATAAACTGTAATTACTAGCTTCCGGTAATGACCGTACGAGAGTCTAGTTCAGTCGAAGAGTGACCCCTAACCTGAAAGGTGTCTACTCTCACCTGAGCTTACGCTACTCCTACATCCTTCGTCATACGACAAAACTCGACTCTCTCATGAAAATGTGGACAGTCATTACAGTTTATAAAGTTATAATAATGGATATTTTTCTTACAAAAACACATCGCTACGATTCAGAAGGCCTTTATTAATCCCCTGGAGCCGTATGGATTACTTTTATGATGGATGGATGCGTTTTTTGGGCTTCAAAAAAAAAACCTTCACTCCCATTATAGAGCCAAAATATTTTTAAATATAACTTCGATTGTGTTCAGCTGAAAGAAGAAAGTCATATACACCTAGTATGGCTTGAGGGTGAGTAAATTATGGGATAATTTTCATTTTTGGGTGAACTATCCTTTTTTTCTCACCGCTATCATTTTTGTTGTGTGTTCATTTTGTTATTGAAAGGAAAGCACACAGCACATATTTATACATATTAATCTAAACGCCACTCTCAACATCAGGATGTTTGCTAACAGTAAACCACTGCTGACGTATTTCAAACTTCTTTTTACCCCCAAGCCAAGAATGAAAAGAACTTCTGAACAACTATGGTTACCATGGAACATTTTTACCAGTAACAGAATGGCAGCCAATATGTGGCGGAACACGTTTGTTAAAGGAATTATGAAACCATCCAACAATCAACATCATCAATAACAACAACAACATCACACCCTCAATTAATTACTGTGTACTTACTGTCAAACAGCAAAAATGTTACAGGCTGTAGTAGTGGGAGGGAGGGATTCTTGCTCAAAGTCACTCAGGATGGGGTTGAACCGCAAAGAACCAGGAACAAATCAGAATAGATGCCAAAGGTGTTTGGTATGGGTCAGTCAACTCTGTAGAAGAGTTTATACATGCACGTCTGGTTCAAATGGCAGCCACTCAACAAAAACATTCACACTTTGTTATTCTGTGAATTTTTCTGCAGTTGGTCCACATTTGAAGTACACTCTTAAATAAAGGTTCTTTATTAGCATCGATGAACCTTTAACAGTAATGGATCATAAAAAGGTTCTTTAAATTCTTTAAAATATTCTTCAGTTCACACATTTCTTTGAAAAAAAAAAAAAAAAAAAAAAAAAAAAAAAAAAACCTTTTAGAACCTTTATTTGTTTGAGTGTAAGCAGCTTTTTACATCAACTTTGTTCACCCTTTGCTCAGATGCATAAGCTGCTTAAAAACACTTGAAATTAATATCATCTTGGAAAAGTTAACCTCTGAACATCTGTAGAAAATGAGAGCAAGCATCTCATCCTCTTTTACCCATAAATGAAAAAAATAAGCACCAACCATCTTTGGCCACGATATCCAGAGAGCCATTTGTGTCTCCTAAAAAAAAAACCTTTAAAGATTATTAAAGAGGACGGACAAAGACAAAGATGATGACGCAGTTTACCATACGTCACACGCTGATAATATCCGAGTCAGCTATAACCTCGGATTCAGCCCATCGATCCTGGTGTCACTGCTGTCACACAAGGTCTTCCTTTCACTGTCATTGCCATCCGCTGGATTATCAGACATCTGCGGTAAAAAGGGCAGCCTAAAAATAAGAAAAGACTTGTTAGATGGGATTAATCTGCACAAGAAATGGCTAAAAATGTCTAAATATTAATTTTCACTTACATATTAGAAGTGTTGATTTGTGGGTTTGAAAATGTCTTCTGCTCTTGGCAGTGAGATACAAGGATACAGTAAAATGAAGCCTTGCTGGCTGGCAAATGACATTCCTTAACAAATGGGTGTTGAAATAAACATTCAGTTCAAGATCCAACATAAACACTTACCTGTGTGGTAACTGACTGTGAATGAAACACAGGATTATCTTCACGAAGTACCACTCCAACAGACAAATCTCCCTCTTCACTTTTCTTTTGAGCTTAAAGGGGTCTTGTAAAAATAACATGTATAGAAATCAAGCAGCAAAAATGATTAATTCCCTAATGCCACAACATGTGAAGAGAGAAAATATTTTAACACCCAAAGTAATTTAATTCAGCGTCAAGCTGCTTTTTATATTCAACAGTGGCATGTTAAAAAAAAAAAAAAAAAAAAAAAAACGAACAAAAATTATAGCAATCAATTTCTGTGTCAGAATTTATATAGCTACTGCAATATAAATTGCAAGTTAAAACAGGTTCAAAACAAACTTGCAAGTTGTAAAGTGTAATTTGGCAGTTTCTGCAAATCCAGCAGACAGTAGATGTTATGGTAGGCACATTTAATATCTTGATGTTTTTGCCCTGGCAAAATCCAATTTAATGATAAGTTAAAGCAGACCGACAGTTCAGTTTCCACACTATTTCGTGGAGTCTGCACCTGTCACAATCTATAATTATCTGTGTTCAAGTTTCCGAACTTGGCTTTGTAGCCAAATGCGATGGCAGTCACAAGTAGAGGAACGGCCTCATGTTCAGGTCACTGCTGCTGTGCGTTTGCTAGAACATATGTGTTCGCACCATGAGACGACACCTGATCGGTCTCTGTTCTTTTTTTTAGCATGCATAATTAGTATGCATACTTCTGCACACAAGCTTATCAGTCAACTTGATATTATAGTCACTCCCAGTCTAATATGGGCACACCGTGAACCATCCAAACACCTGAGGGCAAAAAGACATGAAATTCAATCCTGATGCATGCCAAACGTTTCTAAGACATAGTGAATCATAAGAACTCCAACTTTGAACTTAGGTGAAACTTGAAGCTCTTAAAGACGACCCTATATGGCAGTTTGGAAAGCATCAGGAACGTTCTGACCACAGACTGGACTAGGACAAGCTTTGATCCTCGGATTACGTTTCGCAGAATTGCTCTCGCCTGTCAAGTCCAGGTAAAGACCCACTTGCCCACCATGTGGAGTATATATGACACCAAACCATACGGTTACACGCCTCGCCTACTTAAAACTGACAACAAGCATTATTTATTTAGCAAATCGGGTCCAGAAGATGCTGTGGAAATTTACTTGCCGTGGAAATGTACTTGCTTCCTTATGCTCACTGTTTAACAGCCTGACACTAATTTGTAAAAGCATCAGGAACTCTCCTGAACCGACGGACGGTCACAGGCTCACCTGTGTCAGATTATCAGTGTTGCATAAGTGCAAAAACAACATTTATGGTGGTTTTTAATGACATTGCTACCAAGGTGACCACTGCTATATTGTCCACACACTGATTAAATTGCTCTAGGACAGGAAGCAAAACCTCATCTTACCTCTTTAAGTAAGCATTGAAAATAGTGAAAATAAACTTAATTTGGTACATATAGGTGTCAATTTCAAACATGCAATGATTTAGGGGGGAAAATCAGAAGAATTCTGCATTTAATATGGTAAAATGTACTAAACGAAGCTGAGATTACTGTGCTCATATTAATAGCTGACAGTACAATGAAATTAACCTAAATATTTTAGAAACTAATACGCAAGGAGTAGGGAATGTGCATAACATCAATAATTCTAAGGAAATCTGCAGAGCTTTCTGTGGAGTTCTGCCAGTGCAGATTCCTGTTTAACTTAAACCTGTTGGTAATGTAAATCACGTGAAGCGTGCACACCCAAAAACAACTACAAAAGATGAAGAATTCAAAATATACTGTCCTAAAGGCAAAACGTAGTAACAACACAATTTTCTTTTAAAAGTTCTTTAAATAAGTACATCAAATTCAGTTTGGTTAATGGTTCTCGCACATGCGTTCTTCTGCAGATGCACACGAAATACCATATTAAAATAGTCTGCAATACATACTGTGTTAAGTGCCGCCACAGGATGACCAGTGTAGTCCGATTATGAATTGCTTGCCAGCAAAAATAGTTTTAAAATCAAAACAAAATGAACCATTTCGTCTTCAAGCAACCAGTGTTTTTAATCCTTGAACAAAATCGTGTTTTTAAATGAATTGGTTGATTGAATGATTCAATGACTCACTTATAACAGTGGCTGCATCCAAATATGCTTACCTCCTTACTATGCAGCAGGCAAAAAACAGTATGTGTGAAAAGTAGATAGTATGTTCAAATTCACGGTAAAACAGAAATGACCTACTACTTCCAAAGTGCACATCCAATGGACACTTTGAGGTCTATGAGGCCACAGGAGAGGATTTGTGAATGGCAGTGAAGCGACATGACTGTACTGTAAGTCATATGACAACGACAACATGACGAATGTATTACTCCTGGATTACTATCATGTTACACATTCGTACTACAGTGCACTGTATATAGAATGTACTATATTTTGTTCATGAAGCACCAAAAGAAGTAACGACTCAAGTTTTTTGACGCATACAGTCACTTTGTTCTTGAATGAATCAGTGTTTTAAATGAATCGGTTGAATCAGCGAGTCAGTGATTCGACAGTCACTTGTCGCCTACTGGGATAACCATGTAAACTGCACATTACCAGTATGTTAAAATACAGTATGTTATGTTTTGTTTATTATTGTTGTATAATACATATTTAATTATTTATTTTTTCAATATATTAATATAAAGTCCAAGTATTGAACTGTATTTCTATCACCTCTAAAATTGTTTGTAAGAGTTGTTAGTGGAAATGTTAAGAAATCTTAATTGTTAAGTGAAAATGGATCCAGGTCCATCTTTTCTCATGTCTATAGGAAATGCAGTGTGAAAATTTTTAAACTTCTCTTCAGAGATCACATTTAATGCTTTCTTGGGAGCAACACTGTGCCAACCTGGCTGTTCTTTTGTTTTTGTTTTTTTGTTCCTGGTTATATCTGTACTCACATGGGAATAAATGTATTCAAGTGAGAAGTTTTGTTATCTTACGTATTGAAACAGTCTTGTATTTGAGCATTATGGGAATATACACTTGAATAGGCTGATTAATTTTCTGCTTAATTGGCTTTGAAATATTATATAACGTTCTGGCTCTATAGTGTACTGACTTTATTTTCAGACATGGCACTTGACAACAATAAGACTCCTTTGAAAGAGGCAAATGGAAAACCCCCTCTGCAGGCTTGATGCAATTTCAGTGCCGTTAACACAGCGAGCTAACATTCCCCAGCGGGCTCTGACCGCTGTGTTATCTGTCTCTTGTGTTGTAGCAGTATTGCTTAACAACTCTCGTATGGTATTTGGCCCTTATCTCAATGGGCAATCTAACCCTGCGGAGAGAGCACTCCACTCCGCTCTCACAGCAGCCCAGCAGGTAAGCTGAACCCCGGGCCTTGAGTTACGCTGCACTCCCTGGCTCACTTTTCAGGTCAGTGGTCTGCGCTGTCGGATTTGCCGCACAAAGAGCACAAGAGAGGCCCTGTCTGCAACCCCTCGACGGTTTGGACCCAGCGAGAACTCCCTGGTGTTTGCGTGAACGCCACGGTCGGGTCCGTTTGAACAGAAACACTTTAAAAGACAAAGCGAGAGGGAAGAGTTGACTCAAAGCAGCGATAGAGCGTGGATGCTTAAGAGGTTTGATGTAAAATGGGAGGAGAAGCGGTACGGGACCCAAGGGAAGAGGAAAAAGTATGGCAGAGACTCAACACTTCCACAGGATACAAGTCGGAAAGACCACCAGTGAACGCCTAAGTGTGAGAACAAAGTAAATAAATGTGGGGAGGCAGGAACTGGGAGGCCCATTTCCACAGCCGAGGTGCACCACAACACGTTTAAACTTTCATACACTCTTAATACGAAACGTTAAAGGGTTAGTTCCACCAAAATGAAAATATTGTCATCAATTACTCACCCTCATGTCATTCCAAACCCGTAAGACATTCGTTCATCTTTGAAACACAAATGAAGATATTTTAAATGAAATCTGAGAGATTTCTGTCCCTCCATTGACCGCTACGGAACTACCACTTTGACGCTTCAAAAAGTTCATGAAGAGTTCATAAAACGAATCCATATGAATCGAGCGGTTTAGTCCATATTTTCTGAAGAGAATCAATCGCTTTAAATGATGAACAGATTTAATTTAGGCTTTTATTCACATATAAACATTGATCAGCGAACATAAACAAACTCAACCGTACTTGTTTGACACACAAGAAATAAGTTATAAAATTTGTCAGTTATGAAACAAGTTTGATTCAGCTCTCAGAAGTCGTCTTTAATCATCCAGCGCAATGTTTAATTTCTTTATTTTCATCAGTGGTTCTGTAAAGAACCTTTAACATCCATGGAACCCTTCCATTGTACAAAACATTCTTTATAGTGTAAAAGGGCTCTTTAGATTTTTTAAAATGTTCTTCACACTAAGAACTGCTTCTTTTAAGAACAGTTCACTGAAAGGTTCTTTGAGGAACCAAAATGGCTCTTCAGTGGCATCGCTGCGAAAACCTTTTGTAACCTTTATTTTTAAGAGTGCATGACATGTTTCAGCATATTTTCACTTTTCTATTTGGCACCACCGTATTCGTGCGTTCGTGTATGGGGTTGGTTGGGGTGACGGCTGTAATCGGGCAGAAACTCGATCTGACCTACACCGACAGCAGCGCTCCCTCCTCCCCTCCTCTTTCTTTCAATCTCTCTGATACATCTTTCCCACCTTCCCCTCTAGCCATGGCTTACTGTGACGAGGGGCAGAGATCAACGCCCCGATGGCCTCGGAGCCAGGTGGGAGACACCTCATCCATCACGAGAAAGCGACTTTAGCGATGCCCGAACGGGACTGTAAACAACAGACTCATTGTAGGTGCAGGTGAAAGTGCTGAATGCTGACTGGGACTAAAAGACGAAAGTGAAAAAGGAAGAAACCTGTAGAAAAGTTCCTGCGGTCTGAAACATTAACTTCACTGCTTATTGTTTATGTTTGTTCAACCTTAGCCCATATACATCCAATGAATCACTGCTCAGTGGCCTCATATGAGTAAATCAAGTTATGTAATGACTTCACAGGAATCCTTTATTGACTGTTCAATAAGCACAAGGAAATCAGATCTTTTAACACATAAATCACTCTATGCTTCTCAATTACTCATGCATGTAATACCTAAAATCTCTTTCCGAGTACTGTACATACAAAACTAATGTAGTGCAAATAGACCATCACGCTTGTAGATGCAAGTATATAAATATTTAATTTGGCAACAAGTTCACTTTTGCACGGGCCGCATAATTTATTGGTGACACAAAGTTACTCAAACAGCCACTGTTTTGATACACTCGGTTACAGAGCTGTCGGTGGGGAGATTTACTCCACGGATGATTCAAAAGGTACTCCATCATTAAACAAAATAAAAAGCATACTTACAGCAGGGAACTCCTTTAACCAGCCACAGGTGCCGGCATTGTTCGTACTCCATTGTGTCTCATTGTGTGGCACTATTTGAAAGGCAGCAGTAGCTGTGTATGCTGAGGTTAGCAGAACCCAATGTATGCCAGTAAGGTGTGCCCTGCATTCCTCTCAAACAAAACACACACACACACACCACCTGGCCCAACCTGAGGTCTACTGATTCACTCGCTTGTAAAACATTTTGTACAACTTTAAAGCTGATTCAGTCACGAGCAGCACGAGGAGCACTGGGTTAACACCTGCGTATTGGTGCTCTGGAGGATGGGTTAAATCATTCATTTTTCTAATGGAAAATAAGTTTTCAGAAATGTACTTGCATCTCTGCAGACAGGAAAATCTTCAAAAAGGCAAAATAACCTACCAATGAAACCAATGACAAAATGGAAGAAAAAGTAGTATTTTCAACATAGACTATAAAACAATGGACGTAGTGTCCGTGATGTCACCCGTAGGTTTCTGAAGAGCATTTTTGAAGCTTAAAGTGGGTGGAGTCGGCCGTCACCATCTTGGCAGCACATCACCGCGCATCACTCCTGGATAACCAAAAATGGGCAAAGAGGTGGGATGTGGGTGGAGCTGAGACAGCAGACAAATGGCTAGTAGTGTCACCAAAGTGTCCACCTGTCACTTAAGTGGCCACGCTCTTAATTATGCAGAACTTTAAAGCTTAATATAATTTATACGAATGAGTTATAAAAATAAATTACCCCCCTCACAGAAAAATTAGCCCTTCATTACAAAAAACACTATTTTTTTTTAGAACCGTTATCCGACAAAAACACTTTTTGTACAAAAAAGTGTTTTTGTACTCCCTTTTGGAGCCTGTCTCTAGCGGCCAGTCGATGAATTGCAGTTTAAGTCACATCCATGTTGAATTAAAGAGAGAGACCGGTAGGTTGCCGCTTGATTTTCAACAGCAAAAAAAGTAATGATGCATTAATCAATCAATCAATGAGAAAAAAAAAACATGAAATAGAGCTTTAAAGCAATCAAAATAATCTAATATGAGAAACAGCATGAAATGTTAATGAAAATAATAGAAAAACGAGTTACGCTTTATTTCGATGGTCCACGCAATATGCAACGTATAAGTCCCGCCTTCTAATTAAAAAAGCCATTCGCTGATTGGTAAAGTCATCACTGCAGCTGCTGTTAGAATCAGCTGCTGACAAAGAAGCTTTTTAAACGCTATTTGAGCATAAAAAACATGATTTATAGGACAGTTTATATTAGATTTTGTTGCTGAATTGAAATGTTATTTAATTGTGAGTTCAGGAAGCAGTTTTTGAGATTTCAGGATTCCCCCATTCAAGTAAATAGGACTTGGTCTTGGATGCCTGCAATAGCTGCCCAGAGGTGTTGAAAATATGGCCGCAGAGTGAAAAGACTTTCCTTGAAAGGGACTTTGCTTACAGTCAGTAGAATGTCTGTTGGGGGACCATCAAACCGTCTGCTAATACTCTAATGAGAGTTAGTTGACATGTAGTTGCAAACCAAAAAACCCATTTGAATTTTCAAGCAAAGATCAAAAACTCTGGAATTGCATAAAAATGATGAGTTGAACACAGGAAATCAATATAATATGGTACAGAAAATGAAAGGGGCAATTTCGTTTGCTGCCACTATTGACATAAAAATACACAATTCACATTTAAACACAAAAATATTCCTGTTACACTTCCACAAATATTGCTTACCATCAGTGCTGTGTCATTTAACAGAAACTGAGCCTTTTATTCCACAGTTTGGAATGGAATTTGGTCAATATTATTAACATTCAGCTCTAGGCATCTGTAAAGCTCAGACTTAATGTGATGCAATACTCGAATGAAAACTATTTGTTCCTGAAAGGATGCAAAAAGCATTGACAAGACAAATTCCTTCAATGTTATCTTCCTCTTAGACTGGTTTAAAAGGAAATGACTTCATTTGTGAAATGTCCTAAGTATGTCCTCATTCAGCAACTGATAACTTCATTGAATATTCACAGGTCAGCTTCCTGGTTGGGGAAAAAACTGAGGCATTGCTACAACTTCCGGGGGCGCAGCTACTGGTTGTGTCATGACTGTGCTTTAACAGAAAATGTCATAAAGGTAGCTTTGTCCTGATTGAGACATGCAACAACATTACAACCATTTATTTTTAGCCAAAAACATCTCTCTTTTGCTCTTACGGTCACACTTGATGTCCCATAGCCATCCAAAAAGAGGAAGAAACACATTCACATGTTACCAGGAAGTTCACACCAAGTATTAACAGGTAAGTTGTTCTTTTTACCTGGCTTTTGGTTGATCTGCACAAGAGGTTTTGTTCATTAGTTTATGGGATAATTTCACATAGCATTAAAGTCACATGGCATTTACGGCTCAGGTGATTGGCTCAGTCTAGAAAAGATGGACATGCAACCCTCTGCAGTATTTAATTTTCTGGTTTTCAATATGAATATGGATCACCTAGTGACCATGACTGTTCAGAACAAACAAAAGAAAGATGAAAATGACGAGACATGTGAGAGACATAAATGCTTTGTCTTTTATTTTTCTATTTACTGTACATTGACTGTGTTTGTTGCTCTGCAAAGGCAACACCAGATGGTTAATTGGCTACCTCAATATCCTTCACTCTAAACAATGCTGGGTTAAAAACAACACAAGTTGGGTTGAAAATGGGCAAACCCAGCAATTGGGTTGTTTTTACCCAGCAGTTAGGTTAAATGTTTGCCCAAAGTGTTGGTTAGTTTTATTTAACCCAAATATTGTTTAAAAATTACTATATTGCTGGCTTAAAATGAACCTAATTCAACCCACTTGCTGGGTTGTTTTTAACCCAGCATTTTTAGAGTGTTGTATATCATCACTGCAATGCTTGAAGACCTCAAGACGTCATTCTACACAAACATCTCCAACAAAGGGTCAACTAACAGAAGAAAAGAGAGGATTATAGAGGGTTGTTGAGTGTTTCCTGTCCCTGCCCATTATAAAATCATTCGTGCTCTCAGTCTGCTCTTATAATATGCATATACTATGACAGTTATGATGATTATAGAGCTTTCGGCTGAGTCACGCTTAATGCCCGTGAGCTCAAACTGTGCATTAATTTTTCAACATTTTTTCCTCAGTTGGCTGTCATACCTAGTTATTAGGATCTTTTGAATAACTTTTTACATCAATTCGAGTAGATGGGAAAGTATGCAATTTCTCTCAATTCGTAAAAGGTTTCTTTTGTTACCAAACAAATATGAAAATTATACCTATAATAAGCTACTATAACTAGTTGTTTTGCCAAATTTCTTTCACATAGATCTACATAGGTGACGTCTGATGAACTTTCGTCCCTTAAGAAATCTTCATCGCAGTCTTCATCACAAAACATAAAAGGCAGAGCAGTATAGCTACTTCACGTAAATTCAATATGAATATAAGTGAAAGTCATTTCAATGTAATTTACGAGCATTTAATGCATACTTTAAAAATGAACATTATTAAAATGAAAGTTATTAGAGTTACCAATGCATGATTGACTAATGAAAACAGCATCACTTTGGACTAAGCACAGCAACCCTATAAAAGCCATCTGTCTATGCTGGATGTGCACAGGAGAGTAGAAGATTATGCTCGTTGAGATAGAAAGAGAGGGGGGGGAGAGAGAGAGAGAGAGAGAGAGAGAGAAAGAGGGAGAGAGATCTGCGCGCTGCACTCTTCAGTAAGACTCTCAGCACGCACCGCGCGCTTTCTATCTGGAAACTTTCGAAAAGGATTCGCTATAAACTCATTACCTTCATGTCGGCACTGCTGAATATTTCCTCACCGATGCTATGGTTACCTTTATTACGGTATGTATCCTTTCAAAGTTTGTTTGCTCGAACTGCTTCCATATCGTTTGGTGGGAATCTGGAAGGCTCATGGCACGGTTGCGCATTTGCGCTTGTTCTCCAGGACGGCTTCTGTGCGATTTGCCACTGAAAAAAGTTGTGCTTGAACACAAGGCGTTTTCTAGAGAAACTACTGCGTAATTTGGAATGTTATTCAAAAATATTAGAGTTAAAGAGTCTTTGGAACGTTCAGCGTATTTGTGTATTTGGGAAGAATTTGAACTGCTATGCGCCTCGGGCTGAACTGTAAACCAGTACGGACAAATTCACTTCTTACCTTTCACAGAGTGCTCTTCTCTTTATGCACAAAACAATAGATTGCCAAGAAAACTTTTTTTGCTATTTTAATACGATTCTTTAGGTCTTCTAACTATAAATTAAGGTGTATCTGTCTATACCTATCTAGGTGATGTAACTTTAAATGCATGTATATAACTTTATATCTATCTACATAGGATGAATTCAAGGTGTTTGGGACACTTTTTTGCCATTGAGTTGACTTGGAAAAAGTGTCCCAATCAACCTGAATTCACCCCAATAGAAATATTTTTGTATATATAAAAGGTTAAGATGCACTTATTTGAAAAGATGCATTAAAAACAACAAATGCCAGACTTTAAAATCTACTTAAATGTAGTCTAAGAAACACTTTGCTCTTTCGTCTTTCCTCCGAGAGCTGGCTGAGATTGGCAGACAATCCCTAAAATAGATAATCCACATAAATCTGTGCTGGAGATGCTATTGGCCAGTGCTCTCGAGGCCCTTCAGG
The DNA here is from genome assembly GCF_019924925.1 of Ctenopharyngodon idella. Taxonomy (NCBI): domain Eukaryota; kingdom Metazoa; phylum Chordata; class Actinopteri; order Cypriniformes; family Xenocyprididae; genus Ctenopharyngodon; species Ctenopharyngodon idella. Next base: position 14,045,622 of record NC_067223.1, read on the forward strand.
TTTTTCTGTGAGTTTAACTTATTGCTCTTCCTATTCCTCAACTGGAAGTTGTTGGCATATTTTTCCCCCCACTTGTGTATTTGATAGGCCTGTTTCCTCCAGCCTGTGTGTGTTTCTGCTTATGTTTCCCTGCTGTGTGTGTAGAGGGAAGTCTTGTGCAGACATGCTCCTGAAACAAGCATCTGTCAAATCAAGGATTTGACAAGAGGCATCCACTGAAGACAAGGCTAAAGGGTTAATGCAAATAATTTAAACTTACTGGTGAACATGTGTCGAAAGAGATATGGGACATGGCTGCGGTGAACCCATTGGCACTATTTGAGAATGTACAGCATTTTCTTTAGTCTTAAATTGTTATTTTATTCCATAATGACTTTTAGCACAATTTTACTGATTTTTACTAAAGTATATATGCAAAGTTTCCTGTTTCTTTTTTAAGTATATGTGACTAAATACCTTATTTAGTAAATATTCCATTAATCATATTTTTCTAAATTTGCAGAATACTGTCTTAACTAGGCCCACAGACACTGCACACAATAGGTGATTTAGTCCACTAGCTAACAGGATAACCAATTCACTTATGTCATTTTCTCCATTATTGCGGCTTTAAAACACTTCCAGGCTTGTGGTTTACCTACAGTGGTTTGAGTTCAACTGTGTAGTAGTGGTTTTAAAAAAACGGTGGGGGTAAATGTTCGGGACCAGTTGCAGCACATCCTCATTTTTCTGGGTATAGCTCTCTGTCACTGTAAAATGGGAACAGCGAAAAATGTTGGCTGGCCATCAAGGGGTCTCATCAACTTTATCATGGGTCACTCATACCCAAAAGTCACTATGTTTAAACTGTGGGAAATTCGCAACGGTGACCATATATGGATAGTCTCATTATAGAATACCTTATGTATGCCAGTTCATGCAGACAGATAGTTGAACATGGTCATTTGTCATTAACAAATGAAATTATGTTTTCCATCAAGATAAACGTGTCCTAGCATGCTACGCTAGCAGGTTACAGAGTCTGAGCTGTCAGTTCACTGCACCGACAGACCCATCATCCAAATCACAGATGGCAGCCAGGCCTAAATACATCATTTATCAAGGCCAGGTTCAAAGAAATGGAGCATTTCTTAGTATCTCTTCATTTTGCATGCTATTGATTATTACAGAACACAAAACGGTTAGAGCTAGCGATAATGCACCAATAAATTGCACAGCGTAACAGCACAGAATTTGCCATCGCATTTCCATTATTTTCTGTCACGTTTACCTTATCAGCACACAGCATTGATATTGTGTGGCACAACACGGAAGCATGGTATGCTGGGTAATCTAATACTTTCATACTTATGCTTTTGCTTGCACTGTTCCCGGCAAGAACAGCAAGTTTTTGCTGTTTTGACAAGGAAGTATAGCAGAATTTGTTTGTGCATTTCCATATGTTATCTTTTTGCTATGGGTAGTGGCATTAGAGTGAGAACCCTGTAAGCAGGTTTGTACAGTACAGTAGTCTGTTACTATTACCAATAAGTTACAATAAATAGTAATTTTTACCAGAAATGTTCAGCACATGGTGTGGTAATGGTGGTGTTTGATATTCTGTGGTTGATGTCTAGACATTTTACAACCCCTCACAAATATTGGCTAATGCCAATATTTAAATAAATATATATATTATTGATATTGTAGTCAGGAGATAATTTGTCTTGTGTGTGTTTGGTTCAGGTAAACCCTACGTTATGGGGACAAAATGTCCCCACAAAGGTGGCAATATCCAAAATCCTTGTCCTTCTGGGGATATTTTTTCTATGGAAAGTCCCCATAAAACATGGAAACCCAAAAAATTCTAAAACCTTTTTAGTCTTCTGTACATCAGTTTTTCCAAAAGGCTTCTAACATGTGTTCTAGAAGTGTCGTGAGGTGAGATGCATTAAACATGAAGCTGCGGTAGATATATCAGCCCTGCTGAGTGGAAGTAGCTACACCTTTTGTAGTTTGTATCCTTGACAAAGTGTTGCTGTCAGCTGCCAAACACCCGTCTATCACATTACATCAAAACAACCATCGAACATGCTCACGTTACAAACTCCAAGATCTGTTAATTACAGTAACTGTTGAGTTTGGCAGTGTTGTGTCAAACAGAGAGCACGTTCTGTGTTTATTTTACTATAAAATCCAGGCTAATCGCTAATGACTCCCAGACTTCACGTTAATAGTTTGTTTTATGGCACCAAGACACCCGACTTAGACTTTTTTGTACTTTGTAATAGGCTTGTAATCATGGCTGGTTTTAGGAAAATGTTTCATCACCAGTTGCGATGTTATGGAAGGCAGTTTGTTCGAAGAAAAAAAATGTAAAGAACTATTATTCTTCTGCTTAAGCCTGCGCCTGCTTGTGAGACCAAGATGGTAACTACAACTTCCAAGTATTGAATCTTAAGGAGTTTAGACCCTTACTGGTGTTGTAATCACTCTAATAGTGCCAACAACGTGAAAGCATTTGCTGCCAAAATTTGACATGCACATTTTTCAGCTTTGTCATATTAGTTTACACTTGTCATAGAATATACCATTCAGCACATTGGCCGATTATCAGAACTTACCAGAAACACATGCCAACTGAAAGAACTGTGTTAAGGGAGGTGTTGACACCAGCTGCAAAGAAGGCCAAACAGCTGCAATGCGTCCCTTACACTGAACGACTCCATCATGAGGCACTGAACTTTGACAACATGACATGAGCTAGCATGCTTCATAAGACATGCTAAATGTGTTTTAGAAGTTTACATAGCTTGTCTAGCTTTTGCTATTTAAAGTCTGCTAACCTTCGACAAAAACCCACCTATAAATCATTACAGCTGAAATGTTTGTCTTCTGAACGTAATGTGCGAAGTCAGCGTGCATCTGCGTACGTTTTCTTGATTGCAATAAATGCCACCACTTGATGGGTTTCCAAACACTGCAGGTCATGCCTTACATCTCACAACCATTCAGAACTAACCTGAGATGTGTGTGAGCACAGCATGAATCCAGATGGAAGTTAGTGCATGGTGCTGGTCAGAGATGGAGAGCATCCAGACGGGGGGTCTATTCGCTCTTTTAGGGGAACATCTGGAGGCAATTGGACAGCATTAGGGTTTAGACGCTCTTCTTTGAAAATCCTGGGTGGATTTCTTCCGCTGGCACGCTGCCTCCTAAGCCATCCTGAGTCCATCAACTTGGGTAGCTCTTCTGCAACACAAGAGAAATATGTACGGTCATAGTGTCATGTCCTCTTGATTCATACCATAAGATGCATTGGATAGCATGTCATTTTACATGATGCTTTCAATGTGCCAATGCATTGCTAACAGAACAGTTGTGTGCATTGAGAGCAGCTACTTTAAAGTGGCTTTTACCTTTTTTATATTGTATTTTCCGTTTCATTGTACTATTTCTAGTCAGTATTATTTCTCCAGTGGCATGTATGCACATGTTTCGATCTCAAACAATAGCCAAACAGTTCATAGTGTGCCTGAATGGAAAACTCTTTTATTCGGTTTCTTCCCAAAGCTAAAAACCCTACTCCATGTGACTGAGGTATACAAAGAATATCAGTATCTATAGATTGTCTCGCTATTCTGTAGTTGGACGCATGTCCCTTGCATATGCTCGAGGTCTAATGCTCATTTCAAGATTTCAATCCCAGAAAACAAGACCCTAAGAATGGGGAAACTGGCTGCAGATTCTGAATGTATTGTATTTTGACGGATACGGCAGAAAATACATTTTTGGTGTAAATATGTCAAACTGGCCATTGAGTGGATTAGTTGCAGAACCTGATTTCACCAAGTGCAGCATGTTCCTGGAACATCTTTGTTGATCCTGGAACAACATTCCAATCGACCAATCAGATTTGAGGACAAGTTTAGAGTTTATGTCAAGTTTAGGTTTAGAAACAGGGTTAGGCGCTTTTAAATCAGTGTTATTCACCTATCATTTCTCTGATTTTAGGCATAACTTATGGGTAGGGTTAGGTTTAGGGGTAGGAATATGGACAGGAATGTTGTTCCAGGATCAACAAAATATGTTGACCCAGGAACGTGTATTATTGTGCAAAATCAGGACATGTGGATTAGTCAATGCATGCTAAAATAGTCCTTTGCATGTTGACCGTGCAACTCCAATAGCTCTGTTATCTAGACTGAAGTGCACAGCGTGCCGGGCTGAATGGTGTGTTAAATGGTGCATTGGGTGGTGTGAAGGCTCTTGCTAATCTCAGGCCAATCCTCTAGGAGTTAAAAGCTCAGGGAGTTGTAAGCCTCCTTGGCCAGTCTTAGATGATGTGCGTAGGTGGTGAAGAAGCCGCGATGTCGAGGCCACTGACACAGTGCTGCAAGAGATTAACACCTGTCGTACATGGAAATGCTACTCTGTAGATGCACAACTACACTGTAAAACCGAATAAGTTGGGATAACTCAAAAAATTTATCAATTTTTTTGAGTTATGATGTTATCAATTTTAAGTAAGCAGAACTATCAAGTTTTGAGTTTGTAGTACTCATGCATGTTAATTGCTCCTAACTTTAGCTAACTCGTACATTTTTGATAGCGATTAACATAAAAGATTTAGTTAATTAACTTTTTTATTTTGAGTTCTTGCAAATCAAATGTTATTTACTTCACTGTAAACCCTAATAAGTTGCCAGAACTCAAAAAAGTTGAATGAGAATTTTTTTAATTTAAGAAAATCAAAGTTAAAGTAAGATGTTTATTTTGTACTCATACATTTTAATTGTTCTTAACTTTAAATTTTTTGATACACTAATTTATACATTTAACTTTAAATTATCAGGTTATCTCAACGTAAATATTTTGTTAGATATAACAAACTAATTCATGTAACTTACCTGCTCTCAAACCGAGCAGCATGCACCATTTGTCACCATGATGGTAAATCTCCAAAAACCCACATTAATAGAAACTCTTCTAAATTAGTATAACAAAACATTAATCACTACCAAATCTCCCTTACCATTAACCCTAACCCTAACCTCTTGCACAAAAAACATTATATAACACTTAATTTTAGCATTTACTCTCCCTTTCGAGTGCTGTGGGCAAAGCATAGGCAAAACAGTTCAGTTTACTTGAAATATGTCAGTGCTGAGAACTCAAAAGAAAAAAAAAATACTCATAACAGTTAATTTGACTGAACTAATTTGTTTAATTTAAGTTTGTCCTACTCAAACAAATTAAGTATTTTGTACGTTGAACTGTAGTCGAAAACAACACCGAAATATGAATGCAAATGATTTTTATTCCTATATATCTCATCTCAGCAGGAAGAAAGATTTACTGTGCAGAATCAAATAAACAAAGACCTTTTTTTATTAGGACCTCTATTGACCTTTTGGAATGATTTGGTTGGTGTTTCTAAAATTAAGGAAACCACAAGTGTTTATGAGGATTAATCCCGAGGCAAGTGCAGAGCTGTGCATCGGAGTGGCCTAAACCAGTTAAAGGAGATCAAGGACCAGATTTTGACGCCTAATGCTCCCGTGTCCTGGAATAAGAGTTCACTGAGAGTGCTGTTTTATGTCGTTTGATATTATGTCATTATGAATATTGGCTAGATAGCCAGGACCTTTGTTTTCCAATGAAGAGAGAAACTGCTACCAATATAGAAAAGGTTCATGCATTGATATCACAAGACTCAGGTTATATAAAAAGCATTTTGCTTAGATCAAACTGATTGTGCTGGACAGTTTGTGTGAGAGTCAGTTGTGTGTAAATGAAAGGAATTTCTTGATGTAGTTTTCTGAGGTAATTTACTTCTGAGGCTATAGGCTTGTGAGCTTTTAAACAATGCTCACTTGTGTTTGGGAAGCATTTAGTCAAGGAGGTTGTTGGGTTGTTATCTATCGCCTTCAACACATCAATTTTGGCTGAGGAGGAGCAGTACTAGAGTACACAGGACCCAGGGTGATTTAAGAACAATATCCCTCTGATCTGCTGAAGATCAGTCCACTCCTAGAGCAATTCTTGATCCTGTTCCGACCCAACATACAATCAGGAATTCAAATATGCTGTATGCGTTGTTTATTGCATAATTTTTATAGCCCGCAGCAGACGCACCATATGTGGTGTTAACATTGCTATCAGCACTGCCCAACAATAAAGTCTTAGCAAAATGGAAAAACGCTTGAATGAGTGAGCTTGTACAGTATGTGCCCAACAGCTCATCATTGCAATTTGTGTTTCGAACTTGATACCGCGTGAAAAGTCTTATCGTGTCTTGGAGTTTTCTTAATTATTCGAAGTACACAGACAGCTTCTACCTTCTCCGACCTAGTTTAAATGGATTAGGGCATCAACAAATTTAGGCATTTCGAAGAAAGCAACCTAGAGTCCATTAACTGCCCTATCAGCTGACTTGGCCAATCACATGAACTTACAGTGTCATTCCAGGCGCTTAAAACAGTCTGGTGTGGTTTGGCTCTGAGGTTGTATGTGGAACTGCCACCAAGGGAAGTCATTGACCACTTATAAATATATGTCATGCACAACTTGGGTCGAGCAAAAGAGTTCGTCACAGACACAGGGAGTGATTTACACCACTGGTCGGGCTGTAGCGGTCACTGTGCCAGACTTTTTTAACCAGGAATGTTACCAAATGCAAAACTTTTATCCAATAACAAGTAACTTAGCCTACATTCTGTTTGTGCATGAACTGTATTAAGGCCTTTTAAAGTATTTTATTTTTTTTCCCCCTGACTTTATATTAAGAGATTCATTGAGGCCCAGCGAGAGTTTGGGTACTTTAGTGAGTTTGTCTTTGCTTTATTTCATCTGTTTAAAATGAACAAAGTTGTAACCCCCCTTAAATATCCTTTAGACCTTTGTGAGAGCACTTGGAAAAATGCTGGGTTGTTTCAACCCATGTTTGGATCAAATATGGACAAACCCGACTGTTGGGTTTAAACATTTAATTAAAAAATTTAAAACCAACAGAGGAGAGTAAATATAAATATTTTATCAAAAAAATTGTTTAGCTTCTGTTATTGTGCATTAACCATAACCAAATGTCCAACAAAATGATATAGAAAACAGCCTCAAATTTGTTAACATTTTACGTAATTGCCATTAAAAAAGAGCATTTTTCATTATGCGACAAAATATTCATGTTACTATGTAAAAGTGCTGGCAGAAAACATTTTTCCTTTGTTTTTACTTGTGCTTTAAAGGAAAAGTTCACCTAAAAATGACAGTTCTTTATTTATTCTTCCCTGGTGCCATTGCAAACTAATATGCAAATGTTTTTTCATGCAATACAAAATGATTTTTGAGGAATCCTTGCACACAATAGTTCATATAAAGCACCATAAAAGTAGTTAAAAAGTCTTCAGAAGTCGTACACTGTGTGAGGAACAAACATTTATCAAAATCTTCCTATCCGCTGAAACCTTTAAAGGGATTAAAAATTAAAATTCTGTCATCATTTACTCACCCTCAAGTTGTTACAAACCTTTATGAATATCGTTCTTCTACTAAACACAAAAGAAGATATTTTGAAGAATGTCAGAAACCAAACAGTTGATTGGACCCCATTAACTTACTTTTTTTTTTCTTTTCTCCATACTATGGAAGTCAGTGGGGTCCATCAACTGTTTAGTTACCCAAATTTGTACTGGTGCAGTTTCTAAAATGGCTTAAATTTCAGTCAGTTCTTCAGACATAGCTATTATGTGGCTTAAGAAGACTTGGAAAAAAAAAAAACATCTTCTTCTGTGGTGCTTTTATTGTGTTTTGTTCTTTTTAGATGCTGTAAACAGATTCTTCAAATTTCTCTTTTTGTGTTTCACTGAAAAAAAACAGCAGCATATTTATATTATAATGTGTAGTAGCAAAATGACTAAAGCTGAATGCCTGAAATACAGCTAGCATGGAGATTTACATTGAATGAACATGAGCTACTCCATAATAGCATTAGCATGGCCTACCGCTATGTTTTGCATAGAAATTAGGAAGCGTAGCTTGAGTCAGCTGATCTGCTCTCATTTGTGATGTTAGAAGAAAACAAGAAAGCACCATCTCCCCTTACCAAGCCTCTTTTCTGGCACCTTCCCGAAGAGTTTAAGCTGCTGTTCATCCAGGAAGAGACATGAATGCACATCTGTGCTCCTGTGAGACATGAACTTCCTGCATTTATGTAACATGACAGAGCAAAGCACATAAAGAAATATCACACTTTTTTGAAAGGGTCAGAGATTTTTAACATGAGTTTGAGAGGAAAGCCTTTGGAAAAGCCTTCTGCATGGAACAAACCTGTTAAACTGTTGTTAGTTTAGTGAGGGATCACATTAGCCGTGCTTCCCAGAAGGTCCCTGACAATGTTTGCAGCACATGAAGAAACACAGCTAAGTATTTGAGAGCAGTTAAGAGGATGCAAAGGATTATCTTTTCAAACATGGTCAAAACAGATTCAAGTGCATGTGTTCCCATCGCATCATTTGTTGTGCTATAAATTACGCTTTAAGAGAAGCCAGTTGACTTTAACGTGACTGAGTTGCTCATTATGGGCAATTTTTGCAGCTTAATGAAGAAGAACCCTTTTAAAAGCTTACTGGACGTATACAAACATAGCCGAGCATTTGATCGCACTTAAGAGGATGAAGAAGATTATCTGTTCGACCCTGGTCTTGAGTTTCCAAGTAAATTTCCACCCTGTGTTCACCTGAATGAGCCCAAATTGGAAGAGTAATTGATGTTCATTCCAGAATCTTGTGATTTTGTACACTTTCCCCCGGAGGCTATGCGTACTTTTATGGGGTTTGAGATGCAAATAATGCAGACAAGGACGAAGCATTGCAAGTTTCAGTGTTTGCTGTTTTCAATTAAAGTGCACATGGGAATGTTACACAGAGAGATGGTGTGAAGTAGGTCTGCAAATGGATATAAACATTACAACAAATCTGTAATCAATACACATTCATTGTCACAGGCTGTCTGGGATAGTCACATATAGCTCTACGTTTTTAATGCAATGTTTACAGGCCTGTGTACATTTTTAAGAAGGTGTTATGGTAAAATAATGTGTATTTTATTTTGAACAAATAGCTTTATTGCAGGGCTTTCGTATTTTTGGCCTTATTTTGATTCTTGCCTTACTGCCTGAGAATTTAGTGCAAATTGTATCCCTTTGTGTCTGGCTAATCTTCCTGCAAATGAAAATTAGATTTGGTTTATCAAATTTAGCTTATTAGCTCACCCTGGAATTAAGCTGGAATTAGTAAATTCTTTACTACAGATTAAATATTCTATTCAATCACAACTTCAGTAATGTGGGTGTTGTGAGAAATCGAATCACTAGCAACGTGATTTTGCCAAGTAAGACATATTTTGTTGATCCTGGAACAACATTCCTGTCCAAACATTTAGTCCTAACCATACCCCTACCCTTAAACCTAACCCTACCCATAACTTATCCCTAAAATCAGAGGGAAATGATTGGTGAGTAACACTGATGTAGACGTCTAAACTTGACATAAACTCTAAACTTGTCCCTCAAATCTGATTTGTTGCCTGGAATGTTGTTCCAGGATCAACAAAGATGTTGATCCAGGAACATGTACTTGATTAAATCACATTCACCCAACAAACTACAGAGGCAGAAAAATGAAACCATACAGACAATAAAACTCGCTGCTTCTGAGTCATTTTCTGCGCCGCTGCCTGTAAGGTGACTTTGTCGCACTCCTCTTTTGAAGCATCAACGTGTAATTGCAGGCATCACCCCTGCCAAAAAGTGAAATTAGCCATGCTTATTGACCGATAATGAGGACGGAGTGATTAACAATCTCCTCTTAGTGTCGTGGGTCTGATTCGCACTCCCTCATATGCTCGTCCTGTCCATTAAAGAGACCTGCTAAACAACAAAGGTCAGTGCTGGAAGTATGCACAAATAATTGGCTGCAAACTTGCACTTGTGTCTGCAATGACGAATTAGATAATTTTCCATAAAATCCAGGTGAACTACTCTGAACTCAATGTCAAATGATAAAAGATCAAACATTCCTGCAGAACAAGAGGTCTTTGTGTTCGTTTTCGTCACCAAAAGTCTAATTTAAAACCAATCGTTTATGTAACAAACCGAGCATCCCATGACATTATCGCCCACCATGCCAAGACCTCCCAAACCCTGCGGTTCTTCGACGGCAAGACATGTGGTTTAGAAAAAGATATAGAAGCACCCAGGGCAGTGTAAAGATCAGGGAGCACACTTGATATTTATTTCCATCTTGCCAAATGGCCCTTTGATGTAGCAGCTGTAACCGCTGACTGTCTGCAACACCTCTCTCACTGTATCAGTGTCATCATTAGTCTTCAGTTGCTGCACTTTGCACTGGAGTCTGTAGTTTAGTGTCACTTACAATTTAACCACTCTAGGCTTGACACTAAGATGTTTTGCAGCGGGTGCCGTGTCTCACATTCACTTGTTTTATCAATGTGATTTCGAGTAATCCCAAAACACACAATGGAGACGTTCATCTGAAACAAAACGTGAACGCAACAAGTCACTGTCTGGTTATTCAGGTAGAACTGAGGAGGAATGCATAGTTTTACTGATGCCTAACTGTAAACTAGTTGGTACCCATGTCATACTAGGAAAGTAATGCATCTGATAATTGCCTACCTCTTGCTTACTGTTGAAAGGAAAATTGAAAGGCTATTAACTGTAATTGTTAGCATTAAATAAATTAACCATATGGGAGACCATATTTAGCATGAGAATCTGCAGTAAATATCACAAACAGCTCACAGAGGACAGACTTTCTTACTTGATGCAATATGGAAAAAGGCAATAATGTTAAAAGAACTTTACAATATGGTTGTATTAGTGCATGCATTAACTAACAATGAGCTAGATTTGTTACAGTATTTATTCATCTTTGTTAATGTTAAATACAACCATTTAGTTCATGTTGGCTCAAGTCTATTAAAGGGGACCTATTATGCCCCTTTTTACAAGATGTAATATAAGTCTCAGGTGTCCCCAGAATGTGTCTGTGAAGTTTTAAATGCCCATTTTTGAGTGAAAGGAAAAACATGCTGTTTTCGTGCATGTATATTTAAATGCAAATGAGCTGCTGCTTTCTAGAAAAGAGGGCGGAGCCTGTACAGCTCATGCCTCGGATACTCTGCCAAAAACTAACAAAACATCTGCTTGGTTTTGATCATCATCTCTATCGCGGTCACGCTCGCGTGTCATGCAGTGCTTAGTCATCATGAAAGTTAATTATTTGCATGCTTTTAAATCCATAACAGTTTAAACTTCTCAAATATGGTTTTCTGAGCGCACACATCCGAAGCACATGCACAGAAAGCTGGCTGTCAGACGGCGCGTCCTGTGAGTATTAAACTCATTTCTTTCACGTCTTATTGCACTTAAACTGTCAAATACTCACAGTCGGTTATGTCTGTGAATGCAAACAGCAGGAAAAGAAATCGCATGTGTGTATTAGATCTGTGTATTAAAGTTAAAGCAGCGTAATATACAGTACCTGTATATGCTGTTAATATGAATCAAACAACAAAAGAAAAACAAAATCACTCACGGCTCTTGATTAAATAACTTTAGTAGCTTAAACAAGAATACATTTCTTACTCAAATGCTGCTGTTAGACATGGCGGACTGTGTACAGCTCACTCAGGGGAGGAGCTAAGCTAAAAGGGCAGATCATCACCAGTCATGGGCGGGGCTTACAAAAGAGTAGGGGAAAATCTGGAGCCGCTCATTTGGAGAGACTGTTTATGATTTATGGGGGTAATAAAAAAAGGAATGGGTGGATTTTTACCATTACAGGCTGGTTGTTTAGGCACATCTGTGTTCAAACACTTTAGAAAAGTGAATTTTGCATAATAGGTTCCCTTTAAATAATACGGTCCACTTTAGACATTCTACTAGCTCTAAGTAACTTCAGGTTAGAAGAATATAGAATAGAATGTACTTACGAAGTTACTTATAGTCAGTAGAATGTCTGTTGGTGGACCATCAAAATAAAGTGTTATTAAGCAGATATTAAGCAGACAGTCTACTAATATTCTTACGAGAGTTAGATGACATGTAATTGCAAAGTTATTTATAGTTAGTAGAATGTCTAAAGTGGACTATCGAAATAAAGTGTTATCAATAATATTAACAGATACAACTTTTGAGTATAATAATGTATTAGTAAATGTTGAAGTTGTCATTAATGAATATTATTAAATGCTGTAGAAGTATGTTAGTTCATGTTAAGTAATGTAGTTAAATGATGTTGGAACTTTGTTTTTTCTTTAGTGTTTTTACAATGAATCCTTCACAAGAACTATAAAGTATCATAAAAGTCTTGTAAAAGTTGAAAAGTTTTAACTGTGTGAGGAATAAATCGAAATGTAAGTCATTCTTGAAAAGTTCTAGTTCCTATTAATTATAATTGCACGGGGAAAAAAACTCAGTACGGAAATAAAAGTTATTAAGGTGAATAAGTCATGACAGGTTTTCTTTTGTTATTGTTCCTTTAATAGCTTGATTCCAGTTTAAACAACATCTAATCTTTTATATGGAATGTTGTACGCTAATGACACTCCATTGCTTTAGCAGACCCTTCTTAAACACAGGTTTCCCTGGGGAGTTTTGCACTTTGTGGTTTCTGTTTCATGCTGTTGCGCTCAGTCATACACCGGGCCAAATGGATGCGCCAGACACTCAAATAAATATGCCATAAGGGAGGCCCTGCAAACTTCATGTCACTGCAGGCCATCTTTCACCACAGGCCAATTAACTGTGTGCCCTGACTCTATTGCAGATGTGTTGGAGAAGTGCCTCCGTATAATATGTCAACAATGAACTTCATGAGAATTCAGTGCTGTCACAGGGCCAACAAACTACAGTTGATTGCTTTCGTTTGCTGCTAGGAAACTGTTTTGTATGTGCTTACAAGAGCGTATTCTGTTTCTTCACAGGTCTTACAGGTGAATCTAGTGATGTCCATCTTGCTGTACGTGATGTTCCTCGCGTACCTCTATGGTATCTCAGCCTCGACGATGGACAAGCAGCGGCCCACGCAGGACCCCATCAACACGCTCATCATAAAGCTCCTGCAGGCCGACATCAGCCGCAGCCGACAGAAGCAGGACGAGGGTGCCCTCGACGCGCTTCCTTCCAACACCTTAAACACACCTGCAGTGACCGACTACAAGGAGAAAGTCAGCTCAACCGCCTACCAGCCCGTGACAGACATCTCGTCGGAGCTGCTACGTCAGCACAAACGTTACAACTCACCACGAGTGCTCCTGAGCGAGCGACCTCCGCTGCAACCGCCGCCGCTCTACCTAACGAACGACTTCGTCAGTAACCAAGAGGGCAACAAGACGCGGCAGAAGCGATACGCCGAGCACAAAAGCTACAGGGCCGAGTTCTCGGTGTGCGACAGCAAGAGCGATTGGGTGACGGACATGACCACGGCCATGGACATTGAGGGACGACAGGTCACGGTTCTGAGGTCCATCAACGCGGGACGCACGAACATAAAGCAGTACTTTTACGAGACAAAATGTGAGACCGCCAAGCACCACAAGAGCGGCTGTAGGGGTATTGACGGGAAGCATTGGAACTCACAGTGCAAAACCTCGCAGTCTTTCGTGCGCGCCCTCACTCAGTATAAATCTATGGTGGGTTGGCGCTGGATACGGATAGACACCTCATGCGTCTGCGCACTTTCACGCAAACGCAGGACATGAAAAACACTACAGCAACCTAACCACTGTCTTTCTATTGTTCCCTGTAAATATATAAATTATTATTTAAGTTATATGGAATGCATATAGTTTATACATGTCTATGTATAATGTATAAATATACTTGTTATTTATTTAAGTTTGCAAAGAAAAAGCTTTTTAAAAAAAGAGAGAATGAGAGAGAGACTTGACGAAAACATGCAATGCCGCTAAGCTACAGGAGCATTGCATGCTGAATTGTGCCTTGCTCACGTAGGACACGTCACTCCACTAGACCTGGACCTTGGGAACAGTTGCAATGGAAAACACAGATCACTCAATATCATATTTACTTCAGTATTGTTCATGAAAACCAGTTTTTCTACTGGAACAGGCTGCCAGTATATCCTCTTCGTATCTGGGAAAACGAATCACAGTCGGGATGTTGTATGAAAATATGTAAACTTACAGTATATGTGTATCAAAACTGCATGAAATACCTAAGAAATATATATTTTTCTAAGCACTCGTATTGTACACCGTGAAAACATGATGTTAGTGGTTTATAGATGGCGAGACTGATGGAAAAGAATCGAAACGCCACTAGCAAAGCAAACCACTGGAATATTAGTCACATTCCTAGCAGAATATATGGACCAAAAAGTATATAAAATATGGTTTAGTATTTCTCAAATTCAATCTGGGCAGTGTTTTGATTCTAGATGGCCTTCTGGAAGTATTTAGAGAAAAATTCACAATATCATTTTAGAATTCGCCTTTAGCACATGCCGACATAGCAGCGGTAAAGGGGAAAGTGGGGATGAAAGCAGCCAAAAATTAAAGGGATAGTTCACCCAAAAATGAAAATTATTCCATGATTTACTCATTCTCAAGTCATCCTAGGTGTATATGACTTTCTTCTTTCAGACGAACACAATCGGGGTTATATTAAAATATATATTCTTGCTCTTCCAATGAGGGGCGTGATATTTTGAAGCCCAAAAAAGTGCATCCTCCATCATAACAGTAATCCATACGGCTCCAGGGGTTAGAGACCTTCGGAAGCGAAACAATGCGTTTTTGTTATAAACTATAATAACTAGTTTCCGGCAGATGGCCGTATGCACCGATTTACGGCAAAAGAGTAACCTCTGACACGACGTAGGATGTGGTAGTAGCGTAATTGACGCCTCTCGCGGTTTAAACAAATAGGGCTGTGCAACAAACTTAAGCTCCTCTTCTCTTATATCGAAATCCTCCAACATTTCTCTTTGAAAATTCTCGTTTTAGACTTCTAATTTGTGACTGTTGTTTTTTCTCTATTCTCTGCGCTTTCATGTTTGTCAGTACATCATGGTCAAGGGTTACTCTTTCGCCAGAAATTGATGTGTACGGCCGTCTGCCGGAAGCTAGTTATTATAGTTTATGAAGTTTTAAATATGGATATTTTTCTTACAAAAACCCATCGCTTCGCTTTAGAAAGCCTTTATTAACCCCCTGGAGCCGTATGGATTACTTTTATGATGGATAAATGTATCTTTTTAGGCTTCAAAATTCCAAGCCCCCTTCAATACCATTATAAAGCTTGGAAGAGCCAAGATACTTTTTAATATAACTCTGATTGTGTTCATCTGAAAGAAGATAGTTCACCTAGGATGGCTTGAGGGTGAGTAAATCATGGGATAATTTTTAATTTTGGCTGAACTACCCCTTTAACTTATAAGGGTCCAATGATTAAACTTTTGCTCACCATTAGTAGTGCTGAAAAAGGTTCCTCAGCAGATGGAGGAGCAAAGACTCCTCCTACTAGCCACGCCCTTTGCTAGAAGCCACGCCCAGCCTGCCAGAGTCCAATCTGACCACCACGACCACCAGAAATAAGCTTAGTGCACTTTTAGCCTCTTTTCGATCACCTACTATGATCAATTGCAACTTTACAAACTTAAAGAGCGAAGCCAGCACGAATAAGAGCAGCATGTAAACAAAAGGG
Source organism: Ctenopharyngodon idella (assembly GCF_019924925.1). Lineage (NCBI taxonomy): Eukaryota > Metazoa > Chordata > Actinopteri > Cypriniformes > Xenocyprididae > Ctenopharyngodon > Ctenopharyngodon idella. The sequence goes on from NC_067223.1 coordinate 14,061,352, forward strand.
CAACTAAATGGGCCATTGCTAATGACACTGTAGTCTTACACAGAGGTAAAGCTGCCTTAAGACGATGTACATACGTGCAGAGCTGGGATTTGAACACGTAATCTCTCCCTTAAGAGGGTTTCCCTCTTGTCAGACTCATCTTAGGAGATAAGCAGTTCGCCGGTGTGCTGCAGCTATAAAAAGGCCTGCCGTGTTTTCCTTCTGTACGTTTATATAAGGAGACCTAGTCAATCGTTAGTCATGAGAGATTTCTATGCTATCTAAGATGTGCTAAATATGTCAGCCTCTTCATCAGATTGATTTAATATACATCAGAGTAGATCATGGTTTGTACTGCTTCACAATAAATATGATATACCCAAGACAACACGAAAAGCAAAGCATCAGAGGCATATAGACAGCACGTTTAGGGTCATATGAAGAGCAGGCAGCTGCGGCTCGGCTTTTGTTCAGGCTTTTCTTTGTCACCTCTGATTGGAAAAACTGTCCGAGCATCCCCAAGGAACAACATATAGAACCCAACATTTGCAGTATTGGTGATATTTTTGGTTACCTACACATATTTAATTCTCTATCAGCATAGCAGGATAAGCCGGAATGAGGTCCAAACCCATTAATGCATGAAGTGAAGTGCCAAGACTTTGTCCTCCAAGTCCAAACATAAAACTTTATTAGCATGCAATCATTTATTACAATGTGGCTATAAAAAAAAAATCGATATAAATTTTTTTTATTGCATTTTCATCCTTTATGAGAGGGTTGTTAGATAAAGGCACTAAAATCAAATTGGCTCTGTTTGTGACCGGATATTCAATGCTTGTATTGGGTGTGAAATTTTGAGAAAGTGTCAGCTCAGATTCGAAACACAACCACAGACCACCAAGGATACAACACACCTTTTTTCGAATTCAATATTCCGGCTGATTACGTCCCGCTTCAGTTCGGCCCTCTGCGGAAAAACAGGATAAAAGCTGAACACAGGAACTTTCTAGGATACTGCTGGGAATGGCCCACACAGTTGTCCAAATGCATTGCCTTTCCTGTAACAAACATTATTACACTGGAACATGAGGATCCCTAAACGATTTTGTCTTGGATGACTTTCACTGAAACATTCCTGTGCATTTTATGCTGTCTTGAAAAGCCCTGCTGGTGTCAAGCATGCTGTGTAGGATTCTTGCTGCTTTAAACCACTACAACCGACCTTATAATGGACCAATGGCCATTGCTGAAACCCTTGGATAACTCTTTTTAATGCTGAAAAGGAAACTGTGCCAAAACACACCAAACTCTATTTAAGGACTACATGCTTCTTAATAATATTCAGACATGAAAATGATCTCCGGTATGTCAAAATTGAGAAAATTGCAAGGCGAATCTCTATTTTAGTAAAGAAGAAAGACTCGTTTGCTTGCTGGTCGTTGTTTAGTGAAGTAGTTTCTTTTGGCTGTACCCATAACCCATTGTTTGTATTTTTTATTTTATTTTATTTTTATTTTTTTTGAGAGAGAGAGACTTTTCCCATAATGTCTCTTGAAATGTCTTTCTCATGCTGATACTTGAAGGAGCGCTGTTTATCTGGCCTACAACATCCTCCTCTTTTCGCTGCAAGGGCAGTCTGTGTGAGATTTGTCTGAATAAAGGTTTTTTTTTTTTTTTAATCTTCCTGCTGATTACGTCCTTTTGGGAATCTACTGTATGAATATTGTCCTCTGCAGGGTTTAATATCTCTCTTTGTATGTTAAACATTTCAATCATTCACAAATGACCAGAAGAGAACCCAAGAATGTTTCCCAGCCTTGAGTCGTGAGATGATCCGTGTTTCTGTAATCAAACACTGATGGTCTCTTTAAAACCCGAGTAACCATGGGAAGGAGCATATAGGACTAAACAACCTTCAGTGACCTATAAATACATTGGTTTGCCAGAACCCACAGGAAGAAAATAGCTCTGGGCGATGGTTAATTAGCATATAATCCTCTTGCGGTGTGTTCTTAAGAGCAAAGCCTGAGACGGAGTGATCTTGAAAAATCACTGCTGAAAAAGAGTTAAATGAGGTGAAAGTATAACAAATGCTAGTGTTCTGTTTACATCTCTATATCAGTGCAATAAACCGCTGTCAATATAGTGTACAGTGACCATTCGGACACTTAAATCACACTTTTTAAAAATATGTGAATGTCATTGCATTAGATAACAAAACAAGGGACATCTGAGTTCAAGTGCTGCAGGAGCAACTAATTTTACTTTTTTGAGACTTTTTGGTTACACTTTATTTTAAGGTGACGTAGTTACATTGTAATTACTCAAAAGAGTACTGAGTAATATTAATTAACTACATGTACTTACTATAGAGTTACGGTTAGGGTTAGTTGCTTGTAATTATGCATAATTTACTGTTAATACTATAGTAAGTACATGTAGTAACATGAACATATAGTAACCTTAAAATGAACATGAACATGTAGTATCCTTAAAATGAAGTGTTACCGACTTGTAATGGGTGTTTTGTAACTGGTGTTTTGATGATTTTTAGTGGAAGTATGAAGTCATTTCCCCTCAAAATCACACATGTGTAGTTCATCACATTAACTACTGACACTCACTGTAAAAAAAACCAAAACATTATTTTCATGATTTATCACATTTTTTCTTCTGTCAAATCAACTTAGATAAATAATTTGGTTCAAATAACAAAATAATATTTTGAGTTTCTGTTGATTAAACCAATCACCTTCATTGTATTAACCAAATTTTTTTAATTTCAATGAACTCAAAATTTTAAGGCAACCAGGTAACTTACTTTTTTTTTTCTTTTTTTCTTTTTTTTTTTTTTTAAAGTGCTGTAACATTTCAAAATCAGAAAGTGTCAATACTTAAAAACGAAATCTACAGTTTAATCATTTAAAATCTATATGTGAAGATTGAGCTTGTTCTGTCTTTCAATGCCATTTGTTTTGATATTTTCGGTTACACTTTATTTTAAGGTGTCATTGGTACAGTGTAATTATATATTTAAGTACTGAGTAATATCAATTAACTACATGTACTTACTATAGGGTTAGGGTATGATTAGGATTTGGTTGAGGGTTCGTTGCATGTAAATTATGCATAATTTACTGTTATTACTATGGTAAGTACGGACACTGTAAAATAAAGTGTTACCATATTTTCTAATGCAATAACATTTTTAAGTGTGACTTCAAAACATAGGTCACACAAAAATCATAAAATTCTTCCCCTCATGTCACTTTTTTTCTGTAGGATACGAAAAGAAGATATTTGAACTGAATATAATGAAAGTCAGTGGGGTCCAAAACAACATTGCACTGAACTAGGAGTGTTTAAATGAATAAACTCACTGGCAATAACTTGTTTCAGATCATAAAAGTTCAAAGTGATGTCAAAGTGTTGTATCAACCCTTGACCTTCACACCTAAACCACGGCCCCTCTAAAAGCTGGCGGTTAAACGTAGTAAAACAATCCAAATACCTTTCCTCCGGCTACAACCTATTCATTTTTTCTACAACAGACACCTTCATCATATGATCTACATTCCTGGGTCAGTTTGCTGCTCACGTCTCTGGTTTCTGCTAAAGTGCCTGTGTGTGCCTCTTAATGTCAAACACATCTCCATCAATTCATGTTAAGAAGCCTTTATGCATTCCAAAAGATCCAATGACATCACTGAAAACAACTCTGACCTCTGTGTTTATCTGCAGGCTGATTGCATTTGTTACAGTATACTGACCTGTGATCAGACTTAGGGTTTCTACATTACGGTCTGAGACATGGAAGCTGATTGTCGATCTGTACGAACAGAAGCCTCATTCAGAAGTGTGAAGGAAACATATTGACATGGAACGATTCAATTAATCAAAAGTGAAAGGACACTGGGTTTTATTAGCACCACAGTGGGTTTTTTAGCAGCCTTGTGCAGAAATAACTATGATGTCTTATGCATGTCGTCACAGTATATTACCATTTGTATGAGGTTTATGAAAGGAGACGAAAGCAAACAAAAGGAGAGCTGGAAGCTTTCAGGATAACTTCAGTAAAGGTGAGCTGGCTGATTGAATTTGACAAAATTTGTTTGTGCAGTTGTGTTTAAAACTTAAAAAATATCTTTGAAATTGTCTGAATTTTCTACTTTGTTCATTTTAGGATGGCTCATGCGAAGAGATTTTCTCAAATTCCCATGTCTAAGGTTTTCATGTTTCTATTGCAACTTTTTCATGCATATGTTGTCTATGAGGATATGATTGACAGCATCATTTAACCATTTATGTCAGATTTGTTTAAAAAAGACCTGCAACACACTGCAAATTTAGCTTGTGACCAGCTGGGCATCTATAACATAAACAAAAAAAGCTAAATTAATATCTAATCATTTGTAATGTCTTACTATCCACTCAGTGCATGCGAGATCTTTGTAAAGAGGAAGACTACACTTTTTTAAACAGTCTTGGAAAGCAGGATAAGAGTCCGGAGAGCACATGTCTGGAGAGTGAGTGTCAGGAAAAGCAAGAAGAAAGGGTAAATGTAAACTTGTTTGTTTGTTACCTTCTTTTAAACCTCCACAAGTCCGTGTTTACTAACGCATACCGATGCTTACGCTATTCTCTGGTCTGCTAGATTCGCCGTCGACTGGAGCGAGAGCAGCTGGAACAAGAAAAGCAACGTGAGATTGAGGAACAGCAGAAGGTATGTTGACCATAGTCAAAAAGTCACCGCAGGGCTATCACTGCTGTCTGCAGTGATAACCCTAATTATATCTGTCTCCACCATCCGCAGCCTGAGTCTGTCCAGGGACGACAGACCTGCTTCATCAGACTTACATTGTCAGGCTAATTGTGCTTGATTGCATTACGTCTGCATTGTTCCTAACTTTGGCTGCACATGCAGTGACCTCTGTATTGTAAGGCCAGGTAACGCAGGTAAACACACTAATGCAATCATTCCTGCTACAAAAAGTATTTAAAAAACAGGACTTTGGTAGTCTGCGCAGGTGGCGTGAAGTCTGGTCCGCTTTAATCAGCTTTTTCTGGTTGATAACCTTCTGACTGACATGTAAAAAATATCAACCACAGTATGCTTTTTTTTTAGGAGCGAAGTAAACAGATGATTCCACTAAAAATAGTTTGCGTGCCAAAAACTTGGCACCAGAGAACTAATACTAATACTGTTTATTTTAGACAGAAACACAAAGCAGAATATACAGCTTGGCTTGTCAACATCTATTTTAGTAGACAGCTACAGTTGTGGCCAAAAGTGATGTCTGGAGGGGATATTTGTTTTTAATGATTAAAACATCAAAATATAAGAAAAATATTTTATCTTTTTAAAAATATTTTTCTCATATTTTGATGTTTTAATCATTATTTGGCAAAAAAGGCAAAACTGCAGCTACAGGTTTTATTTTACTATGCAAAACAAATGCAGAGAAAAACAAAAAGCTCACAGGAAAAAGCATACATTGACTACAACATAATCAGTTATTAATATTTCATTGGTTCTCGCTCGATTTGCATGTGTTTATAATTCCTTTGTATGATAGCCTGGCCAATAATTATGTCCGCACAATTTGGCATGTTTCATTGCAATATCACAAATAACTTCAAGCAGAACTATGCAGTATGTTTATAAAATCAGCAAAGTTTTAATAAGATTTGAAAAAAGGGTGAATATGTCAATTGTCCTAGTCCGGACATCATTTTTGGACACTACTGTATGTGACTCAAATTTAAACCACAAATAAATACTTGGAATTATGCACTGCAGATATTAATGTTCTTATAACAAACTCCTTATGATCTAAATTGCTTTTGAATGACCTTGTATGCTAAATTAATAAATGTACAGGAAGCATACAAAAATTGAATATTCAAAAAAAAACTTGCAGCCACAAACCTTGCGAACTTTGGCAGACCCAATAATAATATTTTTTTTTTTATGGTTTGTTTTTGGTTAGCCAGGAAAGTTTTCTTAACATTCCCAGAACTTTAGCTTTTGGTTCCCAGAACGTTCCCAGAATGTTAGTTTTTGGTTTGTATAACGTTATTCTAACGTTCTTATAACGTTATTATAATGTTTACAGAACGTTAGTTTTTGGTTCCCAGTCATTTTTTATGGTTTGTTTTTGGTTAGCCAGGAAAGTTTCTTTAACGTTCCCAGAACGTTAGTTTTTGGTTCCCAGAATGTTATTCTAACATTAATCTAATGTTCCCAGAACATGATGATAAACTATGTACATGCATTACATGCAGTGTGTATGCAACAAACAGTGAGTGAACTGTGAGTGGTCTGTGGGCATGAAACTAAAACTGTGCGTGCAAGATGCAACGGTGGAAAGCACATGCTACCGTGTAGCTGTTGTTCAGGACGCTCAGGGACTGTTTGTGTGAGTTGATGAAGCCCCCAGCTGCACATGATCTGTTGCCAGTAAAGTCGAATCTAACAGCCAAGTGTGAGGTCACTGAAGGACAGTCATGTTGTTGTTGTCCACTTGGCCGTTGTCATAAATTCAACAGCTTGAGGAATTCCTGCAACGCCTTTTTTAACTCCAAGCTCGTTTAAGAAGAAATCCCAATGGGATTAAGTTAAAAAAAAAATTACTCTCTCAGTCAAGTCGGTGGAATAGCCTTCTGCCTTTGTAATTCCTAAAGGCTACAAACAGACAGTCCACCACTCTCGCTTCCTTCCTCTCCAGCTGCTCAGAGTCTCAAGTTTTCAGGGTTGCAGCGTGTCCATCCTCTGATTAATGTACCTGAGGGTCAGGGAAGAAGTACTTGCTTTTGTTTCCCATGGTCATACTATTTGATCCTGTTATCATTCATAACCTACATCCCTCAAACCACAGATATCAACAGATAACCCCACCCTCTGTGTGTTTGTGAGTGTGTGTTACTGGGAGAGAACTGCCTGTGACTGTTTCAGTCCTCTGAGGGAAGAGGTGTTACAGCCTGTTTTTTCTCTTATTATAGTTTGATTAGAAGGCAATGTGTTTCAACGTCTTCCATATGCTGAGCACAGCTACGTTATTGCCTGGCCTATATTATCGCATTAGAGACGGGAAGTAGCACCCACAGAAGATCTATCTGAAGCCTACATAGGTCAAAGGTCAAGCCTAGCCTCATTCCTTCAGCCCTACATCAGGGTCTGCTTCACTGCATCGGCCCTCGGACACACAGGCTTGCTTCTAAGCAATAAGAAGCTTAAAATAACATCTGACAGTTTGGAAATGAATGGCTGTGTAATTTCTGCTGAAGATCAAACCAGCTTTCTACTTTCACAACCATTTGCACTTTAACATACAAGTCAAATTAACATATTAATGCCTAATCAGTATCTAGCAAATTCTGATTATGATTAAAGGATTTACATGCAAAGTGATTAGCCAATCATAACAGAGGTCATTTGAATATTGTCTTAAAAGTACAGTGTCTGGCCTTGATGTCCAGCCTTGGAAAATTGACATCTTTACCCTTTATTCAAATGTTATTAAGAATTTGTAAAAGATTTTGTAAACATTATGCGTAATTGTGCTTTGAGTCAATTGTTTTATTTGTGAAAACGCAGTGAAACATGACAAATTTTGCGGGCAATTTTTGGCCAGGCTGTCATACATAGAAAGTATGAACACACCAATGAAATATTACCAACTGATTATATTGTAGTCAATGCTTTTTCTTGTGAGCGTTTTGTTTTGTCTATGCATTTTTTGCATAGTAAAATAAAACCTGTAGCTGTCAGATAAATACCCTAAAGTGGACCTATAATGGCCCTTATACAATATGTAATATAAGTCTCTGGTGTCCCCAGAATTTGTCTGTGAAGTTTCAGCTCAAAATACCCCACAGATCATTTATTATAGCTTGTCAAATTTGCCCCTATTTGGGTGTGAGCAAAAACATGCCGTTTTTGTGTGTCCCTTTAAATGCAAATGAGCATTTCCTTTCCAGAAGAGGGCGGAGCTTTAACAGCTCGACAACAACAAAACTGGAGAATCTCACGCAGCCAGAATGAGGATTGTCAGTAACAGTGTTCAGCCTTACATTGTTCAAACCGGAGTCGACACTGATGGAGAGACTCAGGAAGAAGTTACAACATTTAGAATGCATCAACCCAGGAAGAAGCTTGTTGTAGTCCCTACCAGCCATTTGTTGTAGTCCTTAAAAAGTGATTTCTGTAAAAGAAAATACAGTATCTCCCTTTGCATTGAACTTTGAGCGTCGTAATTTTGCAGATGTTTTTATGCTCTAACAGCAACATTACACACTAACTAAAGTTAAAAAAAAAAAGAAAAGTGAAATCATAATCAAGGACCCCTTTAACCAAGTTTAGTATTTTGTTCTTCTCTCATATTTAAAAAATTATATCATTATAAACAAATATCCCCTCCGGACATCACTTTTGGCCACTACTGTACAAATAGTGCAAACATTATTTCTAAGAGGATGGAAAATGTTATGTAAGGCTAATTTTGGTACAAGAATCCTTGACTAACGTTATAAGTGGACTGAAGCATTTAAAAGGAAACTGCAACATAAATATAGCCCCTTAATGCTATTTTCAAAATTAATGGTTTCATAACAACAGCCTAATATTATTACAAAGCTGAATGCCCCTTAATTTACCCACTATTACAATCCTGTTTTCACCATTTCTGAGCCTCTCAAGAACTATGAACATGCTGTGTATTTGTGTCTGTGAAAGGAGAAAGAAGAGCAGTGGAAAAGTCATGTGGCCGAGCTGGCGGTCCAACGCAAGGCCATCCGTGCAAAACTAGACCGACTACGAGAATTTAGGGTGAGGTTTGTCTATAGACACACATGCAGATAGACCAACACACACACAGAAACACTACTACAGTCCCCAGATACAGATGTGAGGCCCAAAAGCAGTATGACTGAATGTGACCAGATGTTGAACATATCTAATGCAAAGTATGCTAACCAATACCATACCTACCTGACTCGCAGCAATGGACAGGCGCAGATTACATCTACAGACACCAAAAAATTCAAGAAGGAAGTTCACCTACAGTGTATCTTCATATATCATCTCAGACATTAATGCATCTCACTTTTAATTTTCAGGACTTTCAGAAGCAAGTTGTGCTTCAGGATTTGGGTGTGGACCCTGCTTCTGCAAACGAGACTGTCAAGCACCTTCTGATGCGACTGTAACTGTGTTTACTATTAAATGGATGAACTCCAAACTGTTCAAATACTTAAAATGCTAACAGAGCTTTATATGATATATTACAGGTGTGTGGTCGGATAACTTCTGAAGACGTGTTAATATTAGACAATTAGCGAAAAAGCATGTAACTTAAGTGAAATCATATCTCTACCTCTTCTTCGAGCTCAAAGACACTAACCGAGTGAGTTACGGCTCATTTGATGTTCAAAATGATTAAATAACAAGCTCGCTGACTGTGTGGCAAATAAATCACAGCTAACGACGTAATGTGTGTCACATGTCCGATGTTTCACTGTAATATTGCAGCATATGAGTATAAATGGACAATAAATCGCATGACTCTGCGGTGAGGAGGGAAAGAGCAAGAGCAAGACAAACAGAGGAGCTCAGATTCAAAAGAGAACAAGAACCAATTAATTCTCATGTCTTTCAGAGTCTTTTATGCATCTTTGGTGATCTCTGGCACAAAAGATGAGAATAGAGAATGCAAAAGAAAGGATGGAAGAGAAAGAAACAGGTGGTTCCTGTGGTACAGGTCTAGCATTAAGGTAGAAGAACACAGCAGAATCATGTTACAGCATGTCTGACCCCTGAGGGCAGGAAAATGCCACAGTCTCCAGTGTCACACATCCTCACATCCCAGAATTCCTTTCTGCACGCTGCGGCTCTACATCACCTCCATGTGCACTGTTGTGTTTATTTCATGGCAGACACACTGAGTATGTGTAGCTGTGCTGTACAGCTTTGATTTATTCTACACCCTCAATATGCACTGCAGAACACATTTCAGTGAAATGCTACCTTACGACATGCTAGAGTCTTTTCCAAAACAAGTGTTCCAGTAAATAGTTCTAGGCAATTCATCCCACCATACTGAAGCATTCCATCTGGAATCAAACAGTAATTTTCCCTCTAGCATTCCCACACACCTCTTCAGATTCCAATTCATTTAGCACATTAAATGTTTCTAAGCAATTTTGGGTCATTCAACACTCAATTTTGTTCTTTTCTCATTTTGAGCATTTCTGGGCCATGACCCTTCATTCTCATAACCGTACAAGGTTTTTCGGTGGTCAAAGTAGAGCACTAGTGCTATGTTAGGGCTACTAGGGCTGTCTTTGGTATATATACTGTGCACATTATGCCAGTTTTCAGTATGCATGAAATACCTAAATTTAAAATTTGCAATATACACCAATCAGGCATAACATTATGACCACCTTCCTAATCCTGTTGGTCCCACTTCTGGCACCAAGATGTTAGCAGCAGATCCTTTAAATCCTGTAAGTTGGATCGGACTTGTTTGCTCAGCACATCCCACAGATGCTCGATTGGATTGAGATCTGGGGAATTTGGAGGCAAAGTCAACACTTCAAACTCATTGTTGTGCTCCTCAAACCATTCCTGAACCATTTTTGCTTTGTGGCAGGGCGCATTATCCTGCTGAAAGAGGATATACCGAATACCGTTTCCATGAAAGGGTATACATGGTCTGCAACAATGCTTAGGTAGGTGGTACGTGTCAAAGTAACATCTCATGTGGATGGCAGGACCCAAGGTTTCCCAGCAGAACTTTGCCCAAAGCATCACACTGCCTCCGCCGGCTTGCCTTCTTCCCATAGTGCATCCTGGTGCCATGTGTTCCCCAGGTAAGCGACGCACACGCACCCGGCCGTCCACGTGATGTAAAAGAAAATGTGATTCATCACACCAGGCCACCTTCTTCCATTGCTCCGTGGTCCAGTTGCCCACTGTTGGCTGCTTTCGGCGGTGGACAGGGGTCAGCATGGGCACCCTGACTGGTCTGCGGCTATGCAGCTCCATACGCAACAAACTGCGATGCACTGTGTATTCTGACACCTTTCCTATCAGAACCAGCATTAACTTCTTGAGCAGTTTGAGCTACAGCAGTTCGTCTGTTGGATCGGACCTCACAGGCCAGCCTTCGCTCCCCACGTGCATCAATGAGCCTTGGCCACCCATGACCCTGTCGCCGGTTCACCACTGTTCCTTCCTTGGACCACTTTTGATAGATACTGACCACTGCAGACCGGGAACACCCCACAAGAGCTGCAGTTTTGGAGATGCTCTGACCCAGTCTTCTTGCCAATTTGGTCCTTGTCAAACTCGCTCAAATCCTTACGCTTGCCCATTTTTCCTGCTTCTAACACATCAACTTTGAGGACAAAATGTTCACTTGCTGCCCAATATATCCCACCCACTAACAGGTGCCGTGATGAAGAGATAATTAGTGTTATTCAACTGGAATTAGTACCAGTCATTAGCCCCTTTCACACATCTTTACTGGTAAATTACCGGTTAATTACTGTTATGAGATCATGTATGAACAGGACCTCTTGAAAAATACCGGTAAATCTGTTTTGGCATTTCCTGGTGTGAGAAGTTGTAACATTACCAGTAAATTACTGGTATCATGTGCGTGAACCAAGAATGGAGATTACCACTGGTATGAGCATGTACAAGGTCAGAGCGCGCTGATGTAAGAGCTTTGCATTGAGCCAATCATAAAACTCTGTCGGAGCTGTTTACGCAAGTTCGATGCTTTTAGCTAGACGAACATCTGACCGTTGCGCCGCATCTCGCGTTCCCTGACTTCTTTTCCAATCATCAGTGATGCTATCGTATGAATCTCTTCTCCTAATCCAGGTGGATGAAGAAAAATGGCTCAGCATTTAAAGGTCATTTCTGATGAGTTTACCAGTATTTTGATACTGATGTGTGAATGGTATCTTAAAAAATAAGGAACGCCGTTGCTTGTGTGAACAGTGCATTTGTGTATTTACAAGAAAAGTAATTCTAGTAATTTTATTATGGTAATTAACTGGGATTTCTGTGTGAAAGGGGCTATTATTTTATCTGCCAAAATATTTACATAATTTCATTTTAAAAAAAAATGTGGATATTTTTGGGATATATAATAATCAGGTCATGTCACATGTGATAACAATGTTCCACTGTTTATAGTTGCATTTTTTAAAGTTTTTGAAAAACTGTAGGCAGAGCACTTATGATATTTAGTAAGCTAGTAGTAGCCTATTAAGCTAGTATTCCATTCCGAACGCAGCCTAATCTGGGAAAAGAAGAAAAAGACAGGAAATGAATGGCTATCACTCACAAATCAGGTCATCTGAAGGTTTAGTCTAGTTGACTATGGAATGTGCCATTGGCAGAGCTGCCGTGGAAACGCACAATAGTGCGATCTTCAAGTGTAGCTAACACCTGAAACCATGTGAAAGCCTGGTGTGCAACGACTCCAGATAAAAGCTAGTGCTTTAGGCCATTTAAGACAAGTGAACCTGAAAGCAACCCCCAGTGCCTCTTTTGCTTTCAGACACTGTTATGTTAAACTACTATATAAAGAATCTAAACATAACATTGAGCGAAAAATTGCATGACTAGTACAAGAAAACACAATATATTATTAACAGTGGATGCAAAGAATAATTATCCAGAAAACAAACATGCAGCTTGGGAATTGTGAAACTCTGTGTGTGTCCTCTGATAGTTTAGTGATGATGTGTTTCAGTTAAGCTTATCAAAAATCCCTCTTACATTAACAATGCATTGACTCCAGCATTTTAATTGACCACCCCGTGCGTCATCTCACCCTAGGAAGGAACGCCCTGTGGGAGAGAGAGATTCAGGTTTGTGTCACAGATCTCATTCCAGGTCCCTTGCTCATCTCCATGTGCAGATGTTTAATTCAGAAACCAGAGTCTCTGACAGCACACTCCCACCATGCACCAGCACAGCGTTGTGTGTCTTCAACTAGGACGAGAATATGTTGCAATCACTCACAACAGCAATATCACTGTTGTAACTTACACTAGCTCATACTATGCTGTGTAGGCGGACGTTACGCATAAGCAAGATGGAGAACAGTTGCTCACCAATCAGAAAGACACAGAGAACAAATCCTAATTACCAGGTAAATCTGTCCCTGCTCTTGTATCTCTGCTGTGTGTGATGAAGAAGGGCTTTGAGGAAGATTACCCACCAACAAGACATTTCCGGCCCGCAGCATGCGGCAGGTTGGATTGTGATTGCGCAAGAGGACACTTGAGGACACTTGAAAAACCTTATTAAATCTTACACAAGGACTTCCAATCTGCTCTTTTCATCAAGAGTTTAATTCATTTTGGAAGAGTTCTTGTCATCTTTTTTTGTTTGATGAAGAGTATTGCATCAACACTGACTGCAGATTTGATGTCCTTCATATAGTACTTTGATATTTGTACAAAGAGTGCAGAGCCAGTGGTTGTAGTTGTTATATATTGTTTTTTTTAATTAACTGCATTGGCAAAAAGAGCCTCTACCTTACAGATGCCTGTCAAATGAGATGGACATTCAAGCTGGGCTGGTAAGTTCCTCTGGACTTGAGCTGCTTAACTTTTGCCCACATCTTATGCATTTTAATCTGTGGGAAACGCAAATATTTATGTGTATTTCCCTGCCTGGTTGTGTAATGAAACTATAAAGCACATAGGATAGACTTCATGGTATCTGCCAAGATCGTAATCCTCTTGAATTGTAAAGTTCAGACCCCGGGGATAAATCAAACGTGGCTCTGGGGTGAAAACACAAAAAGATCAAAATCCTGCCCTGGTAAATCTGAAAAAGAGAATAGAGAAGCAGTGTCTACTGGGTAAAGCTAGCTTTGGTAAGCATGTGTGCCAATCATCAGGGTATTACAACAAACAACCTGCGCAGCTGCTAGAAGTCAGGAACACAAGTGAATTGACCCCATGGGACTCGTAGCACAATGCCTTGAGGGCAAGAAAAAAAATCCACTAGCGCATAATTGGGATTAAATATTTATTCTTCTTGCATGAGTATTAAGTCCTATGAGGCATAGTGAATGATGACTTGATGGCCAGATGTTGGCACACAACATCCATCCATGTTTCCTCCCTGGATGACAGTAACCCCCTTTCAACCTTCCCACACCTATGACGACAAACTCATGGGAGGATTACAGTTGACATGGCACAAAAAGACCAGCTGCTCCACAATCATGAATACAGCGAAAGCTGTGTGATCCGAATCTACAGCCCTGCACTTTATCAGAAGGAGGCATAGCATAAATATATGGATTGACAAACTTGAGTTTAATTACATATTGCCTTAATGTGTTACATTACGAGAGGGCTGGGACGTTAAAAAGACAAAACGCCACATATTTCACAGAATACGTCGCAGTACCACATCGAAATTGTGATCTCTGCACCTTAACTTACTAACACGCATCATAGTCTTTATTAACCCAACAATGGTCATATTGATGAGAACAAATACAGCCTACAGTGACGCTGTTACCTGAGAAAATGAAGGGTTATTATTTGCCGTTATATGCTACATCTCGTGGACAATGTGCAAAGCAGTTTGCATTTGGACAGCATGTACAGATTGCGCAACGTCACCAAATGTGTGCTGCTCTTTATGAGTTTGTCCCGACAAGCATCCTCGTTTGAGAACAGATCAAGGTGAAAAACGTTCCAAGAGGATGTGAGACCCGCACGTGTTCCTGTGCTCGACGAACGCCAATGCATATGGAATGACTGCATCTGCAAGCGGTCCTATTGAAGCTCAAGTTTGTGTGTCAGATGTCCCTGAAAACATCTGCGGGTTTAAAAAACCAGACGTGGAGCCTGTAGACAGGCGTTCAGACATACAGTTCAGTGACCAAAAGGAGTGACAACACAGGCACCTGATTCCCAAAACTCCCAACGCAGAGCCTCAAACTTCATCAAATCCTCAAAACTCAGCGCTCAGGCACTGTTAAACACGCTCCACCGGTTGACTCGTCTTCTCTCACCCGACCTCCTTCACACGGCCGTGTGCTGGGTGATGTCGCTGCGGGGAGACATGGACATCTGGCGGGTGAATTGGCTGAAGCTCGCAGCTCGGGGACGCGTGCGGGGGGCCGTGGAGGCCGGGCACGGGGCGGGAAGGACCGGTCCGGGGTGGGTTTGCTGAAGGGGAAGCGAGGTCTGATCCGACACCTGCACCTCCTCCTGCTGTTCTTGGGTCAGATCTTTAGAGAACAGGCTCTGGATCAGCTGCAACTTCTCCTTTTCCTCATTTAGGAAGACGTCCACTAGGAGAGTCTTCTCCTTCTTCAGCTGCTCGCTGATGTTTTTGGGCACGTCCGGGATGACCCAGGCCACCAGCATGCTCATGGTTATCACCAGGTTCTGGAGGAGTGGAGGGACATGTAAGTTTATATATGCATTCATGGGTGGGGCACAGGAGATGATACACATCAGTGGCTGTGAAGAAAGCATATATCTTTCTATTCAATAGATGGAGGATATTTTACACACCAGACAGCTTTTCAGGTATTGGAGCTCTGCCAGTGCCATCTATACATAGAGTTCCTGATCATGAGGCTCATATAGTCATGAAGAAAAAGCAAAAGTTTCGGGTCTGAAAGGTTTTACATGTTTTTGAATGAAGTCTCTTATGCTCAAAAAGGCTGTATTTATTTGATCAAGAATACAGTAAAAACAGTATTATTGTGAAATTTTATAACAATTTAAGGTTACACTTTACTTTAAGGTGACATAGTTACATTGTACTTACTCAAATAATAAGTACGGAGTAATATTAATTAACTACATGTACTTACTATATAGTTATGGTTAGGGTTAAGGTTTGGTTTAGGATTAGTTACTTGTAATTATGCATAATTTACTGTTATTACTGTAGTAAGTACATGTAGAAACGTGTAACTACGTCACCTTAAAATAAAGTTTTACCCAGTTTAAAAAACTGCTTTCTAATGGATATATTTTAAAATCTAATCTATTCCTGTGATGCAAAGCTGAATTTTCAGCATCATTGCTCCAGTTTTCAGTGTCACATGATCCTTCAGAAATCATTCTAATATGCTGATTTGATGCTCAAGAAACATATATTATTATTATTATCAATGTTGAAACAGTTGTGTTGCTTAATACTTTTGAACCATTTTTTTCAGCAGTGTGAAGTTCAAAAGAACAGAATTTAACACAGAAATCTTTTGTTACATTATAAATGTCTTTACACTTTCACTTTTGATCAATTTAATGCATCCTTGCTGAATACAAATATTAATTTGACATTTAAACATTTGCGTTGTGAAGCCATATTAAAGCTTTGTGTTAGGAAAATAGTGAATTTAAGTTGCTATTAATTGAAAATCTACATTTTCTAGCCCTTTTAGCAGCTTCACAGCCTTGGTCACTATGAATGTTGTTTTATGAATTTGGAACAACACTAAAGTTGAATGACATTTCATTTTGGACTGAACTATTCCTTTAACTGTTTGGTTTATTGTTTAATTACATTTCAATAGAATTAGTTTCAACCCACAGATGCTGACAGCAAGACATTTCTAATGAGTTACAGCAGTTATTCTGACCAGCATATAGACTATTAATCCTAATGTGCAAAGGCTGCGTTATTTATATGTGGCTAAACCTCTCATGTTGCTGAGGTAGCTATTGTGTGGCTTTTACATTCCTCCATTCTGGATTTTCCGGCATTCACTGGGGTAAAACTATTGGATGTTTTAGGAGCTTTCAGATTTGGGCGTAATGGTAAAATAAGTAGTTTGTACCTGGAACAATATGACGAAACCTAACCGAGCAGCTAGAACCGACCAGTACTGCTTAGAGAACTGGTATGCCTCAGTCGACCATGGCGGTTCTCTGTAGTCCTTGTATCTAAAATGAAAAAAAAGAAAAAAGAAAGAACAGGCATCCCGAGTCATTTTAGGCTAATTCATCTCCAGCAAGGTTGGCAATAAAAATAAACTGAAAATTTAAAACACTTCCTCAACAAATTCTTCTAGAAGCTAAGGAGAAAACAACACAACAGCATTATTAATCATAATAAAGATATAAGTGCAAAAGAAGGAATTGCATCCTTGTTGAGTCACTTAACAACTACTTAATTGTCTAAGTGGATTTGTTTCCTCTTTGGGATACACTGACAACTGTCCTCACCGACTGACAACTGTCCTCAACTTATGAATTGTTATAAACCATCACCAGAAAGGTGCAGTTAAATAATATAGATGTAGTAGGAGGAGACGTTCTTTTTCATGATTGAAAGCATGTTTTGGTTATCTGTTCAGGATCAGACTGAGTTGGCCTAATTCATTAGACCAGGCTGTTCCCAAAAGTTTTGATTTCCTCTATTGAATTATGAAAAGTAAACTCTGAGTCTTTAATAACACACTAAGGACGATGATTTCATGGCCATATACAGTAATCTACGTGGAATGTGTTAGGCTGGTTTTGATTTCCTCAGACAGTCAGATATCTTCATCTAAAGACACGGGGTGAAGTCCTTGTTTGGTTATACTGGTCCACAAAGGGCAAATATGGTGCAGTAAAAACATGGGCTTGATTTGTTCCCCAACCCTATTTTAGAACGCTGACAAGCAAGCTCTCTTGCTCTCTCTCCATCTATCTGTCCTCTTAACAAACCGACCGAGGGTCAAAGGAACCCAGACATCAGATTGCCACTTCTCTTTGGTCCGAGTAGCTGATGTCCACCAACAAACGAGCGTAATCTCGTTCTCAACTGCTTGGAGCAGCAAAAGCAGACAGGTTCTGATAAAAGCACTTTTCTTGACATGCTTCTGATCTGTGTTGTGAAGGCCGCCTGAGATAATCAAAGCACTGGTGAGATCTCACACTTCAGGGTGATGGAGTCCCATCTAGAAGTTTCTCTCCCTCTCTGTTTCCTCCATTCAGCTGCCTGCGGTGATTTGGATGTGAGGGTTAAATGCTGTTTGTTTTCGCGATCTTAACAAGAGATAATTCTTTCCAGAGAACCGATGAATGCAATTACTATCAGTGAACAGCGGTGCTTCATTAGAAAACAATTTTTCAGATTAAGGTAGTTTACAAAACTATTTAGGCCCACATGGAATCTGTGCTTGATTTTCCACATTTTCTGCTCTGACAGTGGAGGAAAATCTGCAGAATTCTGTGGAACTAATTATTGTAAAACGGATTAATGGTTGAAGATAAATATCTGCTAACACTTTAAGGTTTCATTATTTAGTTACCATGAACTAACAGTGAACAATAATTATACAGAATTTATTAGTCTTAATGGCAATTGCATTTTTATTAACTAACATTGACAAAAAAAAAAAAAAAATGGTAACACTTTACAATAAGGTTTCATTAGTTAACTACTTTAGTTAACATGAAACAATACTTCTACAGCATTTATTAATGTTAATGTTCATTTCAAGATCTACTAATACATTATTAAAATCAAATGTTGTATTTGTTAATATTAGTATTAGTTAACATTAATAAATACTGCAACAAATGTATTGCTCATTGTGATGCATTAACAAATGTTAATAAATGAGACCTTATTGATTAAAAAAATTTAAATTGTTCACTGTTCATACATTAACTAATGTTAACAAATAAGTCAGAATGACAGCCGAATTCTGCAGAAGTCTGTTCATTACCTTTAAAAGGAACCTGTGACAGTGCTATAGATTTCCAAAGAATCAGATGTGCGTGTCTGTTTGTTCAATATTTTGGTGAATTTGTGCTTTCAGCTAACTATAAAAGAACTGACGAGCTACCCTTTCTATTCACATTAAGTCGATTGATCCAGTTCTTCATAATTTACCATTGAACTGGATAGTCTGGTCTGTAAAATAACCATTTGCGTTGCCCTACTATCTGAATTTTCCACATGCAGGTGTGGAAATATTTGATGAAGAATCTCCCCAGGCGCCATCCAAGAGGATCAGTATGTTCACACCATTATAGCTTCGACACGTGTTTATTTCCGATACGATTTAGGAGGTGCAAATGAGGGGTCCTACGGCTGTTCACGGCCTGTGTGCTGTCCTACGAAGAACCGCTCTGATGTGAACAATCGATGCTTGTTTAGTTTGGTTACAACTACTATTTAGTTTTGAACTAATCACTGATGGTAATGTTCATGATTTTGTGTTTGGCAATGGATGTTCTTTAATAATAATTCATAGTAATATAGTTTATTTTTCCTACCTGCAGACTGTAATGTCTTTGCCGAGACCGGAGATGGAAGGCACAGTTCCAGGTTTAAAGTTGCTGACATTAAAGTAAGAGAGCGTGTGGTTGATGAAGCCGTGCATGGTCCCCGTCTCACTGTACATGTACTGATAGACCAGGCGAGGGATGAAATCTGATGTGAAGGAGATGACAAAGGCCTGAAATGACAAAAGAATATGTAATTAAAATGTGTAAAGGTGTAAAGTATTTAAGTTAATGTAATTAGTTACTGTACTTAAGTATCTTTTTTGGCTACTTTGTAGTTTGACTGAGTATCAAAGATATCAGCTACTTTTACTCTTGACTACGTTTGAATAAGTATATGTACTCTTTACTCCAGTACATTTGTAATGCAATTACACATTACATTTTGCATGGCACCTAACTTTTTCTGCAGCAGTTTGTTTCGGCTATAAAGAAGCGATATCACCATCTAAGGGCGTTGAAGGTACTACATCTTGTGCCTTTATTCACCCGCACTTGTCAAAAAAGGCTACTTTACGTGAATGCGAGTGCATTAGCAGGTAGTTGCTAAATCGCAGGTGTTGATTTATGAGATGAGGTCATGACTGCAGCCGGTGATGAGGCCAAAACTAGCACATCCTGTGCAAGTAGACTTTGATTTTAATAAACATTATTTTATTTATCCATTATATTGAAGAGACATTTTTGAAGGATATTGGTGTACTTATGGCCTTTTTGTGCACTTGGTGCAACCTGACAGGAGAAAAAAGGCTGTTGTCTTCCCTTTTGCCAAATAGGTAGGAAAACTTCAACACCCATAATGCACTGGGCATGTTGCCATTCAAGGCCACTCCCAGTCTGCTCCTATTGAATAGGCTTGACCAGAGTCCTTGCTTGAGTAGGAAATACTTCTTAGCAAACTTTTAGCCATAATGGTGTCGACTTGTTTTGCTCCCAGGTGCAAGAATTCAAGCGTTTTGTGGGAGAGAGTTATTTTTGGGTTTCAGATGAATGATCCAGTGCATTGAGGGCAGCAGCTAAAGGCTGCAAAGAATTGTAAATACGGAGAGAACGCCGTGAAGGAAAAGCTGAAAAACCTCTGTGTTTGTAGTCTCCATTTCAAACTGGATTACAATGAACACAGTATTTTAGGCCAAATGGAGAGGAAAAAACTGAAAGAATCTTCCATTCTGTCAGTTAACTGGGAAGAAAAGGAACACCCCCAAGGCAAAACACCTTTGCATTAAGGTAAGAAGGTTTTCAGTGATAAACCTACCCTTAACTTTGTAACTTTTTGTTAACCTTCTGTGAATCCGCCTGTCTGTGGGTGGGCATACAAAAATGTGGAAGTACAATCTGTAGTTTTCGCAAAGCCCTGGAGCTGTCAAAAGTCCTCCGAATGACATGTTTTGCATCATCCGGCAGACTTTTGCTGACAAAATTAAAAAAATTATTTGGTCCGAGTAAACATTGTTCATTTACACACACAACCGACATTTTAACACTACAAAGCAGGTTGAAAATCAGCAAATTTACACTTTAACTGTAACAAAGTCCAGACCACTAAGGAACACATGTGGTATCACTGGTCATAGGTGCCATTTAATTGGATTAAAGAGGCAATTTATAGCTGTAACATTAAGCGAATACTTGATTTCTAAAAGAACAGCACAGCTGGACTGAATCAGATGTTGGGGTGCTGAGTAAACATGGCTTACTTAATGAAAGTTCAAAGAGAAGCTGAAGGATCTTTACCAGGTTTGCCATAAGGCTTACTTCTCATATTGGGAACATCACATCTATTAAAACAAATCTGCTTGGGATTTATCATTCAATTTTGAGTTGGAGAGACATGCATGAAGCAAACCGTGGGGGTGCAAGAACATCTGTGCAATGCAAGAACATAAATTGTGACATGAATCGATTTCTTCCATGAATAATGTGACCCCAGGCATACAAAGTCTTCTTTATCTAAGTCTTATGAAAACAATAAGAGGATCTCTTTAACAAGGATTCACCCTGTGGTCTTTGTGAATCCCTCTATATAATAAATTTTCCATAAAGAGGACTTATATGACTAGCATGTGGTAAGCAGCAGAGTTATATAGCAGAAACTCACATTGATGATGACTGAGAACTTTCCCAAACCACTCAAGATGTTGTACCAGATACCTATGTGAGGAAACATTTCAATTCAGAGGTTAAATTAGTAGATTCAGGAGCAAGTCTGATTTAGAACGCAAGTGAATTGCTGTGGTGTAAATATTAATATAAGATTTTCACCGATATCTTTGGCCCTCACGGCATCTGGCCTGCGAAGCTCCGTGACGAACTTCTTGGCGTCGAGGCGGATCTCGATGACATTGTTTAAGAGAGCGAAAAGCGGAGCCAGCGGGAACGAGGCCACAAAGAGTGACACAAAGCCAAACTGAATGACTGCAAAATGGAAAACAAACATGGAGATTACATTGGAGACATTTGGATTATAAACTGGAGTTTGATTTATGTGCGTTAGAGAGCTAGACTCATGACTGCTGTCTGTTACCAGGAATGAGGATTTTAATGTTGAATTTATACAACTGTTCAAAAGTTTGGGGTTGTTAAGATTTCTTATGTTTTTGAAAGAAATATCTTATGCTCACCAAGGCTGTACTTATTCAAATCATAATCAAAACTATAGAAAAAACTGTAATATTGTGAAATATTATTACAATTCAAAATTGTAATAATATTGTAATAATAATTGTAATTGTAACAATAAAAAACTGTTTTCTATTTTAATATTTTAAAATGTTATTCTTGTGATGGTAAAGCATCATTACTCCAGTCTTCAGTGTCACATGATCCTTCAGAAATCATTCTAATGCTGTTTTGTTGCTCAAGAAACATTTCTTATTATTATCAATGTTGAAAAAAAGTTGTGCTGCTTAATATTTTAGAGGAAACCATCATACATTTTTTTTAGGATTTATTGATGAATAGAAAATTCAACTGACACGATTTGAAATAGACATTTTTGTCTTTACAGTCATGTTTAATCAATTTAATGCATTCAAGCTAGATAAAATTTCTTTCAACAACAACAAAAAATTATTACTGACCCCAAACTTTTGAACTACAGTGCATAGCCTATTGTTGAAAAGGAGGCAACAAATTAAAAAAAGAGTATATGTGTTCACATATAGATCATATAACTTCTCAAGAAAGTTACACAAATCATTATGACAATGGGAAAACCACTACTAATTTGATGTGCCAATTGTTCTAGAAACAGGCTCTATCTTTCTGACTTCTAACATTACCAACACGGGTGTCAAGCACAAAGCTGATTATTTGTCAATCAACAACACATGGAACATAAGCCTTGTGGGAAACAGCATTTCCTTCTTTGGCTTGATTGACACATGGCTTTTTTTCCTGTGCAGCAACCAAACAATGGCTTGGAGAGAGATCAGGCCAGAGGGTATTCTACATAAACATCCATAGGACTGGGTCTCATTCTCCCGCTCTCACTGAGAATATCTTTCACAGTATGTAGGTGTTGATCTCCCACCAGTGTTATTACTGAAGGGTCCTAAGTTCATCTTCAATTTCTCCTCAGTCATTTCTTTGATTCAAAGAGTCTCATAAGTGTTTCTTGTATGAAAAAAAGAAAAAATAGAAAATCTGTTTTACTTGGCAGTGGATTAAAGCATCCATACATTTTTGAGAAAAGACTAAGGCGCAGGTTTTCTCACGCACAAGTCTGTCAGACAGTTATGCAACTCGCTGGCACTCCAGGGACTAAACCATCCCACATCAAAACTCTCAATCAACAATCATGATAGGGAACCATTATAACTGACAAAGACAATGTTGTAGTACCTGCACTAAATTTTATAGCTATAGCAAATACATAAAAAAGAATAATAAAACAAATGTTTATTTAAGACAGAGCTGTTTCAAGTCAAGTTGAAAGAAATCTATTTTTTGCAAATGTGTCAGGAAACATCAGCCAGCATCTTGCATTCTCAGCATAACTGGGTTGTATAAATGCAGAATGAATAATAGTAATTTAAGTTTGCATTGGTTTTCATATGTTTAACTTTGCTGTTTACCCACTAGGCTTTCAGATCTTTTGCAGACGCCATCACGTCAACTTACATAAACACTCAGTCAGTTGTGTATCACTGCAAGCCACATGTAGGCTCTTTCCCGATTGTAAACACAGATGTAAAACAAATGCAAGGGCTGTTGGTCTAATTCACAAGTTCATTCATAATTTTTACCCTTAAAACTGTTACAAACTCTAATAACTGAGTTTTATCGTCTTTCATGAAACTCTGGGGCGTGTCAAATCCACAGACCAAAGCATTCCTCCGTCAACAAATCCTGCTGTTCCCGCCGAAGGGGACGAGTTAGATTAACCAGATGTTTTCTCACAGCACTTCACCCTGAGGACACTCTACTTTCACTTTTACACACAGTGGAATGTCACTCACTCATCTCCATGTATTCAGGTGTGAGTCCGTCAAAAGGCTCCAGGTCATAGTCCAGGTGCCACTGTTGGCGGCGACCCGGCTGCTCCACAATCTCCTTGGGGGCCCGCTCCTTATCCTTGAGCGTGCGGCACAGCTTCTTCAGCTTTCTAAAGTGGGATATGAGAGGGAGAAAGAGAGACAGAATGTAAACACACAAACCGTTGCTATAAACTTGACCTTGCAGCTAAAATGACCCAGATTTGATAGTGAGTCAAGTGTCAGATTTGTTTCTAAGAACTGCATATGAATTTTATGCAAACACATGGCTCATTGACATGATGTGTGCTTTGTTTATTTTTACAGAACTACTATTATTGCTAGAGGCTGCAGTCTTTAGCCCCCTTGTTAGCATGTCCGCTTCCCACGCTGGAGGCCCGGGTTCGAGGCCTGCACAGAGCGGGCCGAGTAGGACCCGAGGGGTTACAATGGTGTCGTGACCCGGATGGGAGTGAGGTTTAGGGAGGTGAGTGTGACAGAGGCCAGCAAGTAGGAGCTGTGCAAGTAAACCTCTTGCCTCAAGAGGCCCACTAGCGACTGACACTAGGGGCTGCAGTCTTTAGCCTCCTTGTTAGCGTGCCCGCTTCCTACGCCTGAGACCCGGGTTCGAGGCCTGCACAGAGCGGGCCAAGTAGGACCCGAGGGGTTACATTGGTGCCGTGACCCGGATGGGGGTGAGGTTTAGGGAGGTGGGAGTGAGGTTTAGAGAGGTGAGTGTAACAGAGGCCAGCAAGTAAACCTCACACCTCTTGCCTCAAGAGGCACACTAGCGACAGACACTAGCGGCTGCAGTCTTTAGCCTCCTTGTTAGCATGTCCACCTCCCACGCCAGAGACCCGGGTTCGAACATAACACGATTACGTCTTTCACGGTAAGTGGGTGGAGCTAACGAGATCTTCTGGTGAGTTTTGCCAGTCTCAAATGGTGGCATTTTCTGTACAGCATTGTGGGTAATGTAGTTTTTCACCACAAATTCTGCTGATAAACACAATTATTTTAAAACCATAATGAAATAATGTGGGATGATGGCTTCAGCAGAAACAAATACCATTGATTAACAACCTCACAGTAAGGCTGTCTTTAAAGGTTTATAAGTTAAAAATCAATTTCTCTATGGAGAAAATGAATGGAGTTTTTACTTCCGGAACCTGACTGTGGCACTCTATTCCTTTGTGTGAATGAGTTCAGTGATCTGGCATGAGAATGAACTTAAAAAATGGCATGAATCTTGGCCAGACGTTTCATGATTAATTGGTTAATAAACCACACACAGGGACATACAGGAGACAGACCGGTTTGATACACACATACACAGAAGCCTCGGAAGAACTCTCTGGAAATCTCATTATTGTACACATCTGTTCACTAGTCCACACAGACACAAGGCTGTCTGTTCCAGCCTGGTTACATGGAAAAGAATAAAAACAAAAAGAATAGAAATCTCTAGAGCAAATCTATCGATTAGTCAAGTCATACAGATTGTTCTAGAATAGTAAATCTCTCAATTCAATGCTAAGACCCAAGAACACAAACGGCTGCATGTGTCTGTTACAACTCAAAAACACCCGACATTACCTAAAAGAGCCAGTGGAGATCATAAGACCTTCATCAGTTGGTGGTGACCACAAATAAGTGTTTGGAGCTATTCCACATTTAAAGACAAACCTCTCATAAACTTCTCATTAAACAGTCTGGGGTTTTGAAAACTAAATTGATATAATGACCCCCAAGTTGTAAAATTCAAAAGCTCATTGTAACAGGATATATTTCACCATAAAAGCACGCCAGCAAACATGCCATGTGATCACAACCACAACATAGTTTTGACCCAATTTTTAAGTCATTAAAACAGATGGAAATGTGCACAGGCATCGCTCTGTGTTCATGCCTTCATGTTCGGAGAGTCCTCATCAGGACAGCAAGTGCGAGAGCATGACAGCTCACGTTGGACCGGCCAAATATAGTGGACGAAATGGTCCGTGTGGTCCATCCGTCTATAGCTTATTAACGCTCCCAATAAAACCCTCCAAATGCATCTGCTGCATTATTTAGTCTCCAAAACTACGGCCTTTTCCAGCACATTACTTTTTAATGCACGCCTTTGTATCATAAGTGCTTTCCTCCATCCGTGATAAAGCTCTCGTTTACCAGCTGTTGGAATGCATTTGCATTTGGTAATGCGAAATTGAGTCACACGCGAACCCCTACTGGTGGAAACTGACTAGTCAAATAAAATAGACTTAAATAAGATGCAGCATACTTTTAAACATACACGGATCTGTTTTTAGCATGCACATTATTATAATATTGTGGGATGGCATTGGTCTGTGGGGAGATTAGATCTGTTAAGTAGGTCAGGGACCTTGAGTGGTACCGGCCTCCATCATGGTACATTTCCACCAAAGTTAGTCCACTTCTGTGCGTTCTGTGCGTCCCCCCAAAAAAGAAATTCAAGGCGAGTATTTATAGAACTGAACGGGAGAATGGGTTTGACTTTGTTCTCCCTCATGAGCCATATTTTTTGATTTGCATTCTTAAATGAACTACTTTTGCACTCTGAACAACCTCAGAGGTGAAACTGGGAGATAGAAAGGTCAACTGCAATGACAATTTTGTGGAACATGCCAGACTTCTTGGTGCAGTTTACAACTAGAGTAAGGGCAAACAAGACAAGAGAGAGGAAAGACAGAGCTGCCGTGAAGGATGACTGATTTGGAGTAGCTGTCAATCAGTTCACGTTGAGTTGCTGTTGTTGTTCGTAAAAAGACGTTTTGGGGTTGCATGCCGCAAGGAACAAAAGCAGGTGCCATGGGAACAAGTTGTGTGAGTTCATTTAAATTGACTAGAATGCATGAC
This sequence comes from Ctenopharyngodon idella, assembly GCF_019924925.1. Taxonomy (NCBI): domain Eukaryota; kingdom Metazoa; phylum Chordata; class Actinopteri; order Cypriniformes; family Xenocyprididae; genus Ctenopharyngodon; species Ctenopharyngodon idella. The sequence continues at coordinate 14,087,973 of NC_067223.1, forward strand.
AAAGATGTAGAGATAAAGCACTCTAAGTCATACGATGAATCAAAAATGAAAGTGCACGTTTATCAGATAACTCACAGCCAACTGGATGCATCAATCAAAATTGCATACATCAAAGAGATCTGTGTGAAAATGAAATGGATAAACATAGAGAAAAAAATAAACATAGAGAATGGGTTGTAGCTGGTGTACTTGTGAAGGACAGGGAGAAATAGGTTAAAAAGGGATTTCCACAGAACGGAAAGTCCACGACTCGGAGGTCCTTTCCACCACCCAGGGGAAATCTCGTCCCAGATTTTTTGTAATCGTTCCATAAGCACAAGTATTAATGCATGCATACCACACACATAAGGCACCTGTGATGATTTGTCTCTCTGTGTTTACATACTCTACATGTACAGACTTTACTCCATATATGACACTAACATCAGTCACGCTGATTTGCATTTTATCTCGTTCATTAATGACGTGATGCGGCACTTGTGCAAACATGTGTAATGAGACAGGAATCCAGCCTATTAGAGTGCAAGGAGAGGCATGCTAGAAAATTTGCCTGCGTGCAAAAAGACAGTAAAAGGAATTGAAGAAAGACAGCAAAATAAGGCATGTAGAAAGTCATGTAGACTGTTTGAGAAAAGCCCACTTTACAATCTCGGGATTTCCTGTAGCTATAAACCAACAGAATTTATTGTTTATCTGAAGGAATGATCTTTCTAAAGTTTCCAGATAGAAAAGCTATTCTGTTTAGTGCTAGAGCACATTTTATGAGATCCACTGAGAGGAGCGGGAACTTACGGAATGCCGATCTCAAAGATATTATTCTGAATAAGCTGCTTCCCCAACATGATGATACTGAGCTGGATGCAGAGTTCAATTAGACAGCCGCCAGGAGCACACTGCGAAGAGAAAGTAAAAGATGTCATGACAGTGTTATGAATAGAGTTGCACAATCATTATTGTTTTATTTTACAGTACAGCTGTAGAATTAGAATACTAATATTTATGGCTGTCTTTCTTGCTTCATTTTCAAACCGAAAACCACTGAGCTTTTATTTTGGTGGAAAACTCTTTTTTTGACAATGGTTTAAAAGTGTTTCTCATTACAAGTGGAGATGGCTGGCGAATGTTGGGTTTCCAAATGCACATTATGAGTGACCCAAACTCAGAACAGATGCAGAAATGAGTTTGTGTGAAGCAGCATTTACTGTGAATTGAGCTGCTGAAAAATTCACAGTAAATGCTGCACCATGAGCCGCTTGCTTGTAAAATGACCAGTTTTGGGGGTAACGCATTACAAGTAACACGAGTTATGTAATCAGCTTACTTTTTTCAAGTAACTAGTAAAGTAACGCATTACTTATATATTTAAAACAAAATATTTGTTTACTTGTTCAAAAAAGTAACTCAAGTTACTTTGTTTTCCCATTTATTGACAGGCATTTACTCATTTCACTTGCACAAAACAGATTCAGTATTCCTCAAAATGAATAAAAACAGCGAAATGCAAACTCAAAATATTACGCAAACCTGCAATAATTAAATATGTTAAATAATACAAATACACTATGTATTTAATTTAACTTTATTAACCAATGTCTTTGCTGCTGACCTTCGATGATCCAAGCAAAAAGTTTTTTTGTTTTTATTCATGAAATAAGAGTGTTGAACTTTCTTCTCCTGCATCTGATTCTTCTGTAATCCAGAATGGCAGCACAGCTGAAAGATTTGTTTGAGCTGCGCCCTCTACTGTACAGGCGTGAATTTGCATTTCCTTCAGCCTGAGGCCTTTACATTTGCCATTTTTTATTATAAAACAAACAAGCAAGCCCAGCCCAGATGAGAAAAAGTAATGCAAAGGTAACGTAACACATTACTTTCCATAAAAAGTAACTTAGTAATGCAATTAGTTACTTTTTTAGGAAGTATCGCAATATTGTAATGCATTACTTTTAAAAGTAACTTTTCCCAACACTGAAACACGCAATGCATATATTTAATTAAATTGCAAACTTTGCACTAAGCCGTTTCATGATTTATGTTTTATTTCAATTAATCATGCAGCTCTAATGTTGAACATGGTGTTGTAGTACTAACAAAAGCATAGATGCAACAAAAGAATAACAGTACTCGCCTCTTCCATACGGTAGTCATTGAAGACATAAACGTAGTCACCAGGGCGGCCTGCAAACCTGTAAAAAACCCATGAATAAGGGTCACTGAATATATCTCACCCCAAGAAAGGAAGTGCCATGGGTCACATGCCGGTCTTATTTGAAGCCAGATGTTTGTGCTGCAGTCAGACTTCACATTTACCGGAGGCTGAATATGTGTGTGTTTGTGTGCTTTTCTCTTTCTTCTACAATTCACTGTTTTGGGGTTGAACTTGTCCACCTACCTCCCTTTGAAGAAGGCCACATAGAAGATGGGTGCATAGGCATTCATGAACTTCAGGAGGAAAGCCTTCAGGATCAGACGCTCCTCAAAGTTGGTCTCTGTTTTAGGGATCTCTGTAGACACAATAATGAAATTATCTGGGATTTGGACAGATATGTTCTGGATAAACTGCAGACAGTTTCAAAAGCTTGTATTCTGACAAGGATAATTAAATGGGTGGCTTGGAAATTTCTCCCAACATGTTTCTCTTCAGCAACTTCTGTTCAGTAGGTTGAAGGTTGAGAAATGAAGCTCTTCAGAAGACCATATGGTTACGTTTGGGCTGGGATTACATGTTTTCTGGCGTTCCCTAAATCTTCATCTGCCAAAACAGATTACAGGCAGTGCCACGGTGGTTTTGGCAATAAATTCATCATATTTCATTAATAGGGCATGCTCAAGAAAGAGCCCAAATTCCAGTAAGCCTTGAAACACATTCAAGCATGAATTAAGTAGGTTAAAGCATTTGGGTGAGACAGACTGTATGTGGTCAGACTTTAAGAGTGAAAATCAAAGAAGTACGGGAAAATCTATGTCTTATTCACGAGGTGATAACACATGCTTTCTCCTTTTCCTTCCTTCCCTACATATCCCCAGAGACTCTCATTTATTAAAACGTCTCTTAAGGAAATCTCGGTGATGGCTAACTGACAAGCAAAGTTTTCTGCAGCCTTCCTGGAGTAGCTCAAATCAAAGATTCATGCCCTGTGGGTAAGCGAAGAAGGGAAGAAGGACATCCAAAAAAGAGATATGTTGACCAAAAGTGACTGTTATATGGATGGCGGTGGTAAAATCTCACCCAGTTCTGTGAGCCAGGCAGCCACCATGCCGTAGATCTCGTCTAGAATGAGGATGACCACTAGGTTGATGATGACGGCGGTGGCTGTGACGGTCACTCGGACATTGGACTTGACCTCTGGGTCTGGACTCATTGCCATGAGGGCGGAGATGGTGATGCGGTAAATGATGACGCTGAACACAGCAGCGCACGTCACTCCAAACTACAGGCAGACAGGAACAAGTGGACGAGAAATGAAATATGGGCAAGTAAGAAACCATTGCACCAGACAGGAAGTTTAATGAAAAAGAAGTGTGCTTAATTGTACTGATTGTGCATTTGTAGTGCAAATTTTAATTAAAATAACTTCCCCTCATTCCTGCAACAACATCTAATCTCTTCTCTGATGATGTGTTTACTTGTGCAAGGGCGGGACAACCTGTCACTCACATGAGATCGACCAAAAAAAATGTTCTTGTTCAAGAAGCAATTTCACTCGGATATAAGTCATAATAGGGAAGAAAAGACTATCGCAACTTCCATTTCATGCTGACGTTAATAAACTTTTATCGTTCTTTAAATAAGTACACTTATTTTGATGTGGTAACTAACATATTAAAGCACATGTAAAGTAGTCGATTATAATTTTAATAGTACTTGTAATTAAAGTTAATATATTTTAAATGTACTAACGTGCAAAGATATTTTGACACATTAGCTTTAATAGAAATTGTTATATTTCTCAAGGGGTTACCATGAACAGAATGGAGGAAATGTTGATGAAATATCCAGGCAGTCTGTCCCTCCATGTTAGCTTCTCGTGTCCAGTCTGTGAAGGGAGAGAGACATTTAAGGTGACTAATGGAAACATGCATGCTGGTCACTGTTTGCATGCATGTGTTTCTGTTTTTCTGAGAGCTTTACTTTTAAGTTGCTTTTAGAATGACTAGCCTATTAGTGGGAATAATTCAGCTGCCCACTTGTACAAACATGACAACATTAAGGCCATTAACACCTGGCCTTCCTCCTCTAAATTGAGTACTGTACATTCTGTACTTTGTCTAGAAGTGATAGATCATATCTCCCAAACATCCGGCCAACATAGGAGAACCTATTTCAGTGACCAAAACAAATTGAATATGCCTCTTTTGCATTTAGATCAAACCTCATCAAGCCAAAAACAACAGGCAGCAGTGGAGTGAGGGTGGTCTGTTCCCACTGGGGTTAGTCTTCCTTCATTGTCAAAATTTTGACAGCAGATCAAAACATATGTTCCTCTCAGGAATACATGTTACATGACAAACGGCAGAAAAATGGATTCAGCCTAAGTTCAGTGGAAATCGTACTGAAATGAATTAGCAGGCCACAGGAATGTTAAGAGGCAGCTTTGTGTCTTTCAAGTCATAAAAAAATGTCATTACAAAAACATCATTACATTCGAAAGAGTGTTTGACAAGCCATCCGAGCACATTTTTCTAAGGAACAAGTGCACAAATAGTTCTCACTGTTTACCATCTGTAGCTATTGTCTAAGTGACTGTTTTGATGTTCAACTTGTTCTCTGTTGATTCTAAAACTATGCGGCTAAGCTAATGGCTTCATTCTCCAAAATGCACCAGAATACAAAGCACACTTAAAGGGGATCTATTATGCCCCTTTTCACAAGATGTAATTTAAGTCTCTGGTGTCCCCAGAATGTGTCTGTGAAGTATCAGCTCAAAATACCCCACAAATCATTCATTATAGCGGTAACACTTTACAATAAGGTTCATTAGTTAAACATTAGTTAATGTATTAACTAACATGAACTAACCATGAGCAATACATTTGTTACTGTATTTACTAATCTTCGTTAACGTAAGTTAATGAAAATACAGTTGTTCACTGTTTGTTCATGTTAGTTCATAGTGCATTAACTAATGTTAACAAGACTTTAATAATGTATTAGTAAATGTTGAAATTAACATTAACAAAGATTAATAAATGCTGTTTAAGTGCAGTTCATTATTAGTTCATGTTAACTAATGTTAACTAATGAACCTTATTGTAAAGTGTTACCATTATAGCTTGTCAAATTTGCCCCTATTTGGGCGTGAGCAAAAACATGGCGTTTTTGTGTGTATCCCTTTAAATGCAAATGAGCTGCTGCTCCTGGCCTGCTTTCCAGAAGAGGGCGGAGCTTTAACAACTCGTGCTTCGGTTGCTCAACAACAACAAAGCTGGAGAATCTCACGCAGCCAAAATGATGATTGTCAGTAACGGTATTCAGCCTTACATTGCTCAAACCGTAGTCGGACACTGATGGAGAGACTCAGAAAGAAGTTACAACTTATAGAATGAAACTGGACGTTTCTGAAGGGTTAGTGGATAAATTTATGTAGTTGCTGTGGAATTGATTCAACTCATCGACTAGCATGTGCCGTCATGTTAATCTTTTGTGCAAATCCAGCGTTGAATTGACCCTCGTTTGTGAAGCAGTCCGGTGTAAAATGACAGCATGACAACAACACTCTACTACAACAACTCTTCCTCTTCTCTAAAACAGCCCAACATGGCCTCGCCTCCTTTGTTGTGTGTTCTCGTGGGCGGGGTTTATGTAAATTTTGGGGTTTGTGTAGTCCCTACCAGCCGTTTGTTGTAGTCCTTAAAAAGTGATTTCTGTAAAGGAAAATATCTCCCTTTGCACTGATGTTGTTTAAGGCAACATTACACACTAACTAAAGTTAAAAAACTGAAATCATAATCAAGGACCCCTTTAAACACTGGTTCATTTTTAATCAGAGGGAACTTTTACGGATACTATAATGATACAGTAATGAATAAAACATTTTCCTCAACACTTCCTTAACTTTGTTGGATGCATTCCCAGCTGTATCTGTGCAGGATATATTCAATGCTGCATGATTACAGTTTGGCCAAAATGCAATTTTGCTGCCTACTGTGCACAGCCTTTGCACTGGGAGTGTGCTTATGTTGCTGTCTAGCTAGGCATCTCATTAGGTTTTGGAACAGAGCCCATCTCTTATTTGTTGATGAATGAAGATTCAGAGGGTTTTGCAAGGCCCCGGTAGCAAATTCTGTCAGTGTGTTGACATAACAGATATCTACCTCCTGCAATTGGACTCATTATGAGGCAAACAGCACCACCTAGCACAGTGCATGACTAAACCCTGGCACCCAGGAACTTGGAACGTGTAACTTTTGAGATGCCACAGCTTTAGGGTCTCCAGAATAATGAATGTGGGTCACGCAATTGTGATCCACAGGCTCAGCTCACAAACCCTCACCCCGTAATGAGAGGAATTACTGCAGGTCTGCGGTCTCACTGGTTGCTTTCTCTTCATTTGTGTGAAGGTTGTGGGAAGTATCGCTGTATTTGGCACAAGGACAAGCAGAGATGACTGTACAAGCTAATGCCACAAATATGCTGTGAGGTGCCACAAGTATGTAAAGTACACTGGTGTAGGAATTTTACTTCAAAACAATTTTCCCTCAGAAACTGCTAATGAATTTCACAAAGAAATGTCAAGTTCCACATTGAATTAAACATGAAATCTTGAAATTGAATAACTGATAGTATTTTCTTGTAAAACATACTCAATAATCTTTGTTTTATTTACAGCTTATAGGCCCACGTGAGATCTCCACACTTTTTATCCTATTTTCTATGCTGATTTGTGAAGGAAAATCACAAATGGATGTAAATGTAATGGATGAAAATGGATGTAAATACATTAAAAATGTATAAATGTGGGTCATTTGAATTCTGCTGAAATCTGTGGATCTTTCTGTGGATTTCCGCAGGCGCAGATTCCGTGCAAGCTAAGCAATAAATAATAATAACAAAAGATGCCTGACAAAAGAATGCAGAGGAATGGCATTAATTATTTATGTAATCAGCCACATCACGAAAACTGTAAAAACAAAAAGAGAAAGGAAGGAAGAAGATAGGTGGCATAGTTTTTAAATAATTAACACTTTTTATTTTTAAACTGCAGATTTGATGTGTCAGAAAAGCACTGAGAAATTATACTTAAGCGAAACAATGGATACAAAAATTCACAGTTAAACTATTTGGCATGGTCAAAATGTGATCACGTGTGATCGTGTGCTTGCGTGATAGTTGGCGGAGGACAGCAGCACTTGTCTGTCTGTTATATATTGGATATAGATCACTGGATTAATTCAGCAGCTCAGTGACTGTGGAGTGGGATGGGCGTGTACGACAGCTGTCGGATAGAGAATATCGCTTCCTTGAGCTTAAGTCAAAATGCTCTGCAACTTTCTTTGTCTTTTATTTTGGCTGTCTAGAGGTTTTTGCAGAAATGTTACTCAAAAGACAACAAGATAAAGAAAGGTAAACTCATCTTTGCTTAGAAGTTTTATTATTTAGATGATTCTTTTAAGAACTGTTCACTGAAAGATTCTTTGCGGAACCCAACAAGGTTCTTCTATGGCACTACTGCAAAAACAACCCTTTTGAAACCTTCGTTTTTAAGAGTTTATATAAAATCAACACATCAGCAACCATCCAACTCATGGCATTTTGTAACGGGATGATCTCTTCATTGATGAGACTTCATGTCAACCTGACATCACCAACATTGATCTGCCCAGCAGACATGAAAATGTCAATGGGCTCAGGTTTTGTTAGCGCGTGGTCGCCAACACGCACATACTCACTCGGACGACCCACTAAGCCCTTTGGGAAATTAGCGACAGGATCACCAGTGCGGGGATTTCCTCCACGGCCATATGTCGCTCTGCAGAGATGCCGTGTTCACATTGACGTCACTGTACGCCCCGTTCTCTCAACCCCCACCCTCCGAGCATACTGTAAGCCAGAGACGAGAGAGAACAAGAACCGGAACCACGCCAGCGCCCACGCTAGCAAACCAAGAACATGTAAGCCGCCACATACGCGGCTTTACACAAATCAGAAACATTACAGAAAGGATTGTATTTGTGTTAGAAATACACACACACACAGCCTACTAGTGAATATTTCAGTATTTCAAATATAGCTTTTGAGGTCTTTATGAGCGATAAAAGAGGCAGAGGTCCATTAAGAGCGGCTTGACTGAAGATTGTCTTTTGGGCGTCGGGTACTGAAGGGAATAATCTGATGTGAGTCCCATCTGACAGATCTGAAATCCCTTTAAAATACACTCTCATCTCCTTCCAGCTCTGTGCTCTGATCGGAGAAGACCACCAGAGCAGGATTATACACAAAGAAACCTACATGCTTCAGATCAGTGGGGATCTTTCTAATAAACGGCTTGTGCAGGAACACACCAGGCCATAGATTAAGTATAGGATGAATGACATGCAAAGCACAGTCCAATTATGCAACATTGTGTATTAATGTCCCAGACTTTCTGCTCAGACTTCAAGATCATCATGATCAGACACTAATAAAATCAGAAAAATCTTCAAATCGCCCTCATCACACACATGCAGAAAGCAAATGAAACTCTCCTTGCATAAGAATTGCATACGATATTAAAGGGATAGTTCACCCAAAAATGTAATCAAGCAAGGAAAAAAATACTATGGTAGTCAATGGGGGGAGAGATCTGCTTGGTTACAAACATTCTTCCAAATATCTTTCTTTGTGTTCAGCAGAACAAACAGCAGGTTTGGAACAATTTGAGGGTGAGTAAATGATGACAGAATTTTCATTTTTGGGTGAACTATCCCTTTAAGTGTTTTATTTTTAGTATAATTAAAGAGGTTTATGCTTAAAAAACAAAGATTTTGCCAATTAGGTAACAAAAACAAACAATTCAAGATATAAACTCTAAAAGTAAGGGTTATTATCTTAGGTTTTTATTACATGACATTTGGGGCAAGGTAAATCTTCATGAGAAGCACAGTATACAGATGTTTACTTGCTACTGCTTCTATCCACCTTCTGAACATCTTCAGACTTTCAATCTTTGGCCAAAAAGAGTTTTAGTCCTTTGGACCCAGAGTGAATGGATCTGAAGGCAGAATTTATTTAAAAATTCCATCTGCATTGGAAAAGCACAAATAACAACTCAGTTAGAGGTCAATCATTTTATCTTCTCTTCCCGAGCCAGATGCACACTTTCAGAAAGCAAATGCAACTCTCCTCCTCAAAGATAATGAGGAATGTTCCCTTACTTTGCTTCTGGAGGCGATGAAAACATTTTGCTCTAAAATTAGCCACGCAAAGGGTGTGCTGCATTTTATTAACAAACGTCACTAATGTGTCCTAAAGATAGCTGCCAAGATGACATAGTTATGCGATAAAGGCTTTTAAAGAGCCGAAGATAAGAGCAAACCTAACCGAGCATACAACGGAGTGGGATTCGAGTGTCCCGTGTCTCCATGGAGATGTGAGGACGTTGCTTAATTCAGAGGTTTGGCGTTCAGCCAGGCTTGGAAGGACGCCTGCATATATGCATAAACGCACTGGAGTCTAGCGCTCTCTGCTGGTCAGTCTGTGTAGCAAACTGCTCTCAATCTAATTCCCATCTCTTAAACTTGCACAAAAGACTCTTATCTCTCATAGAAAACTTCACACTTTAACATCTAATAAACATACGCAGCATGTGTGTTAAGAAAAATAAGCAGACACATTCTTCTTATAACTCCCTGAACTAAATATCTTTCATCATCTTCTCTCTTTGCAGTCACCCCAAACCGCACACACACCATGTGACGCTCTTAAATGAGTGATTTCACTAAACTTACTGCCTCTCCAGTATTTATTGGTTTATTCTAAGGGTTTTTGGGGCCTTGTGGCGATACAAATGAGCTGTGAGAAACACGTGGAGCTCTATCAACACTCAGTCACGAAATCCTGTGGGCCGTGGTTTTTCCAGTCGCATTCACCACAACATCGCTTACATAAAGCGGTCAGAAACTGATGAGTATCAGACTGGACCCTGGTGATTGCTGCTTATTTGCTCTACAGTATGCTGGATAATATACTTGTTTACCATCCAAATAATAATGAAGTACAAATTGCCCTGTTTACAACGTCTGGCCGACCAGCACTGATCTGATTTTAAAAATACCACATATCTAAGTCCAGGGTGTTTTAAATGGATTCATTAGGATGTATAGTCTTGATTTAAGGTTCTGCAGAACATCTAGGTCAGGAATGACCGTAGGCCATGATATCTGGGACAGAGTAGCTAAACATAAGAATGAGGAAAAAGCGCCATAATGCAAGTGACAAATTTAAATCTGTGACTCTTGGACACAAAGGCCTCCAAAACAAAAAATAGGCTAAACATTAGGTCAGAGGTCACTAAATCTGTCCAAAAGTATGCCATATCATGCCTCCTGTTCTGAACAAGTTTTAATAAGGAATATAGATGCACGATGAAACCAGAACAACCAAACAAAACAAAAAAAACATGAAAGAAAACAAGACATTAAGACATGTCTCGATTGCACTTTATTTTACAGTATGTGCACTTTCAATGTCCTTTCAGTGTACTTACCAAGAAAGCACTGAATAATATAAAGTAACTACATGGGTTAAGGTTAGGTTTAAAAGGTTAGTTCACCGAAAAATGAAAATAATGTCATTTATTACTCACCCTCAAGGGTAGGTTCAGGACTAGTACCTAGTTATTACCCAGTTATTGTAATTACTACAATAAGTATTTAGCATGTACATGCGAAACAGGACTGTAAATTAAAGTGCTACCCATGTCTCTTTAATTATCGTTCACTGCTTACACACAATATTTAGCAAATCAAACTGATTTTCTAATAATAATAATAATAATAATGAAAAAATCAGCTGAAGATTTTGTTTTCCACTAATAATCTTTTTACCAAGATACACCATTTACTTCAGAACCAAAATTGCATAAAACATTAAAGCTTGTTTTTTTATTTAGTTTTTAGTATAATTAGAGAGGTTTATACTTAAAATATAGAAAGCATTTGCCAATTTGATACCAAGAACAAACAATTCAAGATATAGTCTCTGAAAAGAAGACTTTCACGATTAAATTTTTCTTGTTTTAAGGATATTCAGTTTTTTTTTTACATGCAATTTATGGGATGACAATATACAGGTATGCTGAAGGATATCATGTTTATTTGCCACTGACTGCCTTTAACAAATTTCTTTTGACTATCTAAGATTTGGTGCCACAAACCTTTCAATCTTTAGCAAATCCAGTGACTGTTTCTTCTGTAAGCCCTCATTGTAGCAGCCTGGTAAACGCTTTAATTCCTAGCAGATTGAATTTTGATTTTTTTTTTTTTTTTTTTTTTTTTTATTATTATCATTTGTAAAAAATAATCCTTAAGGCCACAAACCTCACAGTGAGTCCAGGCTTGGTTTTAAACCAGGATTAATGTTCTACAAACCCTGGGAAACCTTAAGAAGCTTGAACTACTAACACAGTTGGACTCGTAACACCACGCACACCCACGGAGAAACGAGGCTACGGATGCTGGTGTACCTGTTTACAAGCCACGTCATGTATAAACTAATAAGTCTTAATTTATTGGGCTAATTTGCCTAATTACACTTCATGCATGACAACAGCCTCAAGAAATGATGTCAAACTGATGAGCATGACCTACATGTTTCGAACGAAATGCTCAAATCTCTGAGGTTCACACCTTATATGTGAGCAGTAATGAGACCTTCCTGGACAACATATTTATTTTATATAGTGTCCTGCAGTGTATTTGCTCTCGAACAGCTCACTAACACACTTGACCTTAGGCAAACCTTTAATGTTGTTACGACGTGACTAACGTTGGGTTACGTGAAGCCATAAGAGCGAACTGACAAGATCTAATTGTATTAGCCCGACATGCACGTCCTACAGCAAGAGGATTATGGCAGTGAAAGACGGCCACATTTCTCATGCCAACGACCCCGTTGTGACCACCCCACCCAGCTGAGCCCCTCTGACAGACACATGGGCCATTTGCAAATTAAAAGGGGCTCAAATTCTCTCACTAAATGTGCTGTGCATGTGTGAATGGGCCGTAAGTTTTTCTTTCAGGAAATAGTAATAAAGGACAGAAAGAGAGGCAAGACATAGATACGTCAGTCATTGCCTTGGTAATGCAAAAGTTTACAGACGACATGAGAAGCAAATAGTGACCGTGTTATGGAGAATGATCAGATATTTATTATTAATTTGTGTTTACGTCGCTCTAATAGTGTGCTTAGCCAGCTATGAAGAAACTGGTAGCCAGGCAACAGACAAGTGACCAATCCTGTGTGGTGACGACACATTCTACCTGCATGTGCCAACTGTGCTGAGAATTACGGGTAATGGTTGGTAATCGTGTCATGCCGTACCAGGCTCAAATGGAAATATAACTGGAACCATTCCTTAACATTCTTATAATCGACAGTGGAAAAGCGGTTATAGATATCACCATACTTCCCAGTTGATTGATTAGAAGAATTAAACTCACTTGTTTTCTGGGTAACACTTTAGTTTAGGGTCCAATTCACACCAGTGCTGGGGTAACTCATTATAAGTAACGCAAGTTACGTAATCAAATTACTTTTTTCAAGTAACTAGTAAAGTAATGCATTACTTTTAAATTTGCAACAAAATATCTGAGTTACTTTTTAAAAAAAGTAATGAAAGTTTCTTTGTTTTCCCATTTATTGGCTGACAATTGACACATATTAATGCCTTATTCTGCATGACCATATTCTACATCCCTTAATCCTACCCAATACCTAAACTTAACATTACCTTACTATTAATAAGCAGTAATTAGTTGTTTATTGAGGCAAAAGTCGTAGTTAATAGTGAGAATTGGGCCCTAATCTAAAGTGTGACTGTTTTCTGTTGTTTTAATATGCAAATGAGCCATTATCCAATTAAATATGCACTGATTTGCATAAGTTTACAGAAGAGAAACAGAACAGGCTTGTTATATAAAACCATGCAAATTATATATGAACAAGCACCCTTGTGAAAACCTTCAGAACACACATAGGAATGCAAGTTTGGTAAGTGCTACTAAAGTGGGTGTTTCTGGCTCGGTGCATGAGGGAAAAACTCATTTTGAGAAAGCAGCCTTTAAAGATAAGTATTGTGATTGAAATCTGAAGTGTAATAAAGGTGTAATTTTAGATGATTTCTTTCCGCTAGTCTGAAACAACACATTATGAAAAGCCAAATAGCCCAAAATTTCAAAACTGACCAGTGGATGAGAAAACAATGTTTTAGCCTGTAGACAGAGTAAAAAACTTTCAAAATGAAGACAGAGCTGGACTGCTGTCACACAGCATTGCAGTTCAAAACCTTCCAACCTCACAACTAGGGAGTATTATACAGAAACTGTAACACAAGTAGGTGGAAACAAGGCTCTTGAGAGACTGAGGCGAGAATGAGAGAGAGAGATAGAGAGAGAGCACCATTTACCGGATTCCCAGCTGCCATGGCTGACAGTAACCTCTGCCTCCATTTGTCCTTCCCCAGTTCCCCGCTCTCGTCCACACCTCTCTCAGGCTGGAACACACAGATCTTAACCGTCACACAATCGCTGACGATAGAGGACAAAACTCTAGCTAACAATGCAAATCTCGGTTTTCCATAAACCAGACCAGATCTTCCTTTTTTCTTGGGCATCACCAACGCAAAGCGCAGCCTACGAGCCCCAAAGCGCCGGTGCCAAATGCTTCAGGCCGGCGCAGTGCATGATGGGAAGGCTGTGCAAAAGGCCCACAGCATTTGGCACCCCCTCATCTCTGCCCCTACAACCATGGCAGTTCCCTTTTTGACTCTTTTCAATAAAGCATTTGCATATAGCTCCTAAGCCAGAAGCCAAAAGAAAATATATTTAGATCTTTTTAAGTCAGCCATTAATGAAATGCATTATGCATAAAGCAAGTAAAAAACATCCTGCCCACCTCATTTTTGTTCTTCTTATTTTTCTTCTTCCTCTGCCTCTTCTGAAGGAGTATTGTTTCGTATTTAGGTCTGGGATGCTCCTAAAGACAAGAGGACAAAGAGGCAATTGCTTTCCGCTCTGTGCCAGACCCAGTGGACTGCTGAAGATAGAGGAGTTTCAAACCATTCAAACAGGTCAAAAAATCCAGGGCAACACAAGGACACAACGCAAAGTCAGACTCAACATCTCAAAGAGCAGAGTTTCAAACATAAAAATCAAACCTTCGCTTTTTCCTGGCGGGAAAGATTGCGTTTAGAGAAACAACAAGTTAACATATTGGTGAGTCCATTTTTTGGCCGAGACCACATGAGGACATTCACACACAGAGTTGGGGGATAAAATTTAATACTATCGGATAGAGACGCCACCATTGTGTCGCATCATATAACAGTCAGTATTAGTCATTTTCAGTCGGTCAGTGTCGAACAAACACTGTGTCATTGAAATCAGCTTTTGGCAACTGCGCTGTAGTCCAGACAGGCAAACACTAGTGAGTAACGTAATGTGACTGTGTACGTGTGTGAACGTACCTCCTCCTCCTCCATGCCTGTCAGATCCCAACTATAGTTCAAACTGATTTGTCTGCGCTTCCAGTGCTCTAGAAACATGGCAGCTAAAGACAGAGAGAGAGAGAGATGAGGCGTACAGTAAATGAGTGCTGACAAATATGAGACTTATGGGAAAAGAGAAGCAAAAGATGATTTATAGCAGGCAAAATGTCATGTAAGATAAATCACATCTCATCTACAAAACCATTAAAGGGACACTAAGAATGAATTATTCTGCTTGTTCAGTTTTATTGAATTGAATAAAACGAGTTAATCCAAAATTAATCCATTTGAGTTGAAACATAAATGATTTTTGTTGTGTTAAAGTAGCATTATAAATCTGGGAACACAATTTCCACTTCCCATCATGCTTTGCATTGGGCTGGATAGGGAGAGTAAATGTTGAAATCAAGTGTTATTTTATGCATTTTTTTAGCATGATGAGAAACTGGTGAGACTTGTTATTGTTTAATGCTCTATGATATTGGTAATTAAAGGAGTTTCTGTAATGTTAGTGGATTTCAGGGTTACCATTGTGGTGAAGTATTGAGATATGCTTGAGGACCTGCTAATAAAAATTCAATTTTAAGTTGCTTTAATAAAAAAGTAAGGACTATGGGATGCTGTTGATGTAACCAGTACCATCTTCTGACTGCCAACACCTAACTTGTATGTGTAAAGTTTTATTTACTTTGCTAGTATGTTATTTTCACAACCTAAGTTTAGTTGGGTTTAGTATTTGTGTAGAGATAACATGTCTCCATCATGTGGAACCACCATTTATGAATAATTTTGTCATTATTTACCAACTTTTATACAATTCCAAATATATATGATCATTTTTCTTCAGTCAAACACAAAAAGAGATGTTTAGCAGAATGATCATGATGCTCTTTTCCATCCTATAAACGTAGTCCACATGATGTGTACTATATAATACAAGTCTTCTGAAGACGTTTGATAGCTTTGTGTGACCGACAGACCAAAATTTAAGTCGTTATTTGCTGAGAATCTTCTTCACAGACCCTGATCACTGTATGTGTCTCTTTTTTGGACAGCCCCAGTTTTCATTCACTTCGATTATACTTAAAATCTATAGCTATGTATGTAAGTAAAGCTAGGATATTCCTCAAAAACATACCTTTTTTCACTGAAGAAAGAAATTCATATGAGTTTGGGATAAGATGAGGGTAAGTAAATGATGACAGAATTTTTGGGGGCGAGCTATCCCTTTAAATCCTCACAGCAAAGGCCTAGACAGTGTGTGTGTGTGTGTGTGTGTGTGTGTGTGTGTGCTTTGAAATGGCATTGGATGGCTAATCAATACATCTCAGCACCTACATATGAACAGTTGCACTCTCTCTACACGCTGCTGGGGGTCTCTGTATGAGTAATAATGTATAGCTTCTGCTACCCCACGCAGGTGCCAAAGACGGGTCAGTGTCAGGAATTGAGCAGTTTCACAATGCCTCCATCAACCAGGCCCGGGGATGCAGGCAGTGACAGAAAGAGGTAACACTACTCTCTGGCTATTCAACATCTCTTCAACTCCATCACTATGGAGACTGCAGCACTTCTGCATGTTAATGCTAGCCGCTTGAACTGGTCTCATATTCAACAGGACTAAATCAAGCTCTTCAAGTAAATAATATACAAAAGTAGCTAACATCTAAACTAGGGAAATCATTCTTGTGTTCAAAAACAAAGACAGAGCGCAGGGTAATGAAAAGTTGAGATGCATTTAAAAATATGCATTTATTTTGATTTCTATCTTCATGCTTTTGTATGCCACAATAATTACCTTTACATTTTTAATCATTTGACACCCCTAAGTTAAATGCTGATGTATGAATTGTATGAGTACTCATCGCATGTCACTAATGGAATAAAACAATAGACATCAAGATAATGAAACGAGAGGGATTTTGGGTCGTACCCCAGAGGGACATGAAGATGGCGAAGAACACGGTGGCCGGGTTGTCAAAGAGATGGCTGGCACGCGCTGTGCCACACGCTGTGCTCAGATACCAGTAGTCACATGCCCGATCGCAGAGGGGACACATAGTGAAGTTCTGATCCTCGTCACACATCTCCTGGCTGGCAGAAACACACACACACAAAATTAGACATGGCCATGCAACAGTCTAACGAAATAAATTAATTATAGCCCTGATATGGTGCAGCGTGTTCATCCATCAGCGTGGCCCAATGTCTAAAGTATCAATTAAAAATGCAACACTATTTTATCTTGTGACCTTGGAAAAGGTGGCTGCACTGGACAGAAAAAGTTCACTGCGGTTTCGAAAAAAAAATCATCTGGTTCACCAGGTACTCGCACAAGTACTTACATTTAAACGGATCACAGTATTCCCCGTGCTTCCCTGGGATGTTTCAGTCACAAATGCATGCTGAGCACATTCTTGCAATTCTAGCATTAATTAATACCATGAATCAGACGCAACAACATAAACACGAGAACTATGTTCCTTGATTCTAATTATCACTTTAATATCAGTGGAATATAATAATCACAGTCAGTTACTCTCAACCTGGCAGCTGCTGCGTGTCCACCCACAACAGGGACCCGTGCCCAGCTCTCGATGGGCTTTACTGGCACATACCTAGGTATGTTAGTTTCCACAGTGGCCCAGCCGTAGAAGAACACGATGATGCCCACCACAGATGCAGGGATCAGAAGCTGAGTATAGACACCAAGCCAGGCAAAGTAGAGACCTATCTTCTCCCCAAAGTACTTCCTAAAGTTTACACAGAAAACATGGGAGAGTGCATTGCATCAATGAAATATTAATCCAACTATATTATATTTAATATTAATCCAACTATATTATCCAACTAAATTAAATTTAAATGTATTTTTAAATCAAATTCATTTGTACTCTACATTTTAATGCAAAATTAAAAAAAAAAAAAAAAGTTAAAAAAAAAAAGTTAAATTATTATGCATGAAGAATGCATGTTTTTTCCCCCTTCTTGTGATATGTCAACACAGGTCAATTTTGGCCTGCAGGCACTGATTTGGGCATCTCTGATTTACAGTAAAGCAATGCGTCAAAGTGATTTGACAGTTACCTGATAAGATCAACAGGCTGATACTTGTAAAAAGCACCATATCTTGCCCATTCATCATGTAACAGCTGAAACAGGTACAAAAAAATACAGAATTTGACAATATTCTCCTTTCTGATTCACTGGGGGGAAAAAAAGCAACACAATAGCAGCATACTTGTCTGTCGTTCTTCTCCTCAGCTTGTCCAGTGGGGTGAAAGTCTCCCTGTAATTATACAAAAACATATTTCAAGTCAGCCTGACAGGAGAAAGAAAGTACAGAAGAATCCAGTAAAAACAACTCACATCGTGCAGCGGGAATGCTGAGTCATAAATCCCATTAGCAATCAGCGTGGTGATACCTGCAAGGCAAAAAAGAGAGCACCTTAAACTACTCGACATCATCCGCGGGAATAATGATTGACTGCTATGACTTTAAAGTGACCCAACTTCATTGCTTTTGGAAAGCCGGCAGCCCGAGTCCTGGAGGCGGTAGACAGCTGACATGTAGAACACAGGCTTTAATCAAAGTAATTAATCAGTCCTCAAAGGAACGACACGTACGCTCTGGTGATTAGCCCTCAATTAATAAAGTAGTTCCCCAGCAACAAGCTGGAAAGACCACCACTACCCACCGCCCCCCTCTTTCCACCTCAATGGACCCGGCTTCAATTCGGATCCCAATCCCAGAACTTTATGACCCAATTTACTCATGAAACCAAGTGAGAGAAAGTCTGAGCGACAGAAAGACAGGGAGGGGTAAGGATGGAGGACTAAAGAGAGCATCAAGCCATCCCTTCTGCCGGATAGCCTCGATCTCCCAATAGCCCCCGGTGGTCCGTCTGTGCAGTGGCTTGGTCCAAGGGAGCATATGGCATGGGCTTGTGTTGCACCGTCCCAACTGCACCGGGCCCACTTCCAAAGCTCACATTCTGGCCCTGACTATCCTGAGGATTCCCTGAACACTAGTCCATACTTAGGTTATGGATTAACGTATTACTAACCCATGGTTTGGCAGGTCCGTGCGCAGGCGGTGCGTCTGAGGATTTCATACACCTGGGGCAGACAGCAAGAGAGAGAAAGAGTGAGAGAGATACAAGCAAACAATAAACCTGTAAATTGTTCCTGGAAAACTCCCGGTGGAATTGGTTTCCTAGAACGGTGCCTAGAGACGGCAGTCTCCTGCTGCTAGCAAATAACTTTTGTTCCCTCTTGTATATCGTGTTCTCTTCTCAACAATCAAAGAACACGTATCACATTGTACCATTCTGGCTGAACAGAACTTTCACAAGTGAAGCAAAACAGACTCACTATTCGGCTCCTTGTGGCATTGTCGAAGAAGGTGTCCTTTGACTTGATGTTGTACCTGCAAAAAGGCCAAAAATAGCGATGATGAGACATCCATGAGTTACACAGATTCCTTTGGCAATCAAACAAATCCTGTCAAGTCCTCTAAGAGAGGAAGAAAATCCCTTGCGGCCCACGATGACATTTAACCCCACATCACCCCAACCACGCCAGGCTCTCACAGGTGGAGCTTGTCCCGGGAGAAACAGTGAGAGAGAAACTTGGTCCGGCTGTGCTCTTCCTCCTGATGGGGTACTTTGGGCTGGAACGGTTGATTTAACTTGCGCCACACTTCGTTCATGGTGGCCGCCAGACCTTTTTCTTCCCTCAACTCGTAACTCTGAACAAGAGACAAAATTTTTACGGTCAAAATCAGCAACAAAGCATCAGATCATCAATCAGCATCATTCTTTTGTGCTTTTCCCTCTTTCCCTTACATACATCAGAGAAACACTACATAACGCAAGCAGGGACTTCTGAGGGCTTGTGGAGAACTCACATAAGGACATCCCGAGGGACTTGTGTCTGTCTTGAGACTAAGAGAAAGCTCTGCTGTATCCTACCTTTTTGGTGGGCACCTTGATCTTGAGAAACTCTGCCTCTCTGCTCAACACCTGCCAAGGTGCATGTAGCCGGATGAAAGCATGACCATGAGCCTTGTTCTAGGGAAAGAATCAAAGAGAAAGGTCTTGACATACTGCCTCCATGTTGATTCGCATCATTTTATGAATAAAAAGTTACAATCAGAGAAATTAAAAAAATCCTAAAGCATAAGCAACAAGCCTGTTCTTAAAGGCATAGTTCACCCAAAAATGAAAATTCTGTCTCACCCTCATGTCGTTCCAAACCCGTAAGACTTTTGTTCATCTTCTGAACACAAATGAAAATCTTTTAGATAAAATCTGAGAGCTTTCTGTCCCTCCATTGACAGCTACGCAACTACCATTTTGATGCTTCAAAAAGATCGTAAAACTAATCCATATGAATTGAGTGGTTTAGTCCAAATTTTCTGAAGAGACTCAATCGCTTTATATGATGAACAGATTGAATTTAGGCTTTTATTCACATATAAACATTGATCAGTGAACATAAAGAGAAGCTCAACTGAACCTGCTTGATGCGCGAGAACAAACCTCATTGGTTCTTGCAGATGCTCAAATGTGATTCGTAACACAGGAATGAACCTCATTGGTTCTTGCACGTCAAGCAAACATGCTTAAGCTTCCATTTACCACAACTGATGTATGAGTTTATTTGCATTGATGAATGTTTATATGTGAATATAAGCCTAAATTCAATCTGTTCATCATATAAAGTGATCAAGTCTCTTCAGAAAATTTGGACTAAACCACTCAATTCATTTCAATGGAGGGGCAAAAAGCTTTCCTATTTCGTCAAAAAGATCTTCATTTTTGTTCCAAAGATGAACTAAAGTCTTACGGGTTCGGAATGACATGAGGGTGAGTAATTAATGACAGAATTTTCATTTTTGGCTGAACTTTCCCTTTAACATAGACTTTGGTTGAGGAGAATCGAGACAAGATTAACACTGACCCGTATGCATTTCCAATGGAATTTTGACTTACCATATTATTTTGGTATTTAGTTTGTGTTAACTGTAAAATTGTACCTTTAGTGGTATAACAGCTTGTCATTGAAGCTGTACCCTTAAAGGGACAACATTGTACCTTATCTACCCCTAAAATGTGCACATTAGAGTTGTAAAATGTACTCTTGAGGTACATTTGTTAACCTTTTAGAGGTAAATAAGGTATAAAGATATCCCCAGTTAAGTTATTGTCCCCCTAAAGGTACGATTTTTGCACTTTTTTCTAGGAGTGTGGGAAATGCATTTGTGCAAATTCTTAAATGCTTTCATTACATGGAAAACAAGAAAACAACGGAATCCAATGCAGCCCCTTTATCCATTCTAGTAGGTTTTTGGGTCATGGATTTTACGGTTAAAGTGCATAAATATGTTACTTGAGCTGCAAAGTTGTCTAAATTATCTCTTTTAGGTAAGGCTATTCTAGTTTCTACATTCAGTTACACCATGTGAAGTGAAATGAAGTGTTTAAGTGTTGTCATTATACTTGCATATTTTAAACACTAATTTTCAGTGCTGCCCTCTTGTCTCTTAGGTTTCTACAAAAAAATATTTTAAATGCATTTCATATTCTTTTAAACTTACTGTAAAAATTATTGCCAGTGCTAATCGACAGCATGCTACAAACACATAAACTGAAAATAACCCAGAATAGGCCATATCGATGTCAAAAGAGTGGCAGATTGTCATCAAGCCCGTCTGAGAGTCCCTAAAGAGGGACTATATATATTACATAAACTTGGGGGGTATGGAAATGATCTCTTTTTGCAAGTTGTAGCCATGAAATCCAACACTGTAGCTACGTTGTGCCCATACAGAGATGACAGTAACTGTATCTGTCTGGCAGTGGTCAGCCATGCCATCTAAAGAAGCATGTGTTAAGAAGAAAGGAAGATGAAACTGAAAGAGACATTGAGATGATATGAGAGTGATGAGACAGAAAGAGATGATGGAAACCTGAGGACATCCTCACCGCCCCCTGCGTTCCAACACCATGGGTGTTTTTTCTCTGCCCCCTCCACACATACACACACCCACAAAGGAGAGATAAAAATAACCTGTGGATCTGAGAAGGTTAATTAGGATAAGATATTCCAATTAGTACTTCATCTCAGCAGGGTAAGGCAATTAGGTCGATTTGAGCACAGTCTGAGCGGGAGCCATCACTGCAGAAACTGGCTGCGACTGACATTTGAGGGGCTCCCAAAGACCCGTGAGCGGAAACAGCTCTTCGTGGCAGGTTGAGCCCTGCCTTTGACATTTGGCATAATTAACTCAAGCAAAGAGCTGAGAATCAACATCTCTGAATGGACGCAATCCTGAGAATTCACGGCTCACACCAAAGATGCAAACTCTAGCCTGAGAATCGAACTGAAGTCGCACTTAGTCACAAACAGACTGACTTCACAATTAAAGACTTGCGAACAGACTTTAGGTCTACAAGGAGAAGACACTGTTCAGATAAAAGTCTCTCGCACATGCTGTAACTCTAGTGATGCGGTCAGTTTCTCCTTTATTACACAGCAGTGATTCAACATGGTGACTGAAAAAAGTGTGTTGGATTTACATGATTTAATCTTCTACAACATAATTTGTTCATGTAACTTCAACATCATGGAAAGAAGTCATTTTAAGTGACCAATTAAAGGATTAGTTCACTTTAAAATGAAAATTACCCCAAGATGTACTCACCTTCAAGTCATCCTATTTGTATATGACTTTCTTCTTTCTGGTGAACACAATCGGAGTTATATTAATAAATATCCTGATGCATCCAAGCTTTATAATGGCAGTGAACGGGACCAACGAGTATGAAGCTCAAGAAAGTGCATCCATCCATCATAAACGTACTCCACGCGGCTCTGGGGGGTTAATAAAGGCCTTCTGAAGTGAAGCATTGCGCTTGTGTAAGAAAAATATCTACCTTCCGCCAGACCGCCTTCCATATGCAACTTACAAAAAACACAACTGATGTCGTGTGGAGTATGTTTATGATGGATGGATGCACTTTCTTGAGCTTCATACTTGTTGGTCCCGTTCGCTGCCATTATAAAGCTCGGATGCATCAGGATATTTATTAATATAACTCTGGTTGTGTTCATCAAAAAGAAGAAAGCCATATACAGCTAGGATGGCTTGAGGGTGAGTACATCTTAGGGTAAATTTCATTTTAAAATGAACTAATCCTTTAATCCTCAAAGTGAATTTTATATGGTTGCCTGACATTATTCAGCCATTCAAATTTCATTTATTCATCCACCAAATTTAATTTCATATATTTTACTATGTCACCACCAAATTATAAAACTGTACTAGCTAGTTAACAAACTTTTAGTTAGAATTAGCACAGATTATCATCTTAAATACTAGGAATTTAATTCTGCCCTAACAAATCTAATCTAATCTATCCAATCTATTTCCAACATAATTAAACATTAAACACTATTACATATTATCAAGCCTCCCCTTTTCTCATCTTGCTCAAAAACACATAAAATAACACTTAATTTCAACATTTACTCTGTAGATTCCACCATATACAAAGCATGCTGGGAACTAACAAGAACCGCCCAGTTTTAGTTAATGCAACACAAATCATTCATGTAAACCCAACACAAACGGATTAAGTAAACTTCAATTTTACATATATTTAAGTAGTTTGAACACAATCCAATTAAGTTAGGACAAAATGTATAGCAATTGTGTTGCTGTAGCTCATTTTAATTAATCTGAACAAGCAGCAAAAATATTTTTTTTTCAGTGTAAATGCTTCATGCATGTATATTCCCACCATTGAGAATGCAGCACTAGTCAAACCCCAAAAGAGATCCCTGCAGAAAAGAACAGCAATCACTAGCTGATGCCAAATTGCAAAAAACTACAGGAGAAGTCTTCTCACCACATTTTCTCTCTGTTAGGCTTTTATTTATTTTTTTATTTTATTTATTTATTGCCTCCATAGAAAGCCAATGTTATCCATCAGACTGGGGCTGTTAAGACAAACAAACACGCTGCCACTGAAACATGATACCAGCAGCAGTGACGTCCCCTTGAGCATTGAAGATATTCAAAACAAAACTTCACTCCCTATAAAATCAATCCACTAGGCAGCTCACGAATGAAACAATAAACCAAAACTAGCCTATATTCTAAAACTCCCGTTATCTGAGATGGCGTATCTGCCAGAGTGATAGTAAACTGTAACAATGTGTCGAGATAAGAGGAAGACCAAAAGTGAGACATGGTTAATGTGTGACTTGACCCGTTGTCCCTGTTCAGGCTGCCTGCAATCAAACTTCAGTTACCAGCTGAATAATTCAGATTGTCTGACTGCAAGTATTTGTAGCGGTCACAGAGCACACCTCGAAAGAACCGCCCGGGGCAAAACATTATGTAATGATGGTGATCAGACAAAGCAGGAGAAGGGTGTTGAATTAGGGTTCAGTGATCATGATAATGAAGATGATGAAAGTCATCATGACAAAGCTTGTCACTACAGGCACATCTTGCCACCTTACCAGGCTTCCCACTGGGAAATGATGCTACAGAGTGCATTGTTTCATACCTCAATGTTAAGCATGATAAAAAATGTTTACATGGTAAAAACACCCCAAATTGTTTTATAAAAGCAATTCGAAATGATCTGAAACACTCAGATGATTAAGTCAGTGTTAGAAAATGGGGAATCTATCATTTACAACAATAGCAAACCGTTAAATTTAGAGCAGAAATTTGGTCCCTTTCAGGCTAGGGTACAGTTAACTCAGTGTGCTGTCAAAGGCCGGTTCACAGCTCTTCTGTGAGAGAGTAGACAATCACTACTATTACCAGCCTGATAATCTTACTTGGCTTCACACCACAAGCATTCACGCTCTTATCACCCTACAGATGAAGACACACAGTACAAAACAATCACAAAGACAGAGACGCACAATAACAAAGTGTTTTCTGCCATAGTCTATGAGACAAGAAAGCATGTCAACTAGCTTTTTAAGTAAACGATTTGGAGAGTTCATCTAATTCCCCAGATACAACATAAAAACAAGCTCACTAGCAGCAGATGAAGAAGAGTTCATTTGGGACCATTAATAATACCATACAAATTCAGTCCAATTACTACATAATGGACGATGTTTAAGAGTAATGGCTCACATAACAAAACAATGATATGTGGATGATTCCCAAGTTGGTCTGATGCCCTGTGAAATGGTAACTCTATCCAATACCAGGCGGCATAGTAGGACTTGGAAAGACTAACTAGCTCATAATTCACACACACACATACACATTTAAGTAAACAATCTTTAGGAAACCAAATTAGAGTCCCTTTTCTTAGTCAAGATCTTATTTCCTAAGATTTCTTGGCTATGGAGAGAAACGGTCACTCTTGAAGACCATGATTGATATTGTTTTTGACAAGGCACAACTCCACTGATCTAAAGTGACAGCTTTCTGTAAAATTAGCAGCAGATGTGGCCCTTACAAAGATCAAAAATACAATTAGATGCATCTGGCTAAAGCAAAATCAATTAGTAACACTTTATTTTACAGTGTCCTTCTTACACGTTACATGTAGCTACTATATGGTAATTGTGCGTAATTACATGCATCTAACCCTAAACCACAGCCTAATCCTAATCCTAACTCTATAGTAACTACATGTAGTTAATTCTTATTACTCAGTACTTAAATCTATAATGACACTGTAACACAGACACCTTAATAAAGTGTAACCAATCAATTCATTCTTGAATGAAGGCATGTAATATTCCATGGTAACACCATAAATAAGATCTATTCAGCTTCCTCTCACCTCTTTATCACGCTCAATTTCCAGCCCAGCATCCTTTAAATTGCCTTCAAACTCCTCTCGGATCATGATTTTCTCCCCATCGGCGGGGTCCGGGGGTCCGACGTCCACCACCACCTCCGCAGGTTCATCCTTCCCTCCCTCTGGGTCTTTTTCCTCCATTCCTAAAGGATAACTACCATTGGAGATGGTGGACAATCTGTGTTGACTAGGAGAGCCCCTGACGAAGGAACGTTTTCGGTAGTGGTACACCAGCACATAGTCCACTTTCCTTCGGCCGTCAGCAAAGTACAGCCGTTTGCGAGGGTCCTGGTCCACGTCCATCAGGCTATTGGCCACCTGAACAGGTGAGAGGAGAATACAATGTACCCAGGCTCAGTGTTCATCAGCAGTGTGTGTGCATATCAAATTCAACTCAGAAGAAAGGGAGGAGGGAGTATGGTGAGGATAGATGTAGGTCAGACTATTGCTTCTTAATTTGGCTGCTCTCAATACAATTTAGATTGAAAGTGTGAAGGCAATAGACACCTTTCATTGATGCCATTTATTTCTGGGTTATCCTTCATTCAATTCACTGGCTGTAGAACTCAAGCTAACCTGCTTGAGTATTGCTACTAGTATTCTAGTAGTACTATTCTTGAGAAATCAAAAGCATACTCACATGTATCTTGTTGTCACTTGTCTGCAGCATGTTGTCACACTTAAAGAAAAACACAAAAACAAGATGAAACTGCAACAGTTCCTCGGCGTTCCCGGGAAATTGTGTGTGTTTCTGGTGGCATGCCCGTTTCTGATGTCACCCTACAGAGACGGCACCATCCATCTTTCCCTCTGTTTATCCATCGATCTCGCAAAGCATGAAATCCATCCGTCTGTCTGATTTTGGCACCGTTGACTGGGAAGCGCAAAGCTTTGCTTCACGCACAACAGAACGCATCTCCACAGAAACTTCTGATTTGTCCCTGACTAATTGTCCCTGGAGGAATACCTGCGCGTCTCCAAGCGCCAGAGCGCATCATTACGCGCCGGAGGGGCTTGCGCGCGCGTGTAAAGATGGAGTCGCCAACAGGTTGAAAAGAATCTGCGCACATCCGTTTAATGCATAAATCGTCCTCTACGAAATAGCGCTTGCTTTAAAGCTTAATGTAAAGGCTTCAGTGGGGCTAAATGCCCACATAAGCACAATGTGCTTGCTTCTACATTTAGAAAAAAAAAATTGTTAGATATTGATAGAGTAACACATTACTTGTTGTTAAAAGAAATTATAACAGAAGGTAAAAATCATTTTAAACTGATATAGTGTAAAATAGTGCAGATAGTGATCAGGCAGAATTTGACACTTTATGCAAAAACTCTTGACATAAGATGTTTTTTACTTACTTATTAAGGACACTAATTAAAAATAACCACTTCATGAAATAGTTTAAATTTCGGGTACACTTTATTTTAAGGTGAGGTAGTTACATTGTACTAACTCAAATAAGTACTGAGTAATATTAATTAACCACATTTACTTACTATAGAGTTACAGTTAGGGTTTGGTTTAGGGTTAGTTACTTGTAATAATTATGCATAAATTATGTTTTATTAACAAAGTTCGGGAGGAACAAAGTCAAATAAGCTATCCAATTATCACATCATCTCAACCAGCTGTCAACAATCAGTAATCACTCTGTGTTCGGGCCAAATACCGAGCTCTGAGCCCTCTCCCGGGACAGCACGCCAAATACGTATACCATTTATTTTATCTGACTTATTTGTAAGTGTGAACTCGTGAATTTACTGTTATTACTATAGTAAGTACATGTTGTAACATGTAACTACGTCACCTTAAAATGAAGTGTTACCAAAATTTCTTGTTAATTTTTGTCACATTTGGCATTTCATAACATCTCCAATGTTCAAACTGCTCCTTCTCCTGCTTTAATAAACAGACATCTTGGAGTACAGAGTACATATTTCATAAATTAATCTCCATTGTGATTGAGACCACTTTGCGCCTCCATTGCAACAAACCTAGTCTGATTTAGTCCATGCATTTTGTATATTTTTCCTCTGCCATCCTAGCAGTGTAAATTTATTAAGATAATTTCAGGGTTTCTCACTAGCAACAAAAAATATGCAACATTTAAAATTTTCCTGTAGCCTACATCACATTACCTCATTTTTTGTGACTGCACATGCTGACATCCTGGATCAGGGAAATTTTCCCTTACACAGAGACCAACAGGTGGTAGTAAAGTGTTGTAGTGGTGGTGGTGTTTGTTGTTATTTAGAGATTTGGGGTGCCTTTAGCGCCATTGTATCCAACCCCTTTGCCTCTATTAATATAGGCATCCTTTAGGCCCTGACATTTTATTTCTTTGAAGTAATCTACATACACATAACACACAAAAAAATGAATTTATTTGCCACTTATATATGTTCAGCAGGCTACTCACATGATGCCAAGACTCTTCAGTGGAGTCAAACGGATCATCAAAGGCGCAGCTGATGGAGTTCATAACTTCAGTCTCAGATATTTCCCTTATATCACTGCAAATAGAGGAGGACTCACTCAAGGCAGTGCTGACTCCATTCAGAACACAGTTATGCGCCTCTGTTGATGAGAAACAGAGAAGATTTAATCTCAATTAATACCCATGCATTTAACATTTATATTGATTTTACTTTGAGAATGTGAATACGCAGGGTTAAAGGTGCACTTCTACCTCAAAAGACCTCAAAAAGAGACTTCAAAAGTGAACTCCTCCTAACTCTTTGATCACAGAAAACAAAAAACACATATCTCTTTTCATAAACCAAACTAGTCAAGACCAATAGCAATTCCAAAACAATCAAAACAATTAGCTATATTTTTATTTCGATAAATAGGCTATATATTCTATATATATACATTTAAATAAATGTCATCTCTACAGGCACTCTTCATCGGTAGCATGTTGTTATCCGTTGCTTTAAAGCCTCTGGTGCACTTCATAACTAATGTCAGGAGCTTTAAACGTACTGTATAGCCAATTATCTGTGGACAGGGTTTGTCATGACTTACCAACATACGAACGGGATCCATTCACGGCCATGTCTCCGGTGAGCTGAAGCGCAATCAGGTATGGGGTGACTGAAGACTGTGAAGGCGCAAAATCCTCTCCAGGCTTTGGCCAGGCTTAATTTAATACCATGACTGCTGGAGAGAGAGAGGGCTTATGATAGTGCCAAACTTTAACTAATTTCCAGGACCTTCTGTCACGGGTGAATATAGCCCACATACCATCCAGTTCCACCACAGATGATTGTTGTCTACCTAGGACTGCCATATTTTGTAATCAGATTAGATGTAGTATCTATCTATCTATCTATCTATCTATCCTCTAAAAATTGAAGTGTTTATTTTGGCTGACAGCATCATTAAGATGATGCACTTGCCACTCAGGTTGCACACTAAAATATTAGGCCCAGCAGCCTTTAATGTGTTGCTGTTTCATACAGAACATCAGAAGACCAGTAAAACATACATTTGAACACATAATTATCATGCTTTTCCTGTTGCCAAGATACATTCTATATCTAGGTCTATAGGAACTCTGCACATTCAGACGTGGAATTTCCTCCATTCAGAAGCGGTTCTTATACCCCTCAGAAGCTCACCCACACAACTGCTCTCGATTTGCTTGATTTCCTCTTGGAAACAAGAATGGGGAGTATGCCACGTTTAACTCTTCAAAAGCCTGCCCGTTAAATCAGCCCTGATGCTCTCATTCATTTCACACCTTTTACTTATAGACATATATGCTTTACTACTCACAAAGGTCTGGAGGGTACATCTAGCCCACTGGAAAAGGAGGGATTTGCACTATGAAGCCATAATTTGTACATGTATGTATTTATCTTAATCCATTCTCTATGCAAACGGTGGGAGGTTAAGGCAAGGTATTGATCAAAGTCAACAGTAAACAGGCAAACCAACATGTATACAGTGAATTAATGTGTGTTTGTGGAACATCTGAGGTTTGAGGATGTGGGCTCTGATGCGACATTAGCGCTCTCTTGTGGTTTTAAGTTGTTTGTTCTTTGATAAATTCATCAGAATCTTAGCAGTGTGTGCCCTCATGTGGTCAACAATCAACATTGCATCCTAAATATAGCTCATATTTTTCTATTCCATTTGAGTGCTGTTGTTTCATATAGACAATTAGTTTGTCTGAAGTTTCAGAATGTGCATCTTCAAACTACATTTAAGCAATATAGTTTTGTCTGAGAACCACAAGAGGGCGCTGTTAATGCAGCATCCTCACCACCACGATCCTCCAATGCCCTGCACTCAAAGACCTCTTTTTTTCAAAACTGTCTTTGTGCCAGTATGAATACAGAGTTGTTTTGAAGAGAGATCCTTTCACATAAGGCCTCAAATCGACCCTTCTTTTTCCCCTTCCCTTCTCACTCTCTCTGTTTTTAGAATAAATCAGTTGAAGTTCAAATCCATTTTAAGAAATGTCAAGGAAATGCTTAGGCTAAACATTATAAATATCATCCACAGTACACTCTTAAAAATAAAGGTCCCAAAAAGTGGGTTTTCACAGAAGAACCATTTGAGTTTCCCAAAGAACACGTGTAGAACATTTTAACAATCTAAAGTTTCCGTGTTAATTAAAGGTCCTTCATGGAGCCATAGATGGAAATAAAGAACCTTTGTTTAGTGTAGTGCACAAAGTTTTAAAACGTAATTCAAATACAACAGTGTAGCCAAAAGTAGCCAATTCTGCAGAAAAACTGCGGACTTGGCAACACAGGTGTGAAAGATAAGATTATGCACAAGACCCGAGATTCCGATTAAAAAATATATGCAATAGGTTTCTTTAGCAAAAAGAGGATGTTTAGTTATTCTTTGACGCAGATTAGATGTGGTCATGTCTTTGCTCGGTATGTGAAAATGTGCACACATTCCATTTATTGCACTTTTTGTTGTGTTGATAAAGGTGAAAATGATTGATTACCAGTTTACACATGTCACAGAAAAAGGTGCAAAGTGCCATTTTTATACTCTGATCACAAGACAAGACAACCTATCTTGTGCTGCAGTCTGTGAAAAAGTCTACAGTCTAAAAACAAGAACAAAAGACAAGACAGAGAGATCATGAAAGGACAATTTTGACATGTTCTACAAATACCAATCATCATTTGAGTACATACAAATGCACAGTGCTACATTACATGCGATCTGGATTATGTAATCAGATTCCAAAAATTAAGTACTTGTAATTAGATTAACTTACATTTGAAAACTCATAATCAGACTACATTACTTTTCTATTTATTATATGATTACATGTTATTCTCACAAAGTAAATTATTCATTAATTCCACTTGCACTTTACAAGTCCTTTCTATAAAAAAGGTGGTAATTAAAGGTCCTTCATGGAACCATATAGTTCAAATACATCATAGCTAATTCTGCAGAAAAAATGAACACTGTTGTGAAAGGTTATGAGCCAGATTATGACTAAGAAGTACAAAATACGTTTATTTAGCAAAAAGAGGATGTTTGGTTATTCTCTGTGACGCAGATTAGATGTGGTCTTTTTGCTCAATATGTGAAAATGTTCACACATTCCATAGGGCCCACATGCATGAAATAACAGTTTAAAAAAATCAATTTGATTTTAGAGTTAACAAAACCAGGCGTTGTTCACTCAGTATCCCATCTCAAAATGAAATTACTGGTGAAATGTCACTCTGAGGTCAAACAGGTCTTGTGTCTGCATGCAGAGACCATTGAATTCAATGATCATCTTGGATGCTGAGGTGAGAAACACTGTGACTCAGTTCTATACCATCTGCCTTCTTGACAAGAGCTTCGTGAAGAAAACAGACATTTAATTTGACTTCATTCCATAACTGCAGCTCAAATATTCGGCAGTGTGATTGACAGTCATTGTTTTGTGGTTGCTGTGGGCGACGTGCATCACAGACAGAGATGGACGTGTGTCACAACACTGCGCTGCTCTGACTGTGACAGAATGGGCTCCATTGTTCCTCAACAAAATTGTCGTCCTCACTGTACTCGCCTCTCCACAGAGCCGGCACCACCAGCTTTAGGAAAAATCAATCAAAGCACAGAACTATAATTAGACAGAGGACAGACTTTGAAACAGAGCAGAAAACGTTCAGTGTGGAAGCAGCCGTGAGTAATCATTGCATAAGGTAGCAGTGCATGTTAATCATCCGCATTATCCAAGTTTTCCGTAAATGCCACATGTGGTGTGCAATGCTTTAACAAATATGATTTCAACCTTGAGTTCTGAGGAAGGAAACCACAACTGACTCATTGCAGCTACAAATTAGCTGATGTGTCATATGACTTCCTGTAATTCCTCTCTCATATCTGAGAGAGGAAAGTGCTTTCATGAGAATCTCAAGGTGGGTTTTTGACAAATTTACAGTCTGCTGTAAATGTAACCAGGGTTATTATTATAACTTAAACTAAAACCATAAAACCATTTCCGAAATTAAAGTAAACGTTAACTGAAATTAAAATGAAAATAGAAACATAAAATCTCATTCAAAATATTAATAAAAACAGAAGGATAGAAATATAACACAGTAGAACTTGTTGCTTGCATACAAATAAGATATTTGTACTGGAAAATTCTTAAATCAAGATACAGTTACTTGAGAAGCAAATGGGAAAAAAATATATATATATATTTTTTCATTCACCAATACATTTTTAGGTTTCAGGGTTTTTTTTATCAAACTTTGTTTAAAATGATTCTCAACTATGTTCTTGGAGCAAGATGCAATGAAAAAAGAAGTGTAATAATGGGAGTAATAGTTGGCAAAATTTTCATAATAATATCTATTATTTCATAGGAATATTGATATGTAATTAGGGTTAGGGTCTTTCCCTATTCACTTGTTGTGTCTCCTAAAATGCCTGATAAACAAGACTTAGTCCTGGTGTCCTCGACTGAGGACATGTATAAAAACAATGCCCTGTTTTGTAACAGAAAGTCATATTTTGATTAGAAACCCCATAACATTCTCCTGAGATGTTGATTTATAACAAACAATTTGAAAATTAGTCAGATTTAGATGATAATTATAAAATATTATCATTTTTCCATAAGAGTGCTAAATTTGATCATTCATTTTTAAAAACCAAGGAGAACTTGTTGTCTTGGTGAAACCTCCAAACATCTTTGAAAAGCCCTGAATGTGCTAAATGTGTTAAAAATGAAATCACACAGAGACATGTCACAGAAAGGTGCAAAGTGCCATTTTCTTGTGCCGCAGTCTTTGTGTGAAAGAGTTCCACAGTCTAAAAACAAGCCCAGAAGACAAGACAGAGAGATCATGAGAGGACAATTTTGACATGTTCTACAAATACCAATCATTGTTTGAATACATACAAATGCATTACTTAAATATATTTATTAATGACATAAGATGAGCATCAAGAAAGAAAGAAAGAAAGAAAGAAAGAAAGAAAAAAGAAAGACAAGAGAAGGTTACAGACAGAGCTTCTCCCTTTCTCACATGAGAGGTGGGAGTTTACCGTTATAAACAGAGTCACTTCCCCTTCAGGACAGCAGCACTGAGCCACAGACGAGCAACACAAGGACAGATACAGACCTTTGGGAATTTAAACTGAGAACAACAAAAATTTCTGTTGCTGTTTATTTGACTTATAACCTGGATATACATGATGTCTAAGTCAGGTCTGTCCAGTGGAGAGCAGTGCATCAAATACATCCTATTCGCCTTTAATTTCATATTTTGGGTGAGTTTAATACAGTTCACTCCTGGATGTTTATTTATTGCCAAAAACTGTATCAAAGCTCGTAATGTTTAATATAGACTTGCTATTCTGCCTAACCAGTAGTCTTTGAATATGCTTCATAAATAGCTAAATACTTGTTGGATTATTAACCGCGGCAAATATGTGTTAAAGGTTTGTGCTGAATTTGTTTGTCATTGATTGGCTACATTTGTCATTTCGAAAAGCTCTAGTAGCTACTATGGCGAAGGCTAATTTATTAATTTTGATTACGTAACGTGATGATCAGCATCTTGACTGATGAAACCAATAAGTTGATATGATCGCAAATTGCGTTGATTTGTTGGCAAATACATTTCTTCATAATATTCCCATAGCTAACCTAATGAAATTAAACGTAATGAAAGTGTAACTTCTTTGTACGTGTTTGTTTTTCAAAATAAAAATACGAATCGACTCATAACTGTTAGATTACGTAATTAGTAATTAGATTACGTGACTGGGTGTCGCCTCTAGGAAGGTTACCAACGTCAGCACGCGCTAATTAATATTCATAAGCTAATATTTCGCAATAGTGTGATTCAAAATCGGGCGTTATGGGCAGCTGGTAAGCAAAACATGTGAAGAACCTAAAGACAAAACATATAACTTTCTGCCATTGTTTGTTCTTTTAACTATTTTCTCGTTTTTGTTTTTAAATATTGGTTGAGTAGTTCACGAGTAGACAAGTTTTTAGACAGAAATGTGAAAACGAAGGGTATGCTCTGTTCAAGATGGTCATTTGTTCTTCATAGGAAGACGAACAAGTCAAAGTTTTGCATACCTGTTGCTAGGCAACCGCATCACTACTCCATCCCATAAATTAGGATAAATTTAGCCCCAGGAATGATCATCCCACAAAAAAAGGAAAGAAAGACAGCAACTAAATATTAAGATACCTACGCTACATGTAGTCTATAGAAATGAATAGAAAAATATACTAATAATCGATAATAGCACAGTTTGATAAGTTTGGTTTTGAAAATAAGTGCCTTACCTGGAAACTTTAAACCAAATGATTTTGTTTTTATTCAAGTAGGTTAATCTGATCCCCAGTGGGTTCATCTCATAAACTGTTGAATCTTAGGGAAAATTAAGATTTGTCCTCGCCTACCACATCCATCCTTAACCCTGTCAAGCCTGACAAATGAAATAATAGTCAGATTTTTTAAAAGTCACCTTATTTATATAGCGCTTTTTACAATGCAGATTGTGTCAAAGCAGCTTTACAGTGATAACTGGCGAATAATTTTTGCTGCACAGCAGCTCTTAAAGAAAATGGTGTCA
Organism: Ctenopharyngodon idella; assembly: GCF_019924925.1. Classification (NCBI taxonomy): domain Eukaryota; kingdom Metazoa; phylum Chordata; class Actinopteri; order Cypriniformes; family Xenocyprididae; genus Ctenopharyngodon; species Ctenopharyngodon idella. The sequence continues at coordinate 14,122,583 of NC_067223.1, forward strand.
TTGTCCAGCTTAAAGGTGCAATATGTAAGAATTTTGCAGTAAAAACCACTAGGCCAGGGTTACATATTTTGTTCACTTGAGTACTTACAACATCCCAAATGTTTGCAACTATTTGTAAATCGTGAGAAAATTGCAATTTTAACCAAGGCTCCGGGACATGTGAGGAGTCACCTGTCAATTGCATCATACCCGCGTTACCCTCGGTTTTATTTTGTAGAAATCATGGAAACACCAAAGATGCTTTAATATTTACATGTTTTAAAGGAACACTCCACTTTTTTTGAAAATAGGCTCATTTTCCAACTCCCCTAGAGTTAAACAGTTGAGTTTTACCGTTTTCGAATCCATTCAGCCGATCTCCGGGTCTGGCGGTACCACTTTTAGCATAGCGTAGCATAGTTGTGCGCAATGATATTACGCAGCGCCTGTGACCCCCTGCTTGCACAGGGAGCGTGCCTTGCAACCATGGAGACATTTGTGAGAGACGCTGCGTAATATCATTGCGCCTGCTGCACCCATGGTACGGCAGCAAAGTTCCTTGATTATTACGCCGGAATGAGAGTATAGTTCCTATCCATATCGGCCTAGAAAATTGCAACTTTTCATTTTCCGTCAGTCTTAGTACACGATGTAACTACAGAAGAGTCAAGTTTTAAATAGGAAAAATATTGAAACTCTTTGGTCATTTTTGAGCGAGATGCTAAGGGTCTAATCAGATTCAATGAACTATGCTAAGCTATGCTAAAAGTGGTACCGCCAGACCTGGAGATCAGCTGAATGGATTCGAAAACGGTAAAACTCAACTGTTTAACTCTAGGGGAGTTGGAAAATGAGCCTATTTTCAAAAAAATTGGAGTGTTCCTTTAATAGGCAAGGGAACAACGGTTTTGATATATTTATAGACAGAAAACTAATTATTGTTATATAGCTCAACACGTTTAGTCTTATAGTTTAAATCTAATTTTCTTGATTTTTCGCAAGTACCATGCTTTACCATGCCTCAGAGAAAAACACTGTTTTGTCAAGTAGCTAACATAGCATAATCAGATGCAGCTTTATTTTTAGTAACAGTAATACAGAATTTTCTCCATCATACAATACGTTTTAAAATTAATTGCATGCCATTTATCAACACAAGCCATCCAGCATTTAATATGATATTCTAAAATAGATCTATCTTACTGCAGTGTATAACAAGTGTCTCACAGCAGCCGCCGAGCGAACGCACAGAGTAACGTTATAACATTTTCAACACACTCAAATGTATCTAATATGATAAACAGAGCTGTGTTACCTCATACTCATGACCGGAAAAGCGGAAGCAGTGCCAGCGACTGTGGCATAATAAAAGTTCTGCTGCTCGTGAGGCGTGTGTTGCGCAATCGCTCCAGCGGCCTTGTTCAGCTCCCACAACACTCGGTCCTGCTCTGCTTTATACTACAGTAACATTAATAATCGCATCCATGAACATGATTTCTTCCCGAGTCCTATCCCAATTCTTTTCCACCGGCTGTGAGGTGAAGACCACATGTCCCAAGATTCCGTGCTCAAACCTGGCATCATCAAGCTACGCCTTTGTTTTGAATAGGCCTCTATCGACCTCTAGCGGACAGAAAATATTACATATCGCACCTTTAAGTAAATTCAGTATTGATTAATTCCGTTGTAAGAATCAATAGTTATTAATTTAGTCAATTTATCTATATCAGCACTGGAGTAAACAGTGATGTCATCGTCCAGTTCAGTTTAGTTCGCATACAATGGTGTCGATGCAGGCAGATCAAAACATTGTTGAATATCAAATGTCAAGTGTCCCCAACTAAGCAAGCCAAAGGCGACGGCAGCAAGGAACCCAAACTCCAACAGGTGACTTCAGGTGACAAACAGGAGAAGAAAACCTTGGGAGAAACCAGACTCAGTCGGGGGGCCAGTTCTCCTCTGGCCAACAGTGAACAGTGCATGATTATGATTCAGAAAAAAAAAAACTTAAAAAAAAAGTTTGCGTATGTATCATATTTGATTGATATATCAGGCTTTTATGGCTCATATGATATAGTGAGAATATGGAACTCATACTTGAGGAGAAAAAACACAGATTTTATTCAGAGGCCCAAACTGAGCAAAAATATGAAATTTGGTGCAGATGTTGTTGTTGGCCAAAAAGTAAGATGAAATAATGATAGCTTGTAATGTAAATCAATGACATTACATAAAAGGCAGTATATCAGTCGTCACACCCAATATGTCTTAGTAAGATGATATTTAAATGCTAGCTTTATGATCAACGTATGTAGTTTTCATTGTGGAGGAAAAATTGGGAGATTGCACAAATAAACTTTCCTTAAAAGCCTGTTGTATCATATTTCATAATTACATTTTATGATTTTTCTAAAAATGATGTATGGATAATCAAGTAAACCTAAGACACTTCAGTCCAACAAATGTGCTTCTTGAAAATATAACTAACAATATAAAAGTTATTCTTACATGTACAGTACTTTATAAAAAACCATTAAAGGATTCACAGCAAAAAGACACATGGACCTGATGAAGATGGACATTTTTAGAAAAGACCTTTTACTTGCTATAAAAGTAGAAACTATCAAAAGATATGCAACAGGTTTTAGCAATGTTTTGACTTATAAATTTATATATGAAATATGATACAGCAGGCTTTAAAGGTTAATGTGCTGTCTCTGTTTCTAACCACTTAAAGAGAGAAAATGTGTCAAGCAAAGGGACAATAGCTGTGTTCCCAGTGTTCCTGAGGGACAGCTCGAGTTACATGAAAAGTAAAACCTGATCAGCTTGTGTTGATGCCGTTTTGGCATCTAAAGCAAAATATAGATTTTTTATACTTTTATTTTTTTAACTCCATTTATAAGCTACTGAATTGTGTTAGTTCAGTTTTTCTGCATGACTGAGCAGCAGGTAACCTCTTATATATGTTCTTCCTCTACTTCCCCTGTGACACGGTAAATCTGAAATGGTTTTGCCCCTCCTTCTTTTCCCTCTGACAAAGACCAGGTAGGAGGGTGCGGCCCGCTGGAATTTTTTTTTTTTTTGTTCACTCGCCCTGTTTTAAGGTTGGAAAGAAGCACGTTTCAGGTGCTCAGTATCGGGTGTTTTCTCTTGAAACTACACTAACTTTATAGTCATGGCTGCAGGTGGAGGACTTCAGTGTGTCAAATACTTGCTCTTTATCTTCAACTTTATCTTCTGGGTAGGTAATTTTCATCATTACACGAGCACATGCTAATTTAAATGTATGTTTGTAGAGTAAAAAGGGAACATACTTATACAGAAATGTAAATGTGGCTTGAATGTGATGTGGTGAGGATATAAGTGTTTGTTAAGATGGTTGTTTACATGTCATACTTTTTTTGCTTGCCTAGTTGGATGTAGTGTATGTTTTTTGAGAGATGCGTGATTCGTAACATGCTGTGTTATTTTGCTTACAATGTTCAACCTTGAACAACAAATTTGAGTTCCTTGTTCACAGACCTGCTTATTAAACGGAAGCTGTGCTTAGTGGTTAGTTCATTCATACAATCTTAATGTAGATCTAGTTTATAATATGTAGGTTTGTCAGCCATTAACCTTTCTTTGGTTGATGACTTTTATTTGAGCCTGTTGTAGACTGAAAATGTGTTCAGAATGACCTTTTAGCTTGACTGTATGATGTTTTAACATTGCACACAAGTAAATGCAGACCTCTTGAATATATTATTTCACGGATAACAGCAAAAATAAGGTGTGGTCTGTTGCATTTATCTTGTCTTAAAGTGGCCATTTAAAGTGGCTTTGATATTTGGGCCTGGTCTTAAGTTGGCTTTGTGGTGAGTGAGTAAACTAGCAAACCCTAAATCCACCCATCAGTAACTCTTGTTGTGTGTGTGGGCGGGTGGAAAAAGACGGGATAAGTTTGGGAATCTTTGAGGGACAAGCCTCCACGCCCCTGGCAGTGACTCACTGTGACTCATATCTGTGACTTTTCCAAAACAGAAGAAAAGTGGAGAATTGCAACTCTGTTTGTCAAGTGCCAGAGGGGTGTGTGTGTGTGTGTGTGTGTGTGTGTGTGTGTGTGTGTGTGTGTGTGTGAAAGAGTAAGGGTTCTTTAGTGTGATCTGGTTTAGCTAGTATGGTTTGTTTCTCAGTATTCATTGCGTCATTTGTCAACGCACCTGAGGAAATGCACTGATTCACCATTTGTGCAAATTCTTAGAAAGTTGAAGGAGAATGAAAAGTTGAACCTACTTTTCCATGTGCACAACAATAAAAAATGAAGTACGTAGGCATGGTTCTTTTTATTTTTTTATCTGTTTTGACTGTGAGGTGCGTTTGTGGGCTGTTGATTAACTTTTGGCCGTGAGAACATGTACTAGATTGTAATCGTTCTTGTTCCTACATGTTACTCATTCATGGAAGCCACATTAGTGTCCTGGGAAGTGCTGGAGTTGGTCAAGACGAATTAGATTTGGTTCAGCATAGTTTTGCATATCTCTGTCTCAATGCAGTCTAGCAAGATTATCAGGTTTGTCTGCTCTTTGAGGACATAGGTGACTTTTTTGTTCCACAAGGCCTGTTGAACTTCATTCTCTCAAGGGAAAAAGAGTAACATACTTGGTTTCAAGCCTGACTTCCTGTACGTTCCACCCTTGCCATGCTTGGCCTGCAGCTATATTTCCTCTATAATGTGGTTACTCAGTTTGCCCATGTCTGTGTTTTCAGATGGCACCATGCAGACTGTATTTTTGGTCTGGCCATTGTTCAAACTTAAGATTTTATTGGATATATTAAACTGTTTTGTTTGTTTCCACAGCTCGCAGGTACAGGAGTTTTGGCTGTTGGTCTCTGGCTGCGTTTCGATGAAAGAACTAAAGAACTCTTTACTGCAGAAGATTCCCCATCTGTGTTCCTCACAGGTGAGATTTGGCCATTCCCCAACTAGATTCCTCAGTTCTGTATTTTCTCAGTGGATCAGAAATCCACCTTTATCCCCCAACACTGTCGTACATGCTCCCTTTATCACCTACACCTACATCAGGTCTTTGTAAGTTGATGTTTGGGTTGGAGTTATAATGGTAGTCATGGGAACCAGACCACACCTATTTCCAGACACCAGACCATCTGTCATGTGAGTGGTGCGTCATTAACACTACGATTGTAACATAAAATGAGATGAGTTGTTTTGGCTTGTCTACAGATGATCAGTATGATTTATAGAAGTATGTTAAGCTCACCAAAGCTTATTTGATCAAAATACAGTAAAACGGTAAATTTATGAAATATTATTACAATTTAAAAGAACTGTTTTCTATTTTAATGTATTTTAAAATATAATTTATTCCTGTGATGGCAAAGCAGAATCATTGCTCCAGTCTTCAGTGTCACATGATCCTTCTAATATAAAATAATCATTCTAATATGCTGATTTGATAGTGTTTTACTGTGTTTTTGATCAAATGAATGCAGCCTTGTTGAGTATGACTTTTTTTCAAAAACATTAAAAAATCTTTAAAAATGGTTCCAAACATTTGAACAGTTGTGTATATAATAACATCATCTTGACATTCACTGAACAATCCAGTTCTTAAAGCAACAAATCACGTCCAGTATTCGAAGCACTCCATCTATTCTTCTATGCTGTGTTTGTTTAAAGTCACAAAGACTGAATTCCTCGTCAGTTTTGGAGGCTCGCAGAGAAAGACCACAGAGCAACAATCAGCGAATTGAGCTTTAAACCGGAAACCAACACCCTAATAAAACATGGCTCAGATTTTCAAGTGCGAAAACCACCTAAATATAGAGAGCGTGATGTTGGGTTTCTGTCTGCGTGTTTGTTTTTTAAGAGGCAGGTTGGTTGAGTTATAATGGCTGTGCTGTTTTGGAGGAGGCTGGCTTTGGCCCACACGATGCCGGCTCTCTGCCCCTTGCCATCATCCCTCACAGAGATGCCTTTCTCCTCCTCGCCAACAGAACCCGCATTGTTTGTGCCCGTCCCACCTCCTTTTGTTTTGTGTGGTTTATTTTCCTTTTCGAGATTTGACAGAAGAATGCTCGCCTCCACTGATCCAAAAAAATGATAAACTCAGTGGGAAAGTGTCCAAGTGCCTGCCAGAGGTTTCGAAAGCACTTTGAGTGACAGCGGGCCGTCCTGCAATGCCAAACATCCTAATGACAGACTGTCCAGAAGAGCAGCTAGTGGGCTGGTGTTTTAGTGTTTCTATGGATACACCACAGTACACTTGCATGGAATCTTGTTTTGCATATTTTGCTTTGCATAGATAAACATTAAGGGAAAACTTATCATTTATACATTAAGCAAAATGTGTATCAGTAATAAACTAAGGCCTGATTTCACAGACAGGGCTTAGATTAAGCCAGGATTAGGCTGTAGTTCAATTAGGAGATTTAAGTAGCTTTTAGAAAAAAACGTCACTGGTGTACATCTAGAGATAAAACAATGGCACTGACATACTTTAAGATATGTCAGTTCAAATTGCTTTCAGTTAAAACAGCTTAAACATGCATTTTAGTCTGGGACTAGACTTTAAGTCAGGGAATATATCTGAGAATAATACAATAATACGGTATTTTTTTCAGATGAGAAGCCAAATAAATGAGACTTATGTAGAGGTACAGGGAAATAAGAGATGTTCTGTCTTTCTCTGTCCTCAGGGGTCTACATCCTCATTGTGGCAGGTGCCGTCATGATGGTGGTCGGTTTCCTCGGCTGCTGTGGAGCAATAAAAGAATCGTCATGCATGCTGGGATTGGTGAGTCCTCCCAAGTTCTTTTACAGCACAAAAAAAAAAGATTTTGTTTTACATTCGTATTAGGGGGTGTTTACACGACACCAACAAAAAATGGAGAAAAAAAAAAAAAACTTTTTGTGCATTTTGGCTGTTCATTTACATGACAAAGGGCCTGAAAACACAAACTTTTGAAAGTGTTTTTGAAAACGAAACCGTTAACGTTTCCGTGTAAACTATGAAAACACGAATTTGTGAAAATGGTGGTGTCATGGGCATGTGTATTACGTGTTCAGTCACGTAGTGTTTCTTTACAAAGTGACATCGCCATCTACTGGCCTGGCAGCAGAATACAGCGTTTTTAGTCGTTTTCGCTGATCCGTGTGAGCGGGATCGTTTTGGCATTGTTGTCGTCTGTACGCAAAACTTTCCAAAAACAAAAAGAAAACACTTTTCAGTTTTTAGTACAGCATTGTCGTGTAAACATACCCTTAGGCTACAACAGGCATCGGGGTAAAAAGGGCATTTGATTTTTATTCTCCTATAAACCCCTAGATGGCACAAACTCACTGCAGCACTTTCTTAAACATCCATGTTTCACTATGCACAGGGAAATTTGGCTGATCCTTGACACAATGGCAGGCAGCAACATAATAAACAATAAACTTGATTTAATATTTCATTATTTTCCAAATGTTAACTTACTGAACAGAGGTCTTGTTAATAATTTTCAGTTTTGTTCAAGGTAATTAAATAAACAGTTTTTCAATAACTGAAGAATATGTAAAAGTATAGTATTTTGGGTAAAACACACACACACACACACACACACACACACACACACAGGTGACGTTTCTCCTTTTATATATAACAGGATATACGTCACCCATCAGCGATGTTATCTAACTAAAATTATTTATTTATTATTATTATTATTTATTTTTAATTTTTTTTAGTTATATTTAACATCGCTGACGGTGTGTCCAGGTGGATCACAATTAATTTAATTAGGTTTTTAATTTAATTTATTTGTTTTTTTTAGTTATTTTATTATTATTATTATAATTATTATTGTTGTTATTGCTCTTTTTCCATTCTGAAATCAGGATAGTTTTGAACAGACTGAATGAATATTCACATGTACTTTAGAGTGTCTTTGCCAAAAAAAAAAAAGAAGACCATGTTCAGTTTTTGCTGATGTCCTTGTTCACCTCATCTCCCTTTTTCTTGCTGCCTCCAGTTCTTCGTGTTCCTGCTCATCATTTTTGCTGCAGAGGTGGCCGCTGGAATCTGGGGATTGTCTAATCAAGACAAGGTGGGTGACATTCCTACTCTCTTTCTCCTGTTACTCATTCATTTTCTCACAGTGAGTCCTCTTCTTTCTTTCTCTCTTCCTTCTTAGGTCGTGAAAGATGTCAAAGATTTCTACACGCAGACATTCGACAACTACAAAAGCACTCAACAGGAAGCACTGAAGGAAACTCTGCGAGCAATTCACTATGGAGTGAGTATTCATTTTTATGGTTCGTTCAAACCATAAGAGTAAAAAACATTACCGACATTAATCTGACTGATTTTTTTTTTTTTTTTTTTTTTTTTTTTTTCCTGTGTCCTTTTGTTTAGTTGACCTGCTGTGGAAAAACAGGACTTGTGACTGATGGAGTATCTGACATCTGTCCCAAAAAGGAGGGACTTGAAGTCCTTGTCACAACGGTACCAGAAACTCAATACATAATCTTTAACAAAGTCTCTTCAGTTATATGTAGTGTTTTCCCATGTACCATAGTTACCTGTTTTGTTTCTGCTCCAGAGCTGCCCAAGTGCTATTGAGGACGTCTTCACCTCTAGGCTTCAAGTGATCGGCGGCGTTGGGATTGGCATTGGCGTGATCATGGTGAGTAGATGCTTCTGTTCACCTGAGGAGATTCTTGGGCAGATAGCTCAGTCTTTCTTCACACCTCACACTGGTGTCAGATATTAACCCATCTCTCTCTTGTTGTCAGATCTTTGGCATGATCTTCAGCATGCTGCTGTGCTGCGCCATCCGACGAACCCGGGACATCGTATGAGCTGTCCGTACCAGCCTGTTTTCTGCTTTGTATTTATCTGAGTTTGTAAAGCTGTGTGTGTGTGTGAATGTATGTTTGTTAAATCACTACCATAAACTTACAAATCCTAGCATTAGTCAACCACTCTAAAATTGTTACATGTCCTTTATACACTGAGTGGAACAATGAAGTGCATTAGAGGCTGCTTTTAATTTCTTTGGTGCCTTGACTAACATTCATTTGCCTCTTTGAATGTACTTGCAAGCTTCTGATATTCTTTTGTAACGTTTTACGTGGCTTATTTTATGTACCTATATGGGTGTCTGGAGAGACAGAGTAACACCTAGTAAATTACCAATAAAGTTGATAACTAATTGACTGAATGGTAGTTATTTATTTTAAGGAAACCTGATGATTTTCATTTCTCTGCATTTAAGGCCCTGTTTACACCTGGTATTAAGATGCTTTTTTGACGACGCTAAATACAGGTGTAAACAGGGTCTAAAACGTTTTACGCTTGTACACTTGTGACCACTTCCAGAGGTAGACAAAAACGCATTTGACCGGATTGCTTTCGTATTGTAAATGCTCATGTGATCAAATGTGTTCAAACAGCCACAAAAGACTGCCTACTCCCCACCTACTGACCTAACACGTAAACATTATGGAAAGAGCGCTAGCCAGACGGGATTTAAACTTTGTTGGCTGAAGACCCAAGTTTGGTTTGAAGATGAAAAACGTACCAAACACAATGTTCTCCCACCATTCCTGATTTCTAACACACGCACTCACAGTGTTTGGCCAGTCTTGAGGCGGTCGGAGCAGAAACGAAAGCTAATGCTCTCCGTATGTTTTCATCTTGTGGTGTTCACAAGCTTATTTTGTCCATTTGATCGAAAGATCTGAAAAAGCCCATACATTTACCAGCCCATAGACCCTCCCCTCGAAGAAATCAGGACAGAAGTGGATGAAAGTGGACAAAAGAGACGGATTAAAACACCAGGTGTAAACGGGAATGTGTCTCCCTTGTCTACTTGTGATCCGATCGATCAAAACGCATCTTAATAACAGGTGTAAAAAGAGCCATAGTGTATGTGTTAAAAAACCTTAAATAGAGTTTCAAAAAAACAGTTTGAAGGAATCACATTTTATTGGGTTGTAAGTTTTAAATGATAAGATAAATAATCCACAAATAAATAGTCAACTGAGATAAATGTAACATTCTGCTGTTTTAATTCAACTGACAGTTTAAAGAAGTGAAATTATCTTTTCAAATCTTTTTCCTCTAGGAAGGTTTAATTGGCACAAATCTACTTTTTACTTTTTTGTTTTTTGCCCTTTTTTCCTTTCTTCTTGGTGGCCCCAGGCCAGCCAAATCCTCTGAACTCCAAGCAGTCCACTGCATTATGGGAGATGTAGTAGATGTTCTCCATGGCAGCTGGACTCAGAATATCCACATCTGTCTTAGTGGATTTGGCACTGACTGACCTCTTCTGGGAGGAGCGCTTTCTTTTGCTCTTTGTGGCAGGTTTGGCACTTTGAGATCTTGACTTCTTGGTGCCTGAAGGCTATAAAGTTCTTATTATGAGTTTTTGGGAAAGAATGGAGGAGATTTTTCTCTTTTTGACAGTTATGAAAATGTAAAAGTAGATAGAAGTTTCTTACCATCTTTTAGTGTCTTCCTCACACACAGTAGTTATATGCTTGAATGCTGTGCACTCAAAAAAACCATTTGTTTCAGAAATACTGTGAACTGACCCTCATCAATGCATTTAAGAAAATGCTTTAAGTTTTCCTAGATTTTAAACTCATTTAAGAATATTTTGTAATCAGCTTTAAGAGAAATTCTACCCAAAGGTTGCCCTACCAGAGAGTTGCTGTTCCTCTCCGGTGTGTCCCTCTGATATGAGGTCCTTTGTTGTGAGCTGTTGTTTATCTGGGGTTGTCCTAGTGACGGGTCATGGGAGCTTTTACATGGAACTCATCCACCAACTGGCTCTTCAGGTCTGTCTGGGATGTTTTTGTTGTGACCCCCCACATGATTCTGTGCTCTTTCAGTACATGTGAGAATAACCTGATGCCTGATCATTTAATAAGAGTTTAGAGTGACATTCAGTTATATAGCATTATAGGAACCTTCCCTGAATTTAAATTATAGATATTTTAAAAAATGAGAAATAATATAAAAAAAAGTTAATAAAAAATAATAATAAATAAATATATTAATAAATAAATCAAAATCTCTGAGCTGCATAAACATCTGATGAAGCTTTTTTGTCTTATTGAATATGTTTGTACACAAAGTATGATCATTTAAATATATTAATTTCAAGGATGTATATCTGACAAACATTAAAATACAGTCGACTATTTATGTAAAAGTATTTAACGAAATTATATGTATTTCTCAAATGATTGTGATTGGTCCATCCTAAACTTGCGGTGAGAAAAGCCAGGTACCACGTAAAAAGCCGTACACGTGCTTCTTAATTGAAACTAAACAGTGAAAATTTCAAATCAGATAAATTATTAAGGCAAGAATCAAACCACACTACTCAAGAGGAACAACAACATGACAATCGGAGAAGATATAAAGGTACAATATACTTTTATTAATTGGGCTTCGTCATTACGAAAATTAACCATGGTTTTATTATAGTAAAAATGTAGTAACCATGTTTTTGACGAATATGGTTACCATTTGTATAAACACAGTTTTACCACAAATACCATGGTTAAACTAAGGTTAGTGTAGCAAAACCATGGTTAATTTGTGGTTACCATGATTTAACTATAATAACAATGTTTTTTTTTTTTTTATATAGTAAACCACGGTTAATTATCGTAGCATTGTCGCGACGATTTCATAAAACCAGCTCACAACTGATTATGTCATGCACCCAGGTAGTTCATTTAGGATGTGCTGATATGTTCCCATACAAAAAAATGAAAAATAATAATAATAATTAGCTAAACGTGGGAGTCTCCCCCTAAATGGAGGGGCTCTGATGTCATTCACATATTTCACCACAGGAGGGCGATCAGTTGCTTTTCGTTTTGTATAACAGTATATTTCTGCTAAACAAACGAGGTATTACAATTACGAAAATTCAGAATTATATAATTATCCTCTAATGCGAGTTAGGGGGAAAAGGCAATGTAATTCGCCTAGTTGGTTATGTTCCTTTTATTTGAATGTTTTAAAAAAATATATTTTATAAAATCACGAGAAAGATAGAGGACAAAAGAATGAATATATGGGTTATATAATCCATATAAAGACTAAATATTGTTCTTTATTAACGTTAATATTCAAATATATTCTTAGATCTGTAAACTTTTCTCCTCTATTGACTTCAAAAGTCGTCATGAAATCAAAATTGACCCTATTCACTTTGTTAGCGCATATTACTGGTCTTGTGGTGAACAATTAATCCGTTTAAGTTAATACACAGAAAAAAAAAATAGTTTGTCGTGGTAATCTTTAATCAAAATCTGAAAAGTTACTTCCGGTCTGGAATGGCGTTCATTCTCTGATGACATCAGTTTGACGGTTTGGGTTGAAAACGCGTAAACCACTCCCCTTCCAACCGTTAGTCTGCTATGAGCGAGAGATGGAGAGGAGGAGCGCTAAAGTAAAACCCTGCCCTCTATTCAATATTCCGGTTCACGGGGACTGTATTACGCATTTTTTAGCTAAACTTGGGAGTCTCCCCCTAAAGGGAGGGTCTCTGATGTAATTCACATGTTTCACCACAGGAGGGCGATCAGTTGCTTTTCGTTTTGTATTACAGATCTATGCACAGAGCGTTCTTTAGAACTTCCGCAATAAAATAAGCATATAAGTCAGCTGGAAAACTTTAGGTGAAATGTCACTTGTTGGTGTGTTAAGCATTAATAGTGTAATACTTAGTTTATAATCAGAATATAGTCACTTAAATAGTCAGGCCTAGCATTAATTTAGTTATTCAAAGGAAAGGGGACATAAAAAAATAAATAAAGACGTACCACAGTGTTCCTCCTCGGCTAAATTCGATTCAACCATCAGTTTTCACACTTTCGTCAAAAATTAAAGATTTATTGTGCACTTTATTTAGATTCATTGAGTAAAATGTGAGTTTTCACAAGTGTGCCAAAATCATTGAGCTTGTGCTGCATTGTCTGACAGCTTTTGTGATAAGGGAAAGTGTAGTGCTCGCTTTCTGTGTAATTCATTCACAAGAAAAGTGATTTTGTGAGTACTTCATACTTCACCTTGTCAAAATGTATTTTTAAACCTAGTGATTTTATAATGTTTAATATTTATTCAAAAGCGAAACTGAGTGAAAAACTATTAAGGAAATGGCTAATATAAGTGGTAATTAATGTCTTTTTTATTTTTAAATAAACATTTAATATAAAATGTTGGATTTCCTAAATTGTGGAGCGTCCTGTTTTACAAATGGCGAGAATCTCAGAAGGATGAACAAATAATGTTTGTGGTCATCACATTAAAAATAACATTTGAAGTTCTGGAACAATGTTGCGTGTGCATGTCTAATTACAGACACGGCGTTTCTTATTCAAACGTCCCCAATAGCTTCGTCTTTATTGCAATCAATAAAACTGGTTTATTGGCAAATTAGGCAAGTGTGATAACTGCATTAAAATATAATATACATTGTTTTGAACGGGTTTTATCAAGAGCTTTGTGTTAAATAATGAATAACTTTAATAATTGTGGGATTTGAACCAGGACTTTCATGTTTGAAAGGGAAACAATGATCCACTGAGCCACAAAGCCTGTGATGCACTGATGCTGTTTTAGATTTAAAGATTATCTTAACGTGTGTTTGAGCTGGGTAAAAGATGGTCATTATTGACTGATAACTCATTGACTGTCCAGAAATAAACACAAAATCTGCTAAAGTTTTTCTTTAGATTTATTATTGAATTATGAGAAAACCAGAGCTACTCTTGTAGAAATGTTTTTATTTCTGTAAGAGTCATGTGTGAAAGCTGTTTGACAGCCTATTGAAATATGGAAACTGATAGAAAAAATATGCTGTAATAAAGTTATTATCATTTAAGTTATTTTTTGTATTAACTGTATCAGCATCTGTGTGATTTTGTTGTGTACTATCTTCTTTTTAAATAAATATATGCAAAAAAGTCAGATCTAAAATGAGTTTCGCCCTCTTGTGGTGATTTGTGTGAATTACACCACTGCAAATGGAGTCTAATGAACATAAAAGTTTCGCCCTCCTGTGGTGATTTGTGTGAATTACACCACTGCAAATGGAGTCTAATGAACATAAAAGTTTCGCCCTCCTGTGGAGATTTGTGTGAATTACACCACTGCAAATGGAGTCTAATGAACATAAAAGTTTCGCCCTCCTGTGGAGATTTTTGTGAATTACATCACTGCAAATCAAGACTAATGAACTTAGGGTTTTGCCCTCCTGTGGTGATTTGTGTGAATTACACCACTGCAAATCGAGTCTAATGAACTTAGAGTTTTGCCCTCCTGTGGTGATTTGTGTGAATTACACCACTGCAAATCGAGTCTAATGAACTTAGAGTTTTGCCCTCCTGTGGTGATTTGTGTGAATTACACCACTGCAAATTGAGTCTAATGAACATAAAAGTTTTGCCCTCCTGTGGAGATTTTTGTGAATTACATCACTGCAAATTGAGTCTAATGAACATAAAAGTTTCGCCCTCCTGTGGAGATTTTTGTGATTTACACCACTGCAAATCGAGTCTAATGAACATAAAAGTTTCGCCCTCCTGTGGTGATTTGTGTGAATTACGCCACTGCAAATTGAGTCTAATGGACTTAAAGAGTTTTGCCCTCCTGTGGTGATTTGTGTGAATTACGCCACTGCAAATCGAGTCTAATGAATTTAAAGAGTTTTGCCCTCCTGTGATTATTTGTGTGAATTACGCCACTACAAATTGAGTCTAATGAACTTAAAGATTTTTGCCCTCCTGTGGTGATTTGTGTGAATTACACCACTGCAAATCGAGTCTAATGAACTTAAAGAGTTTTGCCCTCTTGTGGTGATTTGTGTGAATTACACCATTGAAAATCGAGTCTAATGAACATAAAAGTTTCGCTCTCCTGTGGAGATTTTTGTGAATTACACCACTGCAAATGGAGTCTAATGAACATAAAAGTTTTGCCCTTCTGTGGTGATTTGTGTGAATTACGCCACTGCAAATCGAGTCTTTTGCCCTCCTGTGGTGATTTGTGTGAATTACACCACTGCAAATCGAGTCTAATGAACATAAAAGTTTCGCTCTCCTGTGGAGATTTTTGTGAATTACACCACTGCAAATGGAGTCTAATGAACATAAAAGTTTTGCCCTTCTGTGGTGATTTGTGTGAATTACGCCACTGCAAATCGAGTCTTTTGCCCTCCTGTGGTGATTTGTGTGAATTACACCACTGCAAATCGAGTCTTTTGCCCTCCTGTGGTGATTTGTGTGAATTACACCACTGCAAATCGAGTCTTTTGCCCTCCTGTGGTGATTTGTGTGAATTACACCACTGCAAATCGAGTCTAATGAACATAAAACTTTCGCCCTCCTGTGGAGATTTGTGTGAATTACACCACTGCAAATCGAGTCTAATGAACATAAAAGTTTCGCCCTCCTGTGGTGATTTGTGTGAATTACGCCACTGCAAATCGAGTCTTTTGCCCTCCTGTGGTGATTTGTGTGAATTACACCACTGCAAATCGAGTCTTTTGCCCTCCTGTGGTGATTTGTGTGAATTACACCACTGCAAATCGAGTCTAATGAACATAAAACTTTCGCCCTCCTGTGGAGATTTGTGTGAATTACACCACTGCAAATCGAGTCTAATGAACATAAAAGTTTCGCCCTCCTGTGGTGATTTGTGTGAATTACGCCACTGCAAATTGAGTCTAATGGACTTAAAGAGTTTTGCCCTCCTGTGGTGATTTGTGTGAATTACGCCACTGCAAATCGAGTCTAATGAACTTAAAGGGTTTTGCCCTCCTGTGGTGATTTGTGTGAATTACACCACTGCAAATCGAGTCTAATGAACTTAAAAGAGTCTCGCCCTCCTGTGGTGATTTGTGTGAATTACACCACTGCAAATCGAGTCTAATGAACTTAAGAGTCTTGCCCTCCTGTGGTGATTTGTGTGAATTACACCACTGCAAATCGAGTCTAATGAACATAAAAGTTTCGCCCTCCTGTGGAGATTTTTGTGAATTACACCACTGCAAATGGAGTCTAATGAACATAAAAGTTTTGCCCTCCTGTGGTGATTTGTGTGAATTACGCCACTGCAAATCGAGTCTAATGAACTTAGAGTTTTGCCCTCCTGTGGTGATTTGTGTGAATTACACCACTGCAAATGGAGTCTAATGAACATAAAAGTTTCGCCCTCCTGTGGAGATTTTTGTGAATTACATCACTGCAAATTGAGTCTAATGAACATAAAAGTTTCGCCCTCCTGTGGAGATTTTTGTGAATTACACCACTGCAAATCGAGTCTAATGAACATAAAAGTTTTGCCCTCCTGTGGTGATTTGTGTGAATTACGCCACTGCAAATCGAGTCTAATGAATTTAAAGAGTTTTGCCCTCCTGTGGTTATTTGTGTGAATTACGCCACTGCAAATTGAGTCTAATGAACTTAAAGAGTTTTGCCCTCCTGTGGTGATTTGTGTGAATTACACCACTGCAAATCGAGTCTAATGAACTTAAAGAGTTTTGCCCTCTTGTGGTGATTTGTGTGAATTACACCACTGCAAATCGAGTCTAATGAACTTAAAGGGTTTTGCCCTCCTGTGGTGATTTGTGTGAATTACACCACTGCAAATCGAGTCTAATGAACATAAAAGTTTCGCCCTCCTGTGGAGATTTTTGTGAATTACACCACTGCAAATGGAGTCTAATGAACATAAAAGTTTTGCCCTTCTGTGGTGATTTGTGTGAATTACGCCACTGCAAATCGAGTCTTTTGCCCTCCTGTGGTGATTTGTGTGAATTACACCACTGCAAATCGAGTCTTTTGCCCTCCTGTGGTGATTTGTGTGAATTACACCACTGCAAATCGAGTCTAATGAACATAAAACTTTCGCCCTCCTGTGGAGATTTGTGTGAATTACACCACTGCAAATCGAGTCTAATGAACATAAAAGTTTCGCCCTCCTGTGGTGATTTGTGTGAATTACGCCACTGCAAATGGAGTCTAATGAACTTAGAGTTTCGCCCTCCTGTGGTGATTTGTGTGAATTACATCACTGCAAATCGAGTCTAATGAACTTAAAAGAGTCTCGCCCTCCTGTGGTGATTTGTGTGAATTACATCACTGCAAATCGAGTCTAATGAACTTAAAGAGTTTTGCCCTCTTGTGGTGATTTGTGTGAATTACACCACTGCAAATCGAGTCTAATGAACTTAAAGGGTTTTGCCCTCCTGTGGTGATTTGTGTGAATTACACCACTGCAAATCGAGTCTAATGAACATAAAAGTTTCGCCCTCCTGTGGAGATTTTTGTGAATTACACCACTGCAAATGGAGTCTAATGAACATAAAAGTTTTGCCCTTCTGTGGTGATTTGTGTGAATTACGCCACTGCAAATCGAGTCTTTTGCCCTCCTGTGGTGATTTGTGTGAATTACACCACTGCAAATCGAGTCTTTTGCCCTCCTGTGGTGATTTGTGTGAATTACACCACTGCAAATCGAGTCTAATGAACATAAAAGTTTCGCCCTCCTGTGGTGATTTGTGTGAATTACACCACTGCAAATGGAGTCTAATGAACTTAGAGTTTTGCCCTCCTGTGGTGATTTGTGTGAATTACACCACTGCAAATCGAGTTTAATTGTGTGAATTACACCACTGCAAATCGAGTCTAATGAACTTAAAAGAGTCTCGCCCTCCTGTGGTGATTTGTGTGAATTACACCACTGCAAATCGAGTCTAATGAACATAAAAAATTAACTCCTATGACAGAGACCCAGCTGGGATCAAACCAGCAACCTTTGAACCCCTGAGGCAGTGCTTATACCCATGCACCACAGATCTCTTACCTGAACGTGTGAAGGAACTTGTATTTTACTGTTATCCTGAGAGTTTCCAATAAAGCAGTTAAAGTGAGATTTGAACCCATGTCTTCATCACAGTCTCATCCTCAGAGAGCATATGTTTATCCACTCAGCCATCATGGATTTCACAGCAACAGTTGGTTTTTGGGACACTTTGTCTAATGAGAACAAGTGAAAGTAAGCAATAGTGGGGTTTGAACTCAGGACACCATGATGGAAACACTACACTTTATCTCCTGAGCCACTGAGACTACAGAGATGATGAGTGTTTTGAACGGATTTCATCAAGAGCTTTGTGTTAAATGATGAATAACTTTAACAATTGTGGGATTTGAACCAGGACTTTCATGTTTGAAAGGGAAACAATGATCCACTGAGCCACAAAGCCTGTGATGCACTGATGCTGTTTTAGATTTAAAGATTATCTTAACGTGTGTTTAAGCTGGGTAAAAGATGGTCATTATTGATTGATAACTCATTGACTGTCCAGAAATAAACACACAAAATCTGCTAAAGTTTTTCTTTAGATTTATTATTGAATTATGAGAAAACCAGAGCTACTCTTGTAGAATTTTTTTATTTCTGTAAGAGTCATGTGTGAAAGCTGTTTGACAGCCTATTGAAATATGGAAACTGAGAGAAAAAAAAAATGCTTTAATAAAGTTATCATTTAAATTATTCTTTGTATTAACTGTATCAGTATATCTGTGTGTGATTTTGTTATGTACTATCTTCTTTTTAAATAAATATATGCAAAAAGTCAGATCTAAAATGAGTTTCGCCCTCCTGTGGTGATTTTTGTGAATTACACTGTTGCAAATGGAATATTAAATGGGATTTTTCTTCTGTCCTCTCTTTTCTTCTGTTAAAATACAATTATATACAAAAGACCAGACTTTCACGTTCAAAGGCAAACAATTCTCTTCTGCGCCTGAAATCTACTTAAATACATGAGGAATCTACATTTATACATGAGGCCCCTGATCATTAAGAAATTAGTGGAATATTGTCCCAAATTCGATGATGGGTGAAAATATCAAGAAGCCACAATTTCAGTCATGTGTTTAAGTCATACAATTTTATTAATTCTTGACATGTTACAATCTCAATTGCTCGTCATTTATCAGCCTAGACTGTTTGGTCTTAAACTGGTTTAA
Source organism: Ctenopharyngodon idella (assembly GCF_019924925.1). Taxonomy (NCBI): domain Eukaryota; kingdom Metazoa; phylum Chordata; class Actinopteri; order Cypriniformes; family Xenocyprididae; genus Ctenopharyngodon; species Ctenopharyngodon idella. Next base: position 14,141,610 of record NC_067223.1, read on the forward strand.
GCTTGAATTAGCTGGTTTTCCCAGGTTGTTTTTTTTAGCTTGTCTCCCAGCTTGACCATGCTAAAACAAGTGAGACATTTTGATACAGGTCCTTTGTTCCTATAATAATAACTAATAAAGCTTTAATCTCAAAGCTGTATGAATCTGCAGACAATGGCACAACAACACAAAGTTTTAATTGTTTTAACCGTGAACAGAAAACGATAAAAAACTCATTTTTAAAAAAATCTTTATACTTGAACAAACTATCCAAAGGGGGTCTTTTATCTAATATTGTGTTTGAGTGTCGTCAGATCAACGCATCCGCCATTTTAATGTCTCTTACCCCAGTTCAGTTGAGAGCTGGTTTTAATCAATTAGGCCTACATGTAGATTCGCTTATCTCCGTTTATCTACTGCTTTAGATGCTGACAAAATCCCAGAATTGGTTAAAAATATATAAAATACACATTTGTAAACTAGACGGCTAAGAACTGAGTCAGTAACGCAACTCATTTTCAGTCTGATGGTGGTGAAACACGACTCGTCTGGTAGAAACTGTGCAGTTTGTCATCCGCTCCTCTAGGGGCGCAAGCGGCTTCACGTTCATAACAACTTCGGATCCTTGTCAACAACACCTGATGTCAACTTGACAGTCGCCGCACCACGTTCTGATCGTTTTACAGTCATAAAAGTGCAGATCCTGCAGATGACAGCTCAGTGACAGACTCATAAAGTCACTCAACGGCACATATTCCAGCCCATCAGAAAAATCAACTGACACACATTGTGATAATGAGGGAGCATCGACAGCGTCACGCGACTCACCTGTGAGTAACTTAAAGTGCGTTTCTCTTGTAAAGTCACGGATTATATAACAGTCCGCATTTGTATTTAAGTTGTCAATTAAGTTTGTATTGATGTATGTCTTGTGATGTCAAAGCAGTTTGCTGGAGTCACTGGTTGATGCTGCTCGACATTGTTTACAGAACAAATGAATCAGTTGCTGTTGCTTTACTTTAATGTGAATCTACTGAGGCGATTCCTATAAAGATTATAAAGTAGAATAAGCAATAAGGCGTTTATATGCTAATGTTGTGATACGTATTTGTTAGTAGAGTTAGTTGGAGTTAATTAAAACATTAGTGATGTGACATTTTACACTGAAGCTTCAAAGCTTGTATCAAAAAAATGAATGATCTAATAGTGAAGCACTGTACCGGAGCATATTATATATTGTTGTTTGCTCCCTGTGAATAGATTTATGACTGATTATGATCTTAAGAAGTTTATTTTGCTTAATTTCAGATTGTTTCGTCAGCAGTGGGCGGGACTTACAAGCAGTAATCCAATTGGCTGAAAATGTGATTAATATCTGACACCCTGTTACCAATTTGCAATCCACCTGAAGACCAGCGTGAGCACAAGGAGAAGTCTTCTTTGAAAATTGTAAGTTATTATTTTAAATCTTAAAAAAAAAAAAAAAAGATTTAAGTAACCTTTAGATGCTCTTACTTTTGGATTTCATTTTTGTTAAGTCTGTTTTCATATAAACACTGTACGACACGTTCTGTTTAATAACATTAAAATGCAGTTTTGTTTATATGTACGTGGTTGCAAATGTGTTTTAAGTTATTTTATAAAAAAATACTTGAATTATGTTTCTTAAACTACCAGTGGTTATGCTTTCGAATTGAATCCCATTTTAAGGTATATCCATTTGATATGTATTATACCTTACAGCTCCCTCTATCACCTGAAATGTATAAATTGCAGCAGTGTCCTCATGACTGATTATTTAATTTCACCTGATATTAATTAACTTGAGAAGGAGGGTGTCTAGATCATAGATGTGTACATACAATAACTTGCCCCATAGACATCCATTGGAATGCATATGTTAACTTATTGTTTTGGATTTTTCATATAAAGGTGTGACTTTATTATATTGTGGAACTTGACTGATGTCTTACAGATGCTATTGCATGTAACCTGGAATATTCAATTAGTTTGATTGCTCAAAAAAGAGCAAAGCATGAATTTGTCATACAGTATAAAATTATTCTATTAACATTTAATAATTTCTGTCTGAGACTTCCTACAGGAAGTAGTTATTAGTGAAATGTGAAGTGTTTCTGATTGTCTTGCTTTCTGTTTGTAGAGGATCTCTGGGTCAGAACTGTTGGAGGTCATGAGGAGGTGGCAGGAGAAGCAGCCACAGCAGTCTCTTGAACTGGAGTCATTGGAGCGCACACCGTTTGCTGCCGTAATGTGCCTTTTTACAAGATCTCTTGGACGTGTCTGATAACGGTACCAGCTCATACCCTTTCTCTGGGATAAAGGTTATGACAGGCCATTTCTGTTTGAATGCATGTTTGAAAATGGAGTTAATTACAAACTGGAGTGATCAGTTTGTGTGCACAATAAAAGGCTACATGTGACGTTTGTGTGCTGTTCATGATTTCCAGCTGATCTCAGCTCTCCAAACATCAAGACATGCTGTTACATACAATCGATAGTTCAAATGAGGTGTGGGCTCATCTGTCATTCACTGGCCCACATCTTTAGTAGGTTTTTTTTTTTTTTTTTTTGGCAAGCTGTGTATGATTTGTAAGTTCATGATTGCCAAGCTAGAATCAATTAAGTTTTCCTCAATAGAAATCCAGCTTATTAGCAGAGTTCACATATGAATGCCTGTAATGTGATGCAGCTGTAGTCTGAATTTTTCAACATGGATCATCTCAAGGGAAACACCCTTTAAATGCTGGTTTGAGGGTGTGTTTCCCCCAGAGGAAGGCAGGCAGCATCTGAGATTTCCATTGGATGATATCAGGGGTGTGGCTGGAAACAGGATTGCTTGATTGAATCCTGGTGTGGATTTAAGGGGAGTGGCCAAAAAAAAAAAAAGCCCCACCCAAACTATCGACTTAGCCTGTGTCTGGAAATTTTTATAAGTCGATTTTGAAAATTTTGACTTCTGCTCTATAACCGCTGCTGGATATTGTCTCAGAAGTCCCAGGGGGAGCGGTCTGGATCTTAACTCCCCCCTTTGTGTCTAGCCTTCTCTCATCCTTCCAGTCATGATCTGATCCGCTCATTTTCGCAGCTTGTCACAGCTCACGACCGGACAACCGTCACGCAACCGTGTTTCGGTGACCAGGCTGGGGCTTGAACCCAGGTCCTTCCGTTCAGGGAGGACATGCTCAGACCATTGAGCTACTGGCACGTTCACATTAACTACTCTTTTTTTTGGATTCTTGTCTTTTTTTTTTCATTGAAAAACCAGTGAAACTAAACTAATTTTCTACCTCCAGAGAGGGATTTGAACCAGGACTTCCCACGTTGAAGGCTAACCTTCAGACCGCTGCACCACTGGTCCGTTCTCGGACTCTGCTTTTTTTTTTGGATTCTTGTCTTTTTTTTTCATTGAAAAACCAGTGAAACTAAACTAACTTTCTGCCTCCAGAGAGGGATTTGAACCAGGACTTCCCACGTTGAAGGCTAACCTTCAGACCGCTGCACCACTGGTCCGTTCTCGGACTCTGCTTTTTTTTTTTGGATTCTTGTCTTTTTTTTTCATTGAAAAACCAGTGAAACTAAACTAACTTTCTGCCTCCAGAGAGGGATTTGAACCAGGATTTCCCACGTCGGAGGCTAACGTTCAGACCGCTGCACCACTGGTCCATTCTTGGGCTCTGCTTTTTTTTTTTGGATTCTTGTCTTTTTTTTTCATCGAAAAAACCAGTGAAACTAAACTAATTTTGTATCTCCAGAGAGGGATTTGAACCAGGATTTCCCACGTCAAAGGCTAACATTCAGACCGCTGCACCACTGGTCTGTTCTCGCCCCAGCTCTTTTTTTTTGGGATTTTAGTCCTTTTTTAATTGAAAAACCAGTGAAACTAAACTAATTTTCTATCTCCAGAGAGGGATTCGAATCAGGATTTCCCACATGAAGAGCTGACATTCAGACCGCCGCACCACTGGTCCGTTCACTCCCCCAGCTCTTTTTTTTGGATTTTAGTCCTTTTTTAATTGAAAAACCAGTGAAACTAAACTAATTTTCTATCTCCAGAGAGGGATTTGAACCAGGACTATCCCACAGCAAGGGCTGACGTTCAGACCGCTGCACCACTGGTCCATTCACTCCCCCAGCTCTTTTTTTTGGATTTTAGTCCTTTTTTAATTGAAAAACCAGTGAAACTAAACTAATTTTCTATCGCCAGAAAGGGATTTGAACCAGAATTTCCCACATCAAGGACTGACGTTCAGACCGCTGCACCACTGGTCTGTTCCCACTGCCTGTTCTTTTGTTGGGACACTTTGTCTAATGAGAACAATGGAAAGTAAGCAAAAGTGGGATTTGAACTCAGGACACCATGATGAGAACACAACACTTTATCTCCTGAAGCAGAGACTATAGAGATGATGAGTGTTTTGAACGGATTTTATCAAGAGCTTTGTGTTAAATGATGAATAACTTTAACAATTGTGGGATTTGAACCAGAACTTTCATGTTTGAAAGAGAGACAAATAATGATCCACTGAGCCACAGAACCTCTGATGCAATAACACTGTTTTTAAGGTCTTTTAGATTTAAAGTTTATGATATGTTTAAGCTGGGTAAAAGATGGTCATCATTGATTAATAACTCACTGACTGACTGCCCGCCCAGAAATAAACACACAAAATCTGCCAAAGCATTTCTGTAGATTTATTAATTAATTATGAGAAAACCAGAGCTACTCTTGTAGAAATGTTTTTATTTCTGTAAGTCATGTCTGAAAAGCTGTTTGACATAGCTTATTTATATATGCAAAATGATAAATACATGCTATAATAAAGTTATTATCATTGAAATAATTACTTGTATTCACTGTATCAGTGTAGGTGTGATTTTGTTGTAATATCTTTTTATATTTTAAATAATATCTTTATATTTTAAATAAATATATATGCGAAAAAGTCAAATCTAAAACAAGTTTCGCCCTCCTGTGTTGATTTTTGTGAATTACACCACTGCAAATCAAGTCTAATTAACTTAAAAGAGTATCGCCCTCCTGTGGTGATTTTTGTGAATTACACCGCTGCAAATCGAGTTTTAGTAAATCATGCGCATGATTTATATATATAGAGAACGAAATAGTAAATTGTGCGCATGTTTTAGTAAATCGAGGGAACGAAATAGTAAATCGTGCGCACGTTTTAGTAAATCGAGGGAACGAAACAGTAAATCGCACGCACGTTTTAGTAAATCGAGGGAACAAATTAGTAAATCGTGCGCACGATTTAGCCTACTATTTTTTTCCTACATGTCATGTCTGGGGCTCCGTAGTTTCGCCCTCCTGTGGTAATTTTCATGAATTACACCACTGCAAATTGAGTCAAATGAACATAAAATAGTTTCGCCCTCCTGTGGTGATTTTTGTGAATTACACCACAGTAAATTGAGCCTAATGAACATAAAAGAGTTTTGCCCTCCTTTGGTGATTTTTGTGAATTGCACCGCAGTAAATTGAGCCTAATGAACATAAAAGAGTTTTGCCCTCCTTTGGTGATTTTTGTGAATTACGGTTTCGCCCTCCTGTGGTGATTTTTATGAATTACACCGCTGCAAATCGAGCCTAATGAACATAAAAAAGTTTTGCCCTCCTGTGATTTTGATGAATTACAGTTTCGCCCTCCAGTGGTAATTTATGTGAATTATACCGCTGCAAATTGAGTCTAATGAATTTAAAGAGTTTCACCCTCCTGTGGTGATTTTTGTGAATTACACCTCAGAAAATCGAGTCTAATGAATTTAAAAGAGTATCGCCCTTCTGTGGTGTTTTTTTGTGAATTACACCGCTGCAATTTGAGTCTAATGAATTTAAAGAGTTTCGCCTTCCTGTGGTGATTTTTATGAATTACACCACTGCAAATCAAGCCTAATGAACATAAAAAAGTTTCGCCCTCCTGTGATTTTCGTGAATTACAGTTTCGCCCTCCTGTGGTGATTTTTATGAATTACACCACAGCAAATCGTGCCTAATAGAGTACCTCAGGGATAACGTGTTTTTGTAGGCAAAACCCGGAAGCGAGTTAGCATTTTAGGACTTCCGGTTCCATCGCCCCAAAGTCAATGGGTTTTTTGAATGGGTTTTTGCTAAATCGCCTGAAATAAAGTCTGTGGTTAACAAAGCCTCTAAATATTTACACGTTTTGATCTATGACATAAAACACACCAGTTATAACCCGCTTGTGATTTTTTAAACCTTTATTGTGTCTTAAAAACGGTGGTTGTTAACAAATTGCTAAAAGGGACTACTTCCTTTGAGGGGACTTTAAACGTCATCGTGACAAACAGGACATTTGGACAGCATTTCTCATGAAAAAGTGGATAAGTCTTCATACACAGTGCAGATCATAATCAGCGAACATGTTTTTAAATAAAGTTGTTTTCTAAAAAAAATTTGAGGAAGCTTGGTGGTGGTGACGTTGATCCGGGACCATGGTGTGCTGTAGCCTACTGTTAGCTTTTTATATCTGACAACTTTATTTAGGCTTTGAAATGTATACATGTTAACTTGTAAAGATTATCTTGATAGACAAAACGTGTAAGTGTCATAACCCTTTGTTAAACACAGAGCTTATTTTTTGCGATTTTCCAAAAGTCTATGGGAAAAATGCATTGCCTTTTGATCGAGGGAACCCGTGCGCCGCTAACTTCCGGGTCGGCCTACAAAAAACACATCATCCCTGAAGTAACATAAAAGAGTTTCGCCCTCCTGTGGTGATTTTCGTGAATTACACCGCTGCAAATCGAGTCAAATGAACATAATTTTGAGTTTCGCCCTCCCGTGGTGATTTTTGTGAATTACAGCACGGCAAATCGAGTCTAATGAATTTAAATGGGATTTTTGTTCGGTCCTCTCTGTTCTTCTGTTAAAATACATTTATACACAATAGACCAGACTTTCACGTTCAAAGGCAAACAATTATCTTCTGCAGCAGAACTTTGGCTCAGGCTTTGTAAAAGATGGCCAATGCATCTGTGGGATTTAAACATGTTTTTTGTTGCTGCTTCATGATTCAAAGTCTCAAATGTGATCACTATAGTAAGTAGAATGGTAAAAAGTAAAGTGCAGTTTTCCATCCGCTCCACTAGGCGGCAGAAGCGGGTTTCACCGTCCAGTGTTGCCAAGTCCGCGGTTTTCCCGCGGGTCGTTTTTCATGTCCGCGGTTTGAAGCGACCCCACAAAACATGATATTTAGCCTCTGGAATGCGAATTTTACTAGGGGAACCCCGCCAAAAACATGGTTTTTTTCCACCGGAACACGATTTTTATCGGGGCAGCCCCTCTGAAACGCGATTGGACTAGTTTTGAGTAGCAATTGGGAGGGTTTTGTTGTGAAAACCTGGCAACCCTGCTTCAGTCTGACACTTCGGCTGCTTGACAACATGACGCTTGATGACAGTCACAACAACACGTGCAGATCCTGCAGATGAGATGACAGCTCTTAATGTCACTTTAACAGCAAATATTCCAGCTTAACTGCAAATAAAATCGACACAAAGACGGATAAAATCGAATCGAGTGTCACGCGACTCACCTGCAAGTAACTATTTCGCTTTAAGTCAATTTCTCTTGTCAAATGAATTGCTCGCACTGTATAGCAAATCAGTCGCTAGTTGTAGCCTTACCTTTTTAGTCTTTGAATGAATCTGATCTTCACACTATAAAGATATTATTCCATAAGAAGGATATTGCAGTGGTTTCTGGATTCATGTTAGAGTCAGCAGGAGTTGTGTGAAGCTCTGATGTTCTTCTGCTGCTTCATGCTTTTCTACTTCCTGTTATGACTGGTATGTGAGAGGAAAACACCACCTTTAAAATTGTGTTTTAATTAAAAATGTCATAATTTTACAAGCATGAAGAAATAAAGTAAATTTGATCTATGAGCAGTGCAATTGGTTCTCATTGCATAGCATTTCTGTAATCTTCTGATGTTTTGTAGGTCTGTCATTCTTTGAATGGGAAGTTAAATTTTAGTTCTATTCAGTGTTTTCATCATTTTGTGGCCTGTAAGAATTTAATTAATAGCATCACCAGAGAAGATTGATACAGCATTACTGATGCATTAACATATTTTATATTAGACTTTATTTTTAAATAGTCTAAAATGAGGTTTATCTTATTATTATATTATTCTATGATATTATTCCCTTTGTTATTGATGAAAAAGAAAGCTTGAGGACCGAATGAATGTGCTTCATAGGGTGGTCAATACCTAATTTAAAGTTCAGCAAAAAATAATAATTCAGTCATTGTATTCTTACCCTGATGTTGTTTCAAACCGGTTTGACTTTCCTTCTTCTGCAGAACATAAAAGAAAATACTTTGAGAAATGTGTCATTGACTGTGTTTACATGTGCACCAATAATGTCATTATTTTCAAAAATAAGAGTAAGGACTTAATTTACTTGCGTCAAATGCAAAACACATTTCTATGATGTATTGGATTCTTTCAGTGATGTCTCAATTTCATTGTTTTTGACCAAACAATACACTGCATTATATTTGTGCCACGCAACGTTATGCTCAGTTTTTATAGCACCTCAAAAAGCCTTTAACTTTAATGCTGTTTACAAATCTGTGCATGACAACATCATCCGTGTCCATCACATGCACACTTTGGTCAGAGTGGAGTAGATATGATTGAAGTGTTTACATGCAAAATTGGGTTTTTCTTTAAAAAAAAAAAAAAGAAAAAAAAATTGTGATTTTAAAAGCTGTTTTTCCTCTTCTTTGTTCCTCCTCCTCCTCTCAGTCCAGCCCACCTCTCTACTCTGTTTTACCGCCCCAGGTATTCATCTTTGCCACCACACCCCTTGTTTGGTACCGCCCCAGGCACTTTGCTGTCACCACAGCTTTTTTTCTGTCAGGCAATTCCCACATACTGAGGTGGGATTTGAACCCATGCATTTATTGCTGCCTTGTCCACAACCAATGTGTGATTAGCCACTAATGCCATTGTGGCTTTCACACTGCAAGATGATGTTTGGGGCAGTTTGTTGGATTTAATGACAACAATTTAACCCAAGCAATAGTGGGACTCCAACCCAGGACTCCAAGATTAATGCACCATAGTTAATCTCCTGAGCCACTGAGTCTGAGGTGGCAATGCGTGTTTTTGATGGACTTTTATGGAGACCTTTATGTTACATAATAGAAAAAGATTTGTTGTTGTTGGCTTTGAACCCATATCTTTATTGTAGTATTAGCTGTTATTAATGTGTGCTTAACCACTGCACCATTGTGGCTTTCACATTTCCTGAAGGTGTTTGGAGCATCTTGTTGGATGCATACAATTTAACGTATGTAAAAGGGGGATTTGAACTTGTAACTCCAAAATTAAAATGCAACACTTTATCTACTGAGCAACTGAGCCTGACAATTGTGTTGGACCGTCATATAATGTCTATAATGAAAACTATTATGTAACAACAGGATTTGAACCAAGAACTCTTAGTATGATTGGCAAGCAATTAACCACTGAGCCACAGACTTTATGATGTTTGAGGTGGTTTAAAATGGTTCATTTTCAGTTTAGCTACAGTATTTATTAAAACAATGTAATGTAAGTAATAGTGGGATTTGAACTCAGGACTCTATAACTGAAACACAACGCCTTATTGCTTGAGCCATTGGATTTTACAGTGCAATGTTTTGGATGGGTTTTTCTTGACAGCTTTGTGTTATATGATGGGAAAATGTTTGCAATTGTGGGACTTGATCCAAGAACTCCACATATGAAAGGCAAATGATTAGCCATTGAGCCACAGACTTTGTGAAGTTTGAGTTTGTGCACTTAGGTTGATTTTCTGTTTATCTACAGCATAAAAAAAAAAAATTATATAAGCAATAGTGGGATTTGAAACCAGGACTTTAGGACTACAATGCAATGCTTTACTGCTTGAACCACTGAATCTGACAAGATAGTGGGTGTTTTGGATGGATTTTTCTTGAGAGCTTTGTGTTATAAGATGGGAAAAAGTTTGCAATTGTTGGAATTGATCCAAGTACCTCACATATGAAAGGCAAGTGATTAGCCACTAAGCCACAGACTTTGTGACATATGAGTTGGTTCAGTTTGGTTGATTTTCAGTTTGTCTGCAGCATTGATAAAAAATATAATGTAAGTAATAGTGGGATTCAAACTCAGGACTCTATGATTAAAGGTTAACACTTTATCGCTTGAGCCACTGAATCTGACAAGGAGCTTGTGTTAAACAATGGCACATTTTTTAGTAAATCTGGGATTCAAACTAAGAACTACATATGAAAGGCAACTGATTAGCCACTGAGCCACAGACTTTGTGACATATGAGTTGGTTTAATTCAGTTGATTTTCAGTTTAGCTACAGCATTAATCAAAAAAACAATTTAGCATAAGAAACAGCAGGAATCGAACTCAGGGCTTGATTATTAAAACGCAATGCTTTACCACTTGAGCCACATTATAAAAGGTGTGTTCGGCTTGAAGTGGCGCTGTGCAGATCTGCTCTCCAATCGCTCTCGCTGTACTTTGATGTCCCACACCATTCGGTCTGCACAGCGCTGCTTCAAGCCGAACACACCTTTTGTCACATGCAGCTTTTTTTGTGTCAGTGGTGTGTGTCGCCCTCATGTGGAGAATCTAGGTTCAAATCTTGTGAACTTCAAAATTATTAAAGATGAAAAAAAGGCTATTTGCAGGTTCCTCTTCACTATTTTCTGACTCATGTCATGAGCTGATGGTGAGTTTTGATTTTCTCCATGAGTAATTCATGTGATGGCAGAAAGGACAGTGTGAGAATTTGCACAACTGCACATTCAAAAGATTTACACAAAATGAATCAGTCACAGCTAGTTCAATGGAAAAATATTTTCCACAAGAGTAACAAGACAGCTGAAAAACTAGTGTCTCATTTATTTACAACACTATCTGCTCTGAGACTTTTGCTGTTTGATGAGTCTCATCTCATTTATTTATTCAGGATGAATGGACATTATGTTAGAATATTCTATAATATAACTGACTGAAAAAAAAAAAGAGCATTACATTTTATAAGTGAACTGAAAGGTAACAGAAATCGCAACACAACAAATAATGACTAGGGGCTGTCAGTCTCTAAAATAAATAGAAAGAGGTAGTTCAACTTTATAAGTGAGTCTTGAGAAATGACATTTCGACCTGGAAAATGCATTGAGTACATAGTTTGGTTAGAACATTTCAGAACATCGGTTGTGCTGAAAGAACAATGTACCAGATGTAAATTTTCCCATTTACAATTTGCCTAAAAGATGGCTTTTGGTTACAACCAAATGACATCAAATTTATCTCAATCTTTAGATTGATGGAAAGCTGGCTTTTATTATAGACTGTGTGCGGCTGTTAAAACAAACAAGCAGGACATGATTATAAAGAATATACACAACATGAGGCTGACATCCTTTGCCATTTTAATGTCTTAATAAATAACTGGGTGATATTAAATTGTTTTTCAATATTGCTGACTGTATTTATTGGGTGCATTTGACAGTGTGGCACAGTCAGCAACATTAATAACAATAATGTGAACATTTTAAAACAATTATTTTTGAATGTTCTGGATGTTATATGTAATATATATTAAAAAATTATGGGATTATATTTTATTTCTTTTTATTTGTTTAATAAAATATCTAAACAGATAAACAATTGGAAACCTGCATTCTGTGATCGGCTTTAAGTTTTTTTATTATTATTATTATTATTCCACCAATAACCTGTGGAATGATCACCACTGGGTGTTACATTATTATTGTAGAAAAAATAAAATATTGTAAATTTGAATTGAAACAACTGCAATTTAATAAATAATCCAGCATGTCAGTTACATGTTTTTGGAGCTTTCTTTTTCTGGTAGACGTTCTGGAACACTTTTCCATCTGGCTGAGTTTTCCAAGTCAGTGAGAGAGGTCCACTTATTTGTAACTTCTTCCTCGTCTATGAGATTCAAATGAATGAAAATACAGAGAACAATAGTAACATGAACAGCCAGTAGATAACAGCAAAATTTAGTGAAAGATGCAGCTCATTGTTCCTTCACTGTTCTCACCTCCTCCGAGAGTTTACTCATGGTTTCAGGATCATTTAGGTTGATTTTGGGGTCAGTTTTCACCTCAATCCTCAATAGCACTTTAACACCTGAGTGTGAGCCCTCGACAGGGCCTCCATCTGCGGAAGTGAATTCTAAAGGGCAGTATGAAAGATGCAAAGTTAGGTTAGAAAAAGGTATATATATATATATATATTTGATTTGATTGGCACTCACCACTGCAGATGACTCCAGCATCTTCCTCGTGCCAGAGGCTGCTCTGACTCACGTGCTCAAAGTCACATTGCATCAGTGTAGGCTCATTCCCAACACAGTGAACAAAGTTCATTAATACTGGACCAGTTCCTGGTCCAAAATAAGCAGCACTCTTTGCCGCTACAGCATCCCCACAGCCCAGTTCTCTACACACCACTGCAGCGTCTGACAGATCCCAGCCATCATCACACACTGTTCCCCACTGACCATCAAGGAGAACCTCCACTCGTCCAGAACAAATGTTATCACCATCTACCAGCCTGACGGGGGCTAATGGTCACACCGATAAAAAGAACAAAACACATTACATTTTTTTCTGATATACAAACGACAACTTATGGCCTTTTCACTATACCTAATGATATAATAACGATTTAGAAAATCATTCTAAATTTAAAAGCATAGCAGAGTCCACACCACAACTACAAAGATATGGTTGAAATCTATTTCAGAACGATTTTTCCAACAGATGAACAATAAAAACAGTCAATCAGAATCCATCTGGCTTTAAAGAGCTTGAGCATTTACGACGAAATCATGTTCAGCTTTCAAATTTGCTCGTGTTCAACATGGCCCGTGAATGCCCTCCTCCCCACCCCCATCTCATCCATGAGGTACTCTATTCTCAATGCTTTCTCCGATCCGCTGTCAATCCCACAATGCACCACGCGTGAAGCTCAACTTCCATAGGAATGAATTGAAAACACTTGCTCTGCTCCGCGCCAGTGGACACGCACCGTTAGTGGGGTTAGATGCCATACTGCCGACGAATTTAATGCAGAAAAAGGGATATGTGTACAGTCTTTACAATGACATGCACTGTATAAAGGTTCTAGATCACATAATTTTCCCAACTCAAAACTTTTAAAACTGTTTCATGGAGTTTTTGTCTGCTGAGCTTTTTTTGTTTTCCGGAAAGATGTTTCATCAGCTGAACGATCAGATTGCTGTTAAACAGCAGTACAATTCATTGAACGCACTGAATTCTATTCCTCACAGCCTTGTTTTTATTCCTGTACTTACGCGGACAGATGACTCCGGCATACAAGTCAGGTTGGCATGAGTCTTGTTCCCAGTTGTCTGCTAAGCATTCTGCCAGTGAGGATTCATTCCCAGAACATTTCACATTACTCATCCATATTTGTCCTGAGATCGGCCCATAATATCCCACTGCATTCACCTCTTTAGTTCCCCTACAATCCAGTGCTCTACACACCACATTTGCGTCTAACAAATCCCAGCCTTCATAACACACCGTTCCCCATATTCCAAATCGGAAAACTTGCACTATCCCAAAACAGCGGCTTGTGCCATGAACTAGTCTGACTGAAGCAGCCTTGCTTGACGTGAATTTTCCCAGAGCTGCTTGTCATGAGAGAAAAAAAAACAAAAAACAACAACAACAGAGAATCACAAATATGTTATGAAGTATGTAGGGCAAAAAAAGTAGTTTGTATGTATGAGCTGGGTTTGAGCACTTACTTTGAAGTAAAATGAGCCAAATGGTGCACAGCATTGCTGCTGAAAAGAAACTGAGAAACATTATGACACTAAAAGATATATCAGTGTAACTGAGAACAATGAATGAAATCAGTGGATGAGCAGTACATTTTTGCACTGATTAATGTAATAGGTAAAGTTTCTTATTCTAGTCTTCCTAATGGTTAAATATAAAGCCTATAAATTGGACTCCTTTTTTAAAGTCAAAAGTAGCCCAATTGACCTGAATTTAAAACAGCATAAAAACATATTAAGCTGTCAGATCAATACTTAAACCATTCTCTAATTCTATTGTTTAAATTAAAATTATTAGTATTGCTACTAGATATATATCTATCTATAACAGAGAATATTACTTGAGAATCAATCACACTTTGAGACAGGACAAATGAATAAACCTTTAACAATTAGCAGACAAATAGAAACCGCAGAAGACCGAAAGTTCAAAATATGATTAAGGGTTTAAACCTTTTGAAGTGTCCCATGTATGCTTCTTTCTTCTTTCTCCCTCTGAAAGATAAGTTTGTATGTTGGTGATTTATAGTATATTTATCTACAGGGTACAACCTCCTGCCCATATGTCTCCTCCCTTCAGATGACCCTGACAATCACACCTTTTCAGTGTATTATTTTACATATATTTGAAAATTACAGCACAGGTGTTGTAGTTAGCGATTTGAACATAAGAGGAAGCCGTGACCTAGGGATGCAAACAAGTTAGACATAAAAGAAACTATATGGTATTGATCACAATAATTCACTCTGTCACTTAGATATGATCACTTTCAACTTTCTTTTTTCTGTCTTTCAAAATTTGGTAATCATGTTCAAACTTATGCTTTTGCAAATATATAGCATTTGCTTGACACTAAACAGAAGGCATTGTTTGCATTTTGTTTGGTTGTTTAAATGAGTTGTTCTTCCCTAATTACTCTGACAGGCCCCATTTACAGGATGCAAACTGTGAAGCTTTTTCATATTTACCTTTCACAAAAAATCCTGCATTCTTTTGGACTGTCAAGTTTTTAAAAAAAGACAACAAAGAAACTACACTTGTGTACTTTATTACTTGTATTGCATGTCTTCTGAAGCCATGTCTCAAATAAAAGTGTAATTGTGCATGTTGTTCCCCTTGTTATTGAATGGGAATAGGTTGCTTTTCCTGCTAAATGTATGCACATGTCTGTTTCAGTTCATTACCCATTGCAAATCATTAGCAAAACTCATAAGTATCCTGACAAGTGAGACACCAGCTAATCAACCACAAACGCTGAGGCTTAAACAGTGCTATTATGACATGGGTGGAAAGATTCATTCTTGTTTCAAAAACTAAGCAACTGGAATAATTACCTGAATATAATAAAAATGATACCATACCAAGGTAACAGCAGTCACAACATGGAAACTCACCAGGAAATTTTTTACACTGATAACCAAGGCAAAATGGATTGTAACTTTACAATGGTCTGAATCTGATTCTTGTTTGAGAATGGAATTAAATCAAAATGAATTATTATTAACTACACTCATTAAATTTGTACAACTGCATTCTAAAAGTCCAGACAGGTTCATATATGTACAAATTTGGCTATCGAGATTACTGTATATATTACATGTACATTTTGGTTAGCAAGTTAGGATATGACACAAAGATATTATATGAAGCAGGGATATTATATAAAGCATTGTCATGTATGAAAATCTTATTTATAAAAGGTTGGGTTATAAGTATAGAAGGATGCAGCATTCAATTTGCTATTAGCAGATCCTTGTTTTCTTCTCTGTATGCCAGCAATGACCTGAGAAACCAACATTATTGTACACTGTTATTGTGGAAAATATTCAATTCAAAATTAAACAGTTTTAAAGTTAATATTAAAGTCTTACCAAAATGTCAGGGTGCAATTCCTTTTCTCTTATGGAAGACATTTCCATCTGCCTGAGTTCTCAGTGAGAAAGTTCCATTTATTTGTAGCTTCTTTCCCATCTATGAGATAAAAATGAAGGTAAATACAGAGAGCCAGTAAATACCATGAGCAGCCAGTAGATGACAGCAGTGAAGGATGCAGTTCAGTGTTATTCTTCCCACTGCTCTCACCTCCTCTGAAAGTTTATTCATAATTCCAGCATCATTTGGATTTACTCCAAATTCAGCCTTCACTTCAATCTTCAACAGGACTTTAATATCTGAGTGAATGTGAGAAAGTGTGAAAGATGAAATTTCTTGATCAAATATGCTGGCATAACATCCTTTCTAAACATGTAGGTGGGATTAAAATTTGGGGAATTTATTGGTACTAAATCCTCAGTGACATTGATATTTTAAAATGCAATTTGAAACCACACTTATGTGCTTATTAACAATCTAATTTTGTCTTGACATATCAAAAAAACAAATAGGATCTTTATTTGCTGAATACTACTGTTGTGCTCAATGGACCCTTTTCACATTTCCGGGGTTCTCAGAAACTGAAGCCTTCATAGTTGGATTAACATCTATAGTGGTGAACGGAAACTACAACAAATATAATTTTTGCGTTCCCATTTGCCCCAATAGCAAAAAAAAAAAAAAAAGATTATGGCAGTTTAATGCCAAGGAAATAAAACAAAGTATAAGTGTTATAAATGTAGCCTACATTAAATTTTTTAAAAGTGTGCATGAAATGGAAGTTGCGATAGTCTTCCCTATTGTGACACATATCCCAGTGAAAACGGCTTCTCGAACAAAAAACAAAAAATGTAGGGCGAGACTTGATTTTGTCCATGGGGAATTTATTGGATGGTTGGAACGTTGTGGTTTGCTATTGGTTAAAGGGGGGGTGCAATGCTATTTCATGTATTCTGACTTATTTACACTGTTAAAGAGTTGGATTTTCATGCTAAACATGTACAATGTTTCAATAAACGAGTTGGACGTATGACGGAGTATTTCTGTGCCAAATGACTACTTCCTGTTTCGGTATGAGATTTGGAGAGTTTTTTTCTAGTATGGCCCTTTATCACGTAACAAAGGGCGGAATTCCTTGTATAGACACTTCTCCCTGATAAGCGTGCACACACATCACCCAGAAGAAGAGCAAGAGCACGCCCATCAACGCTATTTGTTTGGAATACGGAAGCCAAGAGATTTTTCAACAATGGCTGTGTCCCAATTCAGGGGCTGCACCCTTTGAAGGCTGCATACATCATCAAAGCAGTCTCATTTAAGAAAAATAACCGTTAGATTGCAATGTAAGAAAGAAACTACAGTATTTTACACCTCACAATGAATATCAGTCAATTTTATTATGGTTACTTTTCTTAAATGTGACATCCTTGATGAAGTATTCGGCCTTCAAATGCGATCTGCGGAGGACGCAGCCTCCGAATGAGACGCAGTTCCTGTCACCAAAGGAGTGTGTTTTTGGTTGTGAGGGAAAGATTACCTTTTTCAGCTTCTCAAAGAACCCAGAGTTAAGGGAACAGAGGTTGAAGTTTGTTTTTCCGGGGCAGCAACGAAGTTGCACACGTATGTTTGTTTGTTCCCGGGATTTCGGTGATGAATACTTTGTAAACAAGTCCCAGTTCGGCGCTGGATTTGCAGATCGTGGGCGGTGAGTAAAGCTGCATCAGATGTCTGTTTTGTTGGCAATCAGCACACAAGTGCATATAATGTAAACAACATGAACGTTTTTGTTCCCTTTGTATTTATAATGATGTCGCAGCTTGCAGACAATCTCTACGCAGAAGCTGTGCGCGCTGTGACTCTTTAGCTCTGCCCACGGCACTGACGGCAGGGACGCCTCCATGACCTCTGCTTTTTTCGGAAAGACTCGGTTTAGTGTATCTATCTTTTATAAATATGACAAAACTAAAGACTTTTCGGAGATATGAAGGATGCATTGTTACTCAAGATTGTACTCAAGATTAACATGAGATTGGCAGAAACTGTGTGTGATACCCCCCCTTTAATCACATGTGAGTGACAGGTTGCCCCGCCCTCGCACCAGTAAACACATCATCAGAGAAGAGATGTCACTACAAGAGGAAAGGGAAGTTATTTTGATTAAAAATGTGAGGGCACATTAATTAAAAATATATAATAATACTGCAATATTTCATAAAAAAATAAGAATTGTCCATTTTGATTTCATTGTGACTTTAAAAATTAAAACAAAAACTTTTCTAGACTTACGGAAATGCGTCATCACAGTTTGTGAAAAGGGTCCATTATCTCACTCGCTAACATTAAAAAAATTGGCACTCACATCCACAAATGACTCCGGCATCTTTCTCATGGCCACAGCTGGTTGGACTTCTGTTATATGAACAGTTCATCAATGTTGACTCATTCCCAAAACAGTTTACATTGCTCATCCATACTATTCCTGAACCCTTTCCATAATAAGCAGCACTCTTTACTTCCAAAACGGCTCCACAGCCCAGTTGTCTACAGACCACTGCAGCATCTGACGCATCCCAGCCATCATCACACACTGTTCCCCACTGTCTATTTTGGAGAATCTCCACTCGTCCAGAACAGGAGCTGATGCCGTTGACCAGCCTAACTTTATCTAATGCTCAGACAAAAGAAGGGACAGTTTGAGCTTAATTCAAATATACAATCTTTTTAGTATTATACTGACTGCATCATATGTAACGTAACAATGCTTAGATTAGGGATGTAAAGCATGCTGTTTATTATTTAATATCAGTTTGAACTCACCCTGACAGATGACTCCTGCATCTTTCTCATGTCCACAGCCGCCTTTCCCCCATCCACTTGATTTACAATCTCGCAGACTTGATTCAGTGTTAGAACATTGTAAATCACTTAGCCATGCAGGTCCTGATCCTTGTCCAAAATAAGCAGCGTTTTTTGGCTCAATCACATCCCCACAGCCCACCTCTCTGCACACCACTGCAGCATCTGACAGATCCCAGCCATTATCGCACACTGTTCCCCATATTCCATTATAATGAACCTCCACTCTTCCAGAACAAGAGTTACTTCCATTAATGAGCCTGACAGGAGCTAAATGAAAGTAAAAGAAACATGTGAGCTATTTAAATACATTTTTAGGATGTTTTCTCCCATTCAATAACTATTAATTGACTGTATTTCTTTTTCAGTTCAGTCCCACACAGGGCTGCTCTAATCTATTTTATAAATGAATAGAAATGAGAGAGTAGAAAAGCAGTGGATTTTACTTACAGTCACAGATGACTCCTGCATCCTTTGAATGGTCATACATTCCAAATTTACGTGAGTCACAGACACTCAGTGTGGCCTCATTTCCAACACAGCTTACATTGCCCATAAATATTTGTCCT
The DNA here is from genome assembly GCF_019924925.1 of Ctenopharyngodon idella. Lineage (NCBI taxonomy): Eukaryota > Metazoa > Chordata > Actinopteri > Cypriniformes > Xenocyprididae > Ctenopharyngodon > Ctenopharyngodon idella. Next base: position 14,160,780 of record NC_067223.1, read on the forward strand.
GCACCCGGTCCGAAATAAGCAGCACTCTTTGCCTCTACAGCATCCCCACATCCCATCTCTCTACACGCCACTGCAGCATCTGACAGATCCCAGCCATCATCACACACCGTTCCCCACTGACCGTTATAGAAAACCTCCACTCGTCCAGAACAAGAGGTGTTGCCATTCGCCAGCCTAATTTTAGCTAATGCCCACAAAAACAAGTTATAAGTGGATAAAATATGATGACTCAAAGTTTACAAGCTTAGATTAAATGGTTAGTTCACCCAAAAGTGAAATTACTGTCATTATTTACTCACCTTTATGTTGTTCCAAACCCATAAGACGTTCGTTTATTTTCGGAAAACAAATCTGAAATCTGAGAGCTTCTGACCTCCCTATACACAGCAATGTCATAATCAATTTCTAGGCCCAGAAGGGTAGTAAATATATCGTTAAAATAGTGCATGTGACTACAGTGGTTCAACCTTAATGTTACGAAGCAACAAGAATACTTTTTCTGCACAAAAACAAAAAAATATTGAACAATTCCTTCTCTTCCTGTGTCCTACGCTCTTGACATTGTAAACAGTGCAGTGCTTCTGGGTTCTACGTCAGAACGCCGCCTCAGTATTTTAACAATATCTTTACTACCTTTCTGGGCCTTGAAAGTGGTTATGACGTTGCTGTGTATGCGGAGGTCATCGGATTTCATCAAAAATATCTTAATTTGTGCTCCGAAGATGAGCGAAAGTCTTATGGATTTGGAACGACACGAGAGTGAGTAATTAATGACAAAAATTCATTTTTGAGTGATCTAACCCTTTAAGGTAATGTTAATTTTTGTACTCACGCTGACAGGTGACTCCAGCATCCTTCTCATGCCCACAGCTGTTTTGCCCCCATCCCTGTGAATTACAGTTTCTCAGTGTAGAGTCAGTGGCGCACTGTAAACCACTTAGCCATACTGGCCCTGATCCCTGTCCAAAATAAGCAGCACTCTTTGCCTCTATAACATCTCCACAGCCCAGTTCTTTACACACCACTGCAGCACGTGTAGAATCCCAGCCATCATCACACACTGTTCCCCATCGGCCATCATAGAAAACCTCCACTCTGCCAGAACAAGTGTTAGTGCCATTCACCAGCTTAATAAGAGCTAAAGGCCAGACAGAGGAAAGGTAAACAAACAAGCAAACATATTAGGATAGTTTACCCAATAGATTCAGACTTTTTTTTGTTGTTGTTGTTGTTTTTTTTTTTTTTTACATTTTCTTTTCAGTTTATAATGCATGGAATGGTAATGGAAGGAACATATACACAAAGCTGTTGATTTCATTAAATTGCAGTGACTTACCCTGACAGATGACTCCAGCATTATTTGAATGTGAAGTGTACACTCCTAATTTTTTAAACTCACAGGTACCAAGTGTGGCCTCATTTCCAATGCAGTTGACATCATCCAACCATACTGGTGCCCAACTCAGTCCGAAATAAGAAGCACTCTTTGCCTCTACAGCATCCCCACAGCCCATCTCTCTACATGCCACTGCAGCATCTGACAGATCCCAGCCATTATCCGACACTGTTCCCCACTGAATGTTTCCCCACTGGTAATAGAAAATCTCCACTCTTCCAGAACAAGCGTTGATGCCACTTTCAAACTTAATTTTGCCTGAAAAATGTCATAATGAGAGCTGTTGTTAGTGGATTGTATCTGATGCACTTTCTCAGATTCATGCATAGATAAGACTTGTGAGTCATGTTAATGAAATATTCTGAATTATTTACAATTCATGGTGAAGTAAATGGACCAAGTTCCATCCATTGGGATTACGTTGGTAGTTTTGTTTCAAATGTATGACTGACAGTAAAAGTATTAAATTACCCATAAACTACGGTGTGTATGTTTGTGTGTATTTTACTGAATAATTCATGTTAGCACTTTAACAATAATAGAAGCTTCCCTGCTTGGCATCCTGCTGCAAAAACAATTATTTTCTGTGGTAATCAACCGCATGCTACAAATGCTGCACATCACCCTAAACATTTTGCATAAAAGATTTTGTACTCACAGCGACAGGCAACTCCAGCATCCTTTTCATGTCCACATGAATTTTGTCCCCATTCCTTTAAACTGCAATGTCTCAGTGTCGATTCAGTGTTATCACACTGCACATCACTTAACCATACTGGCCCTGATCCCTGGCCAAAATAACCACCGCTCCTATGCTCGAAAACTTCGCCGCAGCCCATTTCTTTACACACCACTGAAGCGTCAGACAGATCCCAGCCATCATCACACACTGTTCCCCACTGACCCTCATGGAGAACCTCCACTCGTCCAGAACAGGAGTGACTGCCATTCACCAATCTGACAAGGGCTAATTTCCACACAGAGCAGTCAGAACATATATACAGTGGCAAGAAAAAGTATGTGAACCACTTGCAGAATCTGTGAAAATGTGCAAAATTTTAACAAAATAAGAGAGATCATACAAAATCCATGTTATTTTTTATTTAGTACTGTCCTGAGTAAGATATTTTACATAAAAGATAATCCATAAGACAAAAAAAATAGCTGAATTTATTAAAATGACCACATTCAAAAGTTTGTGAACCATTGATTCTTAATACTGTGTGTGGTTACCTGGATGATCTACGGCTGTTTTTTTGTTGTGTGATGGTTTTTCATGAGTCCCTTGTTTGTTCTGAGCAGTTAAACTGAGCTCTGTTCTTCAGAAAAATCCTCCAGGTCCTGCAGATTCTTCAGTTTTCCAGCATTTTTTGCATATTTGAACCCTTTACAACAGTGACTGAATGATTTTGAGATCCATCTTTTCACATGGAAGACAACTGAGGGACTCAAACACGACTATTAAAAAAGGTTCAAACATTCACTGATGCTTCAGAAGGAAACACGATGCATTAAGAGTCGGGGGGTGAAAACTTTTGAACAGGATGAAGAGGTCCAAATTTTTCTTATTTCGCTTGAATATCATTTTTTTTCATTTAGTACTGCCCTTCGGAAGCAACAGAAAATACTTGCATGTTTCCCGGAAGACAAATTAAATACAATTTACCTTGATCATCAAATTCCAAATGTTTTCACCCCCTATCTATTAATGCATCATTTTTTTTTCTGAAACATCACTGAATGTTTGTACCTTTTTTAATAGTCGTGTTTGAGTCCCTCAGTTGTCCTCAGTGTGAAAAGACGGATCTCAAAATCATTCAGTCACTGCTGTAAAGGGTTCAAATATGCAAAAAATGCTGGAAAACTAAAGAATCTGCAGGACCTGGAGGATTTTTCTGAAGAACAGAGCTCAGTTTAACTGCTCAGGACAAACAAGGGACTCATGAACAAGCATCACAAAACAAACAAACAGTCGTAGATCATCCAGGTAACCACACAGTATTAAGAATCAATGGTTCACATACTTATGAATGGGGTTATTTTAATAAATTCAGCTTTTTTTTTTTGTCTTGTGGATTATATGTAAACATCTTTTATGTAAAATATCTTACTCAGGACAGTACTAAATAAAAAAATAACATGCATTTTGTATGATCTCTCTTATTTTGTTAAAATTATTAACATTTTCACAGATTCTGCAAGTGGTTCACATACTTTTTCTTGACACTGTAAATCAATTGATGCATTTAATTGCAAAGACAAAACTAGACAATTGTTTTTTGCAGTGAACTTACATTGACAGGTGACTCCAGCATCCTTTGTATGGTCACAGTTAAACTCTCCCACTTTCTTCGATCCACATATGCTCAGCGTAGGCTCAGTTCCAAAACACGTCACACTGCTCATAAATACTTGTCCCCAACCTGGTCCGAAATAAGCAGCACTCTTTGCCTCTACAGCATCCCCACATCCCATCTCTCTACACACCACTGCAGCATCTGACAGATCCCAGCCGTCATCACACACCGTTCCCCACTGACCATTATAGAAAACCTCCACTCGTCCAGAACAAGAGTTCTTGCCATTTACCAGTCTGATTGATTCGGACGTACTTGACATGGTATTGCCTAGTACTTCATGTTAAAGAAAAAGTGTTAAAAATGCTAGCATTTTCTCTAAAAAAAAAAGAAAGTTGTGACCGTGCTTGTTTATGTTACTTACTCAGAAATGGAATGAGCCACATAGAGCCTGACATTGTTGCTAAACAGTCCACAATTACAATGAGAAGTCTACAAAAAAACTCTACAAATTAACAAAATGACATGAATCAGGCATAAATATTAAAACATACATCCACTTTCATAGAACACAGAAACAGAACAACCATTAGGTTACACCATATATTATCAAAATCTGTACAAAGAACAATTTTTCAAGTAAAAATTTGATATTCGCATACACTCTGCAATCATCAGACCTGCTTTTTGTTGTTCTGTCCCTAAACTGGCAAGTCCACTCTTGTTACAGCGTATGATTAGTGAAATGTCACGCCCATGTTGAGGTTCCCTCCTACTCCATGTTAGGAAGCAGAGTTGTGATTGAGGTTCAAATTGGTTAAATCTGTTTGGCTCTGTCTCCTCCCAATGACTGACTTCAATACACCTTTTTACTGTCTTTACTTTATACACCTTTTTAGTCCAAGCAGGTGCAATCAAATGTGTCTCACATGATAAAGCAAATGCAAGTTAATGTAATCTATCAATCAATCCAAGGTTAAAGGGTTCATCTTCGAATAACAAATGAAGATATTTGTAATGAAATCTGAGAAATTTCTGTGCCTCCATTGACAGGCCACGCATCTACCACTTTGATGCTTCAAAAGGTTCATAGAGAGATCGTAAAACTAATCTATATGAATTGAGCGGTTTAGTCCAAATTTTCTGAAGAGACTTGATCGCTTTATATGATGAACAGATTTAATTTAAGGCTTTGTTGCAACTGGCCCGGCTGAAATGAAGTGAAGCCCAAGTTTCATGCATTGAGCTGCTTTGAGTACTATTCAAATTACATCTTAAATCACTCATCACTCATTTGCTTTACTAAGCAAGTAACTTTGCATCCAGTCTTTAATTTGACCACTAATCCCTTATTATTCCAGCTCTTAAAATGTAGGCCCTAAATTTCATTCATGCTGAAGCTGCTTTGTACCCTGTCAATTTACAAAGAATCTGTAGGATATGTTTTGTCCTCTTCTCAATGTGCTGCATGTGCATCTGTGTGATCAAGCACAGTTACATTAGCAAAAAATTATGCAGTTACAATGACAAAATTAAACTTATTGTTAAATACACCACAATGGAATTTCACTGAATTTGAATCTTGAAACCCATGAGAAAAATATGAGGTGACATTCATGAAAAACACGTGAAAATTCGAATACCTTATGTATTATGTATGGCAAAAGGTATTGCAAATCTGTATCTGTATTGCAAGTGCGCAAGTAATCCATATTGGATAGAGCATATTCTGAAAAAGAGACTTAAAAAGTGTGCAATGACTAATGCATCTGCCCACATAATATATCCTTCCATACACTTAAATAAATTATATATAAAGGGAGAAAGAGTATAGTTCCATGAACAGTAAAAGTACTATTAAAACGTTTGACACTTACCTGCATACTGCAACTATTACACCTGAAATTGTTGCTGTGTTCCACCTCATGGTGCTACTGCTAATCCTCAAACAGTTGTGTTTGTGTATTCAAGAATATATTACCAAATGGCCCCTCCCAGTCTATGGCCCACCTCCATATAATGAAGGCATATGTAGTCAACCATCAATCAGGTTCGTCCGAGTGCCACACTGTTTGTCTACTTCATCTCCTGTTGAGTAATAAAAACCAATGAGTATAAGTTCCCATTAACAAATATTCAGTCTAACCTAATGAAAACCTAATGAAAAAAACAGATGTTGAGCTATACATACATGTTTTTGACTCGTGAAACCGCAAGTCTTTTGGTTCCAGGGGGAGTATGGTTGCAAAGCTGAAACTTAAAGGAATTGATGGAAAAGCACCACCAGGAGTGGAACCTGCGGCTTAATTTGACTCAACACGGGAAACCTCACCCGGCCTGGACACGGAAAAGATTGACAGATTGATAGCTCTTTCTCGATTCAAAATTATTTGGTTCCACTATTTTGGTTAATAACTATGTTGGCTTGATCCATCCAGAATATCAACCTATTTTTCTGATCTCTTCTGAACTCTATGGCCTTTAAACCTTCACACTTCAAGCTTTAAAACCATTTCAAACTTCAAACTACTTTAAACTGAAAACCTTCAAACTTCCAGCTTTTAAAACCACTTTAAACTTTCTGGTCAGGCTTTCTCAAGCCAACATCAAAGTTTGTCTTGATGAACTTTTTATTATGTTTAGAAAATATATTTTTGAGTATACATTATGCTGTTATATTTGGAGAAAAAAAAAAAAAAGAATAAAACAGAGAGTAAATATAGAAATGCCTGGAAGTTTTTGACTTTAGGCTCAGTAAGGTCTGATTTAATAACCAAATTTTCATGTAACTAATGACCACTGAAAACTTAAAATTGCACATTCTTGTAATATATGCATAAGAGCCTCAACAGCAGAGACCTCAGCGACTCAAATATTATTATGGTGTGTTGTTTTGTTTATGGATAGATTAATGCATAATCTGCTTGGAAAGTATTCTACAACAACTACTGTACTAAATGAAAATGTGTGTTTTGTCCCAGAAAGGAGCAGATTCCACATACTCCAAACATGTTATTTAATATGCACCTAACAAATATTAATTCTGAAATGTAGACATTTGACTTTTATCATTCCTAAAAACACTGTTCAATTTGTTGATTGTAATGTTTAAATTATTAAAAGTAGTTTAAGACAGCTATACTGACCGTTGGGAAATAGGCACAGTTCCAGATTAATGGATTAAAAAAAAAAAAAAAAAAAATTCTTAAACTTCTGCTTTGAATATTTTTGAGGCATAGCCAATGTGAAATCCACACTAATGGGCTTCTTTGAATATTATTCAAACAGTTTTAGAATGATTTGCTCTGCTGAATAAATTATGCAAAGTACCATGAATCTGACCATTTCCAGTCATCTCGTGTCACTTTTAGACTACAAATGTATTTCTAGTGACTTTCAGTGATTGTTATATCAGAACTACACATACAGAACTCTGTTTAAAAAATATTAATGCACTACTTGTGCTGTGAAGCTTTTCATGCAGCTAGGCAGTTGTTTACAGTTAGATGCCAATAGTACTAATTAAGTTAACTGCAAATTAATTCTTATTTAGATTTCATTTAATGTGCCTTGAGTCCAACTGCTTGTAAATAATGGCCTAATAGGGACTGTGAATAATGAGATGCAAAATAACATTGTTATTGACAGAACATTTATTAAGGAAAATATTGTGAATCACACACTGAAACAACATTATAGCTTTTTATAGCGACATTTATAGCTTTTAGTTTATCAATTTAATTAAGTGTTAATTAATACAAAATGTATTCTAAGGAAGACCTCATGCAGAAGACTTATGAGTCTATGGACTACTTTTATGGTGTTTTTTGACAGTGTAAATCAGGCAAGCACTTTCATTGTATGCAAAACAACAGTTTGATGTAAATTCTGGGGTGAACTATCCATTAAAAGTGATAAATGCATATTGTAAGAGTGACATAAAAGAGCTGTGTTTGTATGTGTGTGCACAAGACACTCCTTGTTTTTCAAACTCAGACAGGCATGCTAAGCTGAACATCTGAGTCTTCATTGATCAGATAACTGAAGAGATCTTTGAAAACTGGACAGGGGAGACTCTGCAGAAGCAGAACTGAGAGATTGTTTTCTTAAATATCTCTTTCCCATGTATTATAGATTTAAAATAAAAGTATTTTGATCAGTTTCTCATATTATGTTTCTTTTACCTACTGCCCATCTCTGCATTATCTGATAACCAGGAGTGTTGTGTGTTGTTCAGCCTCCCTCAACACATACCTGATCGAGACAGAGAAACACAAGAGTTCTACATTTTCTCTTGCTCTCTCTTTCTCTATTAGATTGGGCTGTGATGTTTGGGAGGCTTTAGGATGATCATGTGACACAGATCATTCTGGCCCATGCAGGAGGTTTACTGTTGTATGGAATTCGGTGAGTATCAGATGCTGCTTTTCTTTGTGTGTTTTCCATTACTTCCTGTCTCTTAATGCTGTTGACATCAGCATGGTCTGACCCACTTCCTGCTGACCATATTGGACTCTCCAAATCTGGACTAACTGAATAAGGGTTCTCCAAAACTTTAAGCAGCCGTTGAACCTGGAAGGGTTTAAAATAATATAACACCACACTGCAAAACAAAAATTTTCTTCCACAGTATTTTTATATTACATTTCAACCTCTGACCTCTGAAAAATCACCCCTTTCAGCTGCTTCGATTGCATTCTGGGCAATGTAATTCCGCAGCACCACGACAGGATTGGTGGAGTTCATCGATCGGACCCGTTCTTTCTCTACTGCAGCAGGGTCGCTCGCTTCGTCACATTCACAGGCCAGACGCCTCCTAATGTAGTGACCAGAAAAGGAGCTAAAACTGCTGGACTTTCAGTTCATGGTCATTTTCTTTGCTTTTATTCAATCATTAAAATACACTAACACTTATTTATACCTGTAATGTTTGACCCATCTCTGCCAATGATCTCTCTGCTTCATTTTTAGCTCTGCCTCATTGATCATGAGAAGCTCCTTCAGCCTGCCAATCTTCTCAAGTTGCTTGGCAACCTCTGGCTGATTGGCTACCATGTTGAACATGCCAGGATTTGTCTCAGCCATGGAGAGAATCATCTCCAACTCACTAAGAAAGGACATAGAGGATCAACAAATGAAAGAAAACCTAAAGTGCTCAAGGTCTTATTTTTACATCCTCAGGTTGGCAGTACCTTTTTAGAGCTCATAATGCTTTATTTTTATGCTTCAGTGTTCAGCTCCATTTTAAAGGCCAAAACCAATGCAAATTCATTCAGTGAACATACCAATTCTCTTGCCTTGCTTTTCTTGCAATGTGCTGACGGCATCACATTAAGAGAAGAATGCAGAGTACAGGGAAATTAATTTTTAGCTTAAAACAATAGATTCTAGATCTTTATTTAAAAGAAACACTTTACTATCTAAAGGCTTTGTTAAATTGATATACATGAAATTGTTTATTAGTATGAAGATTGGACCCTGAGAGGGTGCAGGCCCCCTCACCCGGGCTGCATTGTAGGATGGTTTGCCACCTTTAGTTCCTCCAGCGAGGCACACTGTTCCATGATCAGCTCCACTACTGAATCTGAGCTGTCTCTCTCTGCCTGCTCACCGGCAGGACTGGACACGGCACTCAGCAGACGAAATGTGTTTGTGAAGTCTGCACCTGGCAATGGAACAGCAGTAGATACAAATATATTAAATTTTATTAAAGGGTTAGTTCACACAAAAATGTACATTCTGTCATCAATTGCTCACCCTCATGTTGTTCCAAACCTGTAAGTCTTTCGTTCATCTTCAAAACACAAATGAAGATATTTTTAATGAAATCTGAAAGGTTTCTGTCCATCCACTGACAGTCCATGCAACTACCACTTTGACGCTTCAAAAAGTTCATAAAGAGATTGTAAAAGTAATCCATATAAATCCAGCGGTTTTCCAAATTTTTATTCACATATAAACATTGATCAGTGAAGATAAATAGAAGCTCAACCATACTTGCTTGATGCGTGAAAACAAACCTTTTTGGTTCTTGCAGAAGCTCAAATCAGAGCCATTGAAAAACTCTTTATCGCTGCCCAGAATAAAATGCTACTGTAAATGTTGTCAGTGTAGTAATTAAAGCATATTATGCGTTAATAGTTGCATGGATTGTAAATGGAGGGACAGAAATCTCTTAGATGACATTAAAATATTTTCATTTGTATTTCGAAGATGAACAAAGTCTTACGGATTTGGAACAACATGAGGTAAATGATAACAGAATTTTCATTTTTGGGTGAACTAACCCGTTTTGTTATTTGAATCAACTTTTTTAACAGAAGAGCTAAGGGACACGTTAAATTTTTATTCAACGGAAAGGTAGAAATATTTCCTTCCTCTCACTGTACCTGTAAAGTGCATGGTCTTCAATAAATCAGCCACCAGTTCCACATCCTCTGGTTCTTGTTGTCTCAGAAGACCCAGCTTTCTCCTCATGTTGTCCAGGTAGAAACCCTCATAAAGGCTCATGAACTCATCTAAAATGGCCCCTGCTCTGGCTGGCTGGAGCTCTGTGCCAAGAGCCTCTGCCAAACGTGCCAAGTTCCAGTGGCAGACATACGGCTGAGCTTCATAAGAGTAACGGCCTTTCTTATCAGAGGCGCTGCACACAAACTCAGGGTCAAACCTGCAATTAACAAAATACACTAATATTCAAGCAATTAGTAAAAGCACATCTTCTTTCAGGATGCATTTTGATTGCTAGACCAACCTGTCCATGAAGCCAAATGGGCCGTAGTCTATAGTGAGCCCCAAGATGCTCATGTTGTCTGTGTTGAGAACACCATGGCAAAATCCCACACTTTGCCACAGGGCAACCAGTTTAGCAGTCCTAACGGTCACCTTGCAGGTCCACAGAATATATTAAGCCAAGTCAAGTCACATTTATTTACATAGCGCTTCATACAACACAGCAGTAAAGAAGAAAATAATATTATTAATGTTGCAAAGCTTTTCAATTATGCACTGTTATTGAACAGAACTGAAACAACACTGAACTGATTTGAGCTCAATAATGACACCTAACCTCTCTGAAGAAGGTAGCATTCCTTTCTTGACGGTCTAAATGTCTTCTTTGTATTTCAGGGTGGAATGTTTCAATGACATAATCCAGAAGTTGTGCACGGATATCAGGCCGTCCAACACTAGGGCCCTGTCTACCTGTGAAGTCATCCACAGGGTGGAAGATCTCAAACGAGCCAAATCTGATGAGAAGTATGGACAGACTCATGAGTGCAAACATTTTAAAATACTTAAGGAAACCAAAATTGAGAATGCATTTCAGTAGATTTTATTATTCAGAGCCCTAAATTTAATGATACATTAGGTATCAAAGCTATATTTTACAAAATATTTGGGCTTGGACATGAGTAACATCTAAAAAAAAAAAACTTCTTGACTTCTTGAGAGATCCATCGCATCTCAGTGTGGGCCAAACCCAACTTCTCTACAATCTTCGCTTATGAGCTTTAACACTAATACCCAGTTTTAAGACTTTAGTAAACAGGTTCTTTGTTTTGCAAACTTCAGGATTTTGAGCATTCTTTCACTTTTACAACAACTTTTATAGTCTTAAGGCCAATCACAACACACAGACAAACACTGATCAACATGGACAATCACCAGATTATAAGTCAGTTCTCAGACATTTCACAACTCGACAAACGCTGACTGAACATGTTCATTTGGCAAAAAGAAGCACCAACCAATGGCAACAAATGCCAAGGGGTAACACCGATCCAACAAAACCCAATGAACTGTCTGTTGCCGTTGCTCTGTGTCTGTCGGTGCAATGTTAACTGGCCTTTAAAATGTGCATCTGAGGATAAACATAAATAGATGTGCTTAAACCTGATAAAGGTGGGTGCTATTCTGAGAACCACCGAGCACCTCTCTGGTCTGGGATTCCCACTGTAGAACACATCCCTCTGGACATAAAGATCAGAGGTCACCAGTGATCCTGCTCGTGTTGTAGGAATTCCCAGAGCAAACATGGCCTCACTGCACAGGAACTCCCGAATACTGGAGCGTAGCACTTTACGCCCATCAGACTGCCTAAAGTGCACAAACATTTGTTTAATTTTTTTAAATAAAAACAATTATTTTTCCCCTTTTTGCTGAGTGTGTTTTGTCTACATGCTTCATTTTTCTTTCTTGGTGCATAACCGTATGCTCCATTGTGGCATTAAGGGTTTCAAGTGAAATCTCACAGATCGATGAATGCATCTATTGTTATGGATTAAGGGTTTATTTATGCTCATTATTCTTCATGAAAGAGATCTACTTGAGTTAGCATTGTTAGAATTGTTAAGATTGAAAAAGTAAAACATTTTAATGTCTTTGCAATGCTTTTATGCATCATACATTTTTTTTTTTTTTTTTTAACAAAAATCCCAAAAGCAAAAAACTTTTTGTTACTTTTAGCCTATACGTAATATGGGCTATATTAACTTAATGCAGTGAAGCCAGAGTAACGGTACCGAGAATAAGGTGTCCGTCCAGCGCCTTTAACCTGAATTTCCCACCGACCACAGGGGCTTGTGCTGGTCGGGTCAGAAGTTTGCTCAGCCACGGTCTCCACCTCCCCCAGATAACACACAGCACCATCACCCAGCTGCCCAGCGAACTGACCGAACTGGTGTCCGCAGTAGCAGTGCGCAGCGGGCTCAGAGCCCGGAATCACCCGAGACCCGCTCAGATATTCTGCCGCGTGCGGGTCACGTAAAACTTCGTCTGCGTTCAGTCCTAGTAAAGCAAGAGCCGGTTCGGATAGTGCGACGATTGTGGGCTTGAGCAGCGGCTGCGGTTCAACACGGGAAAAACACGCTCCTGTCACGGTCCGTGATCCCGGTTCTAGTGATGAATCCAGCGGCAGTGTTTTTAATGCAATGTTGTTGAACTTTAGCCTTTGCAGTGGGGTGAGACTTTGGGCCATTCTGATACTAATGGAAGATTGTCTTGCACTGTGAACCGTTTGCAGCTGCTCTGTTCAAGAATAACATAATCCTTCAGGGGATTAATGACTCAACACCACATGCACACAGTAAACCACAACAAATCCATCCGTCCATCCCTCTGTATGTTCATCTATCTATCTCAAATATTCTTCCTAATTACCACCTGCAGTAGCCTATCACTACCGTAGTCTAATACATTTTACAGCAAGAGTCATCTGAGGGATCTAATCATAGTTGCCTGCAGATAGAGATGGCTTTCAATCCACTATGTGGCAGGTCATTAAAGAGGTAGACAGCACCTGTCACAATTTCCAGTGATTCATCACTTGCTTGTAATTGCAGCAGGGGCTGTGATAAAGAAATACAGACCCTCATAAATAAGCTTGTTTGAAATTGCAGATTGTGGCTCGGTCAGCTACCTTTGGGAATCAAAACATAAATCAAGTGTCTATCCATTTCAGAAAGTACAATAAAATGTATCGTTTCATTTCAACCACACAACCAGATGAAGCTGTGCATACTGGTTTCAAAAGTGAGTTGTGTCTACAAAGTTAATAGCTGCTTTTGTTTAACTTTTTTTTTTGATATGACAGGCACATTCAAGGAGTTGAAATATGTTATTTTTATTTTCTCATATTATTTTCATTTTCTTTTTAAAATTGGGTGCTTTTTAAAATTACATTCAATCTAGCTCCATTCTTTTACGTAATGCACATTTTTCAGGATCCAATCAGTTCCAATAAATAAAAAACACATTCCGCCATGCATATTTCTCATTTCAGATAATTCAGAATATTAAATTAAATGGGTTGCAAGCAACAGTTCACAATTATGAATTATATATTGTTATTATACATTCATTTTTTAGAAAGTAGTCATATTTTTGTCTTTTTTTCTTTTAAGTGACAATATTTATATAATCAATGTACAATTACCTGCCAGTGAAGCATTCAAAAACAAGAGTTTAGAAACCTTATAAGGAATTAAAGGGTTAGTTCACCCAAAAAAGAAATTTCTCTCATTAATTACTCACCCTCATGTCGTTCAACACCCATAAAACCTTCGTTCATCTTCAGAACACAAATTAAGATATTTTGATGAAATCCGAGAGTTTTTTTTATCTTCCATTGAAAGCAATGGAACTATCACATTCAAGGTCCAGAAAAGTAGTAAAAACATCGTTAAAACTGTCTACAGTGGTTCAACCTTAATGTTGAGAATACTTTTTGTGCGCAAAAATAAAACAAAAATAATGACTTTATTCAACAAATTCGTCTCTCCCCTGTCATTCTGCTACACTATTTATGTTGCAGCACTTCCAGGTTCTACGTTCGAATGCCGGCTCAGTATTGGCCGATGCTGATGCAGGAGCTGGCCAATACTGAGCGGGTGTTTGGATGTAGAACTTGGAAGCGCTGCAATGTAAATAATGACATGAAGGTGAGTAATTAATGACAGAAATTTAATTTTTTGGGTGAATTAACCCTTTAAACACCATGGACTCTACAATCAGTGTAACATTTCTAATGGGCCATTAATAGAAAAACAATTTACAGAATAGATATTAAACAAGGCATATAAGCTATTTCTAACTTTTTTACACATAACATAATATTTCAGTCAGTAATCGAATAAAACAATGTCTTCAAACATATCAAAGAGATACCATTCACCGATCTATACATATTATAGAACTCTTGACTTTTTTGTTTTACTTTGGATAACTACTGGACAAAAACACAAGTCATTCAGAGTCATGCAACAATCAAAGAATGTACAAATATTAAAATTATGCTCTACCTAAACATTTGCAGTATTTTGGACATATATTTTTTGCATTTGTCCATAAAATGTTGACTGGTTTCTTCCTTAAAAACTGATCTAAACTCAAGACACTACAGCAAGTTATACAAAAGCCCAGGCAAAGGAAATTCACAATGCTTTTTATTTCAACAGGCTTGTCTTCGCGGTCTGGGCGAAAGACGATTGGCAAGCAGACATGCGAGGGCTATACCTGCCACCTGGATGAAAGCAAGGCCCAGGACTGTTGCTGCAATGTGAAAGACATTGTCATTTACCAAGCTGAAGACTTTGCGGAAACAACCGGGAGCATGAATCCCTGCTAGCTCGGTGTTCATGCCTCCATTCTCTGGCAACGGTCTGTTGCGGCAGCCTTTGCGTTTTATGCAGCAACTGTCTGGTAAAGACACAGTGGAGGAATCATTCCCCAAACTTCCTGTTGAGTACACAGCATCTTGGATAGCCCAGTCGGACATTAGCCAATCACGCCAACCCTCAGCGCCACAGCACTCCAGCGCCCTCTGAAGGCTGTCCAGCGCGTCTGCACGGCCCTCGTCTTCTCCGTAATCCAATACAGCTTTCTGAAGTCCGCTACGGAAACCTTCAGCAATATCCTCCCTGTAGAAGAGCCCAGAGAGACCCGCCGCTAGTCCACCTATGAGTGTGACCAACTGGAAGAAGCCATACGCCCGCAGAAGGTAAGGAAGGTTGGCAGCCACTCCCAAGCATCCTAAAAAGCCCCAGGCGGTGACAGCAGCACCTGTGCCTAACAAGATGATGGGCGCGTTAGGGTAGTGGTTCGCCGATAGTAGCATGTAGTCGGATAGCGAAGCCTGCGCCCATATGCCCAGAGTAAAGATCGCAAGGCCTGCTGCCCAAAAAAGGAAGCTGAAAATCAGGAGTGCAAGGCGCAGCAAGGGCATGACTCCCACCGCCCGGCAGCACGGTGGGGCAGCACCAACTGCAGGCACAGGGGGCGCCAGCGAGGCCTCTGAGCACAGCGATAATGAAAGACGTTGCTGCTGGTCAGCGTAATCTCGGGAGGGTGAGAGCAGATAGCCAGGGAGTGCCGAAGTACGACGGGAAACAGAGGATAGCGCCGGTCGTAGAGGGGAAGATAGTCTTTGAGTAGCGTGCAACTCTCGCTCCCACTCCTTTGCACGGCAGGGACTTGGCCGAGCTGGCAGCGAGTCGTAAGGCGGCGCAGAGCTCATGGCCTCGTCTTTATCTACCACCATTTCACTCTCTCTCTTTTACTCCTCCCTTTGTTTCTCCTCTCTTGAAAACGTCCTTCCACATCTCTCCCGCCTGTGCTTTATGGCTGGTCATCAACCCACAAGCGCCTATTCACACCCTCATTTCACCATAAATCGTCTTTGGATGAACGCATGGCACGCTTATCTTCGTCTGCAGATTTTCCGCTCGCTCTCCGCAGTATTTTGATGTTTATTTGCGGCATTTCTTACACTCTCTTGCTGCTGCAGTGGCCGTCTGTACTGCGTCTCTGACAATATGTGGGGGGGAGGGGGGTTGGTGATTATATGGCTATGATGCTGTTAACCCACACCACCCTGATCTCCCTTTACTGGTGCAGGAGCCCTGGTTCAGCATCATAAATGTCTGTTTTGATCGATATGTGGTCTTAATGGGCCTTTAATAATCTAATGTGTTTACAACACTGGTATTGATTAGTTTTTAGATTAAATCTTATAGATATTCAGCACTACTCATTCATGCTATAGAATGTGTGTTTGTGTGTATTAAATGACACATTTTATATTATATATTGATTGTCAAGAATATTAAATTTGCTGTCCTATGTCTAGATATGCACATTAGCTGGGATTAAATCATAAAACATTTAAACAGCATTGAAAGAGTTATGTTGTATGTTGACTTGTTGGCTGCTTTACCCTCACTATCTGCTCCAAAAAATCATTTTAAAGTGTTAGTTCACCCAAAAATGAAAATAATGTCATTTATTACTCACCCTCATGCCATTCCACACCTGTAAGACCTTCGTTAATCTTCGGAACGCAAAGTAAGATATTTTTGTTGAAATCCGATGGCTCGATGAGGCCTGCATAGCCAGCAATGACATTTGCTCTCTCAAGATCTATTAATGTACTAAAAACATATTTAAATCAGTTCATGTGAGTACAGTGGTTCAATATTAATATTATAAAGCGACGAGAATATTTTTGGTGTGCCAAAAAAACAAAATAACGGCTTATATAGTGATGGCCGAATTCAAAAACACTGCTTCATGAAGCTTAGGACCGTTATGAATCTTGTGTCGAATCAGCGGTTCGGAGCGCCAAAGTCACGTGATTTCAGCAGTTTGGCGGTTTGACACGCAATCCGAATCATGATAAGTCGTTATTTTGTTTTTTTGGCACACCAAAAATATTCTCGTCGCTTTATAATATTAATATTGAACCACTGTACTCACATGAACTGATTTAAATATGTTTTTAGTACATTAATGGATCTTGAGAGAGGAAATGTCATTGCTGGCTATGCAGTCCTCACCGAGCCATCGGATTTCAACAAAAATACCTTAATTTGCGTTCCGAAGTTTAACGAAGGTTTTATGGGTGTGGAACGGCATGACGGTGAGTAATAAATGACATTATTTTCATTTTTGGGTGAACTAACCCTTTAATACATTTAATACATAAAAATGTAATACATTTTATTTTAATTAAAATTCATTCAATTTGTTTTATTTTAAATAAGAAATAAATTATTCATATGCAGGCATAATTTATCTATTTGTCTAAATAACATATTTGAAGCATTTAAGCACAAGCATAAGAAGGAAGATTTACATGCCTTTACTTTTCCTACAGATGTGATCCATGTACTCCAGTTCATCAAGACCATGTAAAACTGCAAAATACAAAATTAACAGGCCAAAATTAACTCAGGAAAGCTGATGAAACATCTTCAATCAACACAAAATTCTCTAACCTCCTCTCTTGACAGCTTATAACAAAATTACATGATTCATTCCATAATAAATGTCCTCTTTCTGAATAATGAACAGCCATTTTGTATGACATTTCCTTAGGAAAACAACTTACCTTGACTGAACCAAATTAACAGTTCAATAATATATATAAATAGCTGGAACTCATTATGTAAACAAAAATTAAATTTAATTCAACAGCTGATATTTTGTTTATCCTACACACTTTGTCACACTCCAGTCAGACTTTGACCTTTTGCATGTATTGCACACATACAGATTCATTGCACATATTTATAAAATCTATGAATAGAGCAGTATCTCCTTCAACAGACATTTGAAAAAGCTTGGGAAATGTGACTCTCCTTTTCTAGTGCACCAGCCGTCATTTATGATTCTTTCTCAAATTAATGTGTCTCTGAATGGAGGTGTTTTTAAGAAGACGAGTGAAAGGCAGTGAAAAGTGACGGAACAGAAAATGTGAGAGAAGCAATATTGTGGTTGATTGGAGACTCTCTATCTGTTCTAACGAAGATATGTTTTTATGTACGTCCTGAATCTCACAACACCTTTGAAATGCTATCAGTTATTTTATCAGTAAATCTGAAATATGCACCCAATGTCATTTTGTCTTTAATTTTCTAGCAATGTGCATTCACTGTTTCACTGTTTGTTGGTACTTACACTTGAGTTAATTCTTTGTTGGACAAAGCTGGACTTTACATATCACCTGTAATGCCACATATCCTTCACTTGCAAATATATAAATTGACACATTTTATTTTACAACAGATGGCAACGTAGGACACTGTATCCGCCAGACCTGATGCGGTGTCGTGCATGTCCAAACACAACAAAAAAGCGCGGAATAAAGACCCGCTTCCGGCTACTTCCGGTATCCCGTTCGAGCGTTGTTGTTCGTTGCTTCGGTCAACTTCACGACAATCGTTCACAAGTGCGTTTAACCGTTATTATGGTTTGAGTCAGTGACATGAGGCGTTCGGAGTTTGACTAAAAGACAAGTATAGATTTATTCTAACTTTAAATAATGGAAATCCTTAACGTAGAGAGTCGCGAGGCGGGTGAGTATTTTGTAGCTTGTGAGCTAAATGCTAAGAGAGTGAAGCTAGCACAACCAATCCTATTAAAGTTACTCACACACACACACCACAACTCAAAACACACTTGTTTATATTATTTTAAGAAGAGCCTGGTAAACGAAAGTCTTAATTTGTTATGTCATTTGCCATTAATGAAACTGTATTATTGTAAAAAAGTGTTTTTTAAGTAGTTTTAATGCTGAATAATGACAGTTAAAAATACATTTTCTGATTACAGTTCTATTTATATTATTAATTATAAGTTGTATGTAGTCTTTAAAATAAGAATAAAACTTAACTAAACAATTTAAATCTTAAGTATAAAGTTTTCAGCACGTATGTAAAGTTTAATGTACAACATGCAAAATGATCATCTTATTTGAGCAATGTAGAATTTGTTAGATTCATTTAACATTAACACTTAACTTTTCTTCTTTGACGTGGCATGGAATACAATTTATTTTTGTCCATAACCTATACCTATAAAAGGATGTGTATGTGTGCATTGTGTAAATAACTGTTAACTTCTTCCTAAGAACCATAATCCTTTAAAACAAGAAGTAGACTTATACATCCAAATTACAATGAAATTCATCACAACTTTTTTTCAGAAATATGAAGATCTATATATTTTCTACTGATATTTACATTTATCTGCACCACCTTTATTTTTCTCTTTTTTTCCCTCAAGCTCTCCCTCTCTCTGCCCTGCGTCTGGTTGTGCCACCTCTTCGGCTGATGTCAGCGTTTCTATGGCAGGTGATTCAGCGTCGTAATGTAACGCAGTACGGCAAGCTGGAGCAATTTGTGATGCTGGTGACAGAGACCGTTCCAGACATCATGAGTCGAAGTCTGGTTAATAAACTGATCTTTCACATGCGTAAAAAGGTAAATCTTATTTGCGCAAAATTTTTAAAAAATATTTTTATTATATTTTTTTACGTATTGCACAGGTAACGTGGGATTTTTCTTCTTCTAGGTGATCTTAGAGCTTTGTCTAAAAGATCAAATGCCAGATCTGTGGATCATTCAGGCACATCTTGATTCTCTTCGAAATCTCACACATAAAGTAATTTATTTATTTATTTATTTATTTTTTTTGTAATTGCACTAACCATATACAGAAATTGTATTTCAGCAAGTTGTTGCATAAGTAGCAGGGTCTTGTTTCTTTGCTTTCAATTTGTTGCAGTGTAAAGATGTGGAAAGTGAAATCATCAATAACAAATTCATTAGAATGGTGCACAGCATTTTAGAGGACACAGAAAAGAAAGAGAATTTCATCCAGGTTAGTCTTTTGCTTCATCTCTCTGTGAAAAGAATGTATAAAACATTAATGAAAATTAAGTGTTTCCATGTTTCACCTCTGTTTCTCTGTCTTCAGCATGTCTTCCCTGTAGAATATGGTTCAGGATATGATGCCGTATTACAGAGCCTTGCATGGGAGTTCCTGTCTCGAGTGGAAGACCTGCTGCCAGTGCCCAACCTTAAAGAGGTGTGTCCTCATTCAAAGATTGCATAATGCATTATCCATAGCATGTAGATTTTTTTTGGTCCAGTTACAACAGAAATAGAGCAGATAAAACCTTCAGTGCATTCTCAGCAGTGCTCAGGACATTGTAAAATTCAAGGTAACTCTGATTTGAAATCTGATGACTTTCTCAGACAGCCTCACGGCTTTGTGGTGGCCTCGCGATGATGGAGGAGATTGTGCAGCCGCTCTCAGATCCAGTTGAGATAAAGGATGTGCTCCAGCACTTCAAAACCAGAAGACTGCACGCAAAAAACAATGAGCACTCTCCGGGAGTCATCAGTGAAAGTAAGCTTTAATGTTGCTACAGTACCACATTTGTTGGCATGTACTGAATAACTGAATTAAACACTGAGATATTTAATTTATATTTAGTTAATATGAAACTTACAAAACATGTCTGGGTCATTTTTTTTTTTTTATTGTGACTAGTTTGTGACAATTAAGCAAATTGAAATTTATAATACTTTGTTTATTATTTTGGTGTAGTAAGCGATTTCTGAGAAACACTGTTGATATTTGAAATCAACCCAAACAAACACACCAATCCCTTGATTGCTCCACCCCCAAAATACACGAACATGCAATGCAAGAGTGTATGTGTCTTTATCATAGCTGAAGCGAAACAAAATTATGCTTCAATGACACTCAAAACTGTCCTGTTACTAGAGCTATCATTACAACAACAGCATATCTTAGTTCTGTGAAATGTAGCAAAACCAATGTTACTTTGTTACATATGGAACAACGCAAACCTCTGTGTCTGTTCTCAGGCTTTCCAGTGATATTCCTCTGAGCTTTTCTCTTTTGTAATGTCTCTCAGCCATCACTCTTTCTACAGTCTCTCCCTCTTGCTCTCTCTCCTCCTCCTCCATCATGAGTGGACACGCCCCCTACTGCTGATTGGCTACAAGTGTTGTGGTGCTCGTTCCAGTCCACTTTCAACAGCATTTCAGACATCGCTTACTGCACCTTTAACTTAAACTGTGACCTGAACATGATTTTGTGAGATTCATCCATAAACGCAATAAAGTTGTATTAATTTTAATGGTATTATTGTGAAGACATTATTTGAATATTTCCTAAGGAGTTTTTTTTTCTTTTGGTCTGTACAGTGTCCATTCCTTCTACAGCTGAAGTAGTATGTTTACCTCATCCAATCGTACAAGAAACAGTCTCGCCAGCCATTACCATTGAACATGAGGAACCGTTGCCCCCCACTTCCATTGCCCAAGAGACGATTATCATTGAATCGGAAAGCACCGAGAACCAATCAGAATCTGATCATGCAGCCATTGCCATAATGAGCCCCTCTCAGAGTTACACAGAAGAGGCTGAGCCTTTAGCTGAAAGTGAGGAGTTCACAGTGATAGCTGGCACTGAAGAAGCAGAGGATGATTTACAACAAGAAGAGACACTTTGTGAAGAGAAAGACTCAGGCATCTGTGAAGTCCAACAGATCTACCTCACCGCTGACGGCTCCGCCGTGGTGGTGTCAGAGTATGAGAACGAGGGAGAGGAGACGACTCAACTGCAGTTCCTAGAACAATCAGAGATGGTGGAAACATCTGGTGTGAGGCAAGTCAGTTTAGAGCAGTGGATCTCAGAATTAACTGGAAAGGGTGTCTCTCTACCAGCTTTGCCTCCAACTCCTGTTGAGATTGTGAGGGAGGAGACAATTTACGTTCCTGTCATAGAAAGACCACCGTCTGTAAAGTCCATCATTCACAGAAAGAGCAGTCCACCTCGAGCTGCTCTTTCCAAAAAGGCAGCAGCCGCTGCTTCAGAGTCCCAGACAACGCAGGAAGAGAAAAGACACACGTGTCCCGAGTGTCACAAAGAGTTCCGTTTTGAGTGCCTGCTGAGGAATCACATGCGCACACACACTGGCGAGCGGCCGTTCCAGTGTTCAGACTGCGGGAAAAGCTTCAGGTGCCTCAGCTTCCTGACCAATCACATCAAAACGCACTCGCTCGCCAGACCTTTCAAATGCTCGCAGTGCGTCAAGACCTTCCGCAAAAAAGCGGACCTCATCAAGCACATCCGTGTGCACACTGGCGAAAAACCATACAAGTGTACCATCTGTGGAAAGAGCTTCTCCCAGGGCTCATACTTGAAGATTCACCGCGAATGCCACACCTCAGAGAACCTGCACCAGTGTCCTCACTGCGACAAGAGCTTCCCGACAGCATTTAAGCTGTCCATCCATGTCCGCTACCATTCCATGGAGCGCTCATATCAGTGTAACCAGTGCGGGAAGAGTTTCATCTATGCCAGCCTCCTCCGGAGACACAAAGGTTATCATGCAGGCGAGCGCCAGTACTTGTGTTCCATCTGCGGCAAGTCCTTCGTCTATATGTTCGACTTGAAGAAGCACCAGCGCAACCACGAGAGACCCCGGCTCAAAATCCCGTGCACCCTGTGTCACAAGACGTTTGCGGGACCAGAGATGCTGCGGTGCCACCTGCGCATACACACCGGAGAACGTCCGTTCCGCTGCAAGATTTGTGGAAAAGCCTTCTCTCAGATCGGGAACATGAAGAGACATGAGCGCGTGCACACGGGTGAGCGGCCGTTCACCTGTGAAAGATGTGGAAAGACTTACAAGCACTCATCTCACCTGAAGAACCACATGCTCAGCCACACGGGTGAGCGGCCGTGGCAGTGCTCTCATTGTGGGAGGAGCTTCAAGTTCGCTGGGCCTCTGAAGAAGCATGAAAGGATTCACCTGGCAGAGCGAGGCAATCGCAGAAGGACCTATGACCAAACCCGTGGCCGCGTAAAGCTAGAACCCAAAAGCCCTTGACTGAACATGCAAATTTGCAGATTTAAAATGACTAGTTAATTTCGTGTCAGCTGATACTTTAAAAAGGTAATGTTTTGTTTTCCAAACCATGCTTGTTTATGCAACCCATATTTGAAACTGCACATGAAAATACTTTATAAATTTGTAGTTTACATAGTTGGTGGCATTTATAAATTTAAGTTGATAATAATTGAGTTCTTCGATCCAGAAGGCTTGTTGTCATAGTCATGGTGATGTCTGAATCATGCTGGTCAAGTCATTTCAACAAACAAATAAATAATCTGTTTATTGCACAGTAAAATGCAGAACAGAATCAATGTGGTATTTAAAAAAAAAGAAATTCTTAATGGTTGTCCACTTTGGCCAATTTAGAAGCATATTAGATAAACTCACTCCAGATTATTGTCTGGAAGAGCTGTATCAATAACACTGTCCACTCTTCCACCATCACTGAGCAATGCAATGTGTTTTTGTACACAAACATCCTTTAAAGGGTTTGTTTACTCAAAAATGAAAAAAATCTGTCATCAATTATTTACCCATGAGACTTTTCATCTGTGAAACAGAAATGAATATATTTTAATGACATCTGAGAGATCTGACTGTCCCTCCATTGACAGTCTATACAACTACCATTTTAGCGCTTCAAAAAGTTCATAAAGAGATCGTAACACTAATCCATATGAATCCAGCGGTTTAGTCCAAATTTTCCTAAGAGACTTGATCGCTTTATATAATGAACAGATTTAATGTAGACTTTTATTTACTGGTGAACTTTTTGAAGCAGGGACAGAAATCTCAAATTTTCATTTGTGTTTCGAAGATGATCAAAAGTCTTACAGGTTTGGAACGATATGTGGGTGAGTAAATGATGACAGAATTTTCATTTAACCCTTTAATTTGGCTAATGCTAATACACATTGGGTACACTCTTAAATTGTGATTGAGATTTCGGCAATGACCTTTGGCATCCTGTGTAACAGTAACTTACATTTGTATAATATATATATATATTAAAATTTGTTAAATCTAGCAAATATACTTTAAAAGCTAATGCTTTTGTACAAAATGCAAATTATTTTCAGTGTTTTTTTTTTTTTTCATGTAGCACAAATTTGATTCTTTTTATGATACAAATATACAATATAAATCCATTAACTGGAAGTTTCTTATTTGGAAAGATTATGCACTCGGTTGAGAAATCAGTCTGCACCAGGAAGAATTCCCTACAGTTATTTCATTATGTTCTAAAATACTTCAGACAAGGTCTATTTGTTACAATGAAAGAGTTTTGCTACAAATTCATACTTGGTTTTTCTAATTCCAGTTACTACTTACTGTTAATTGTTCAGTAATAGACCTGTGACTTCAGGATGCAGTTCGCATCTTCCCATGCAAATCCTCTAGAGGGTATGAATTGACGTCACTTTCCTGCTGGAACACGGCCCCTCAGCCAGACTGAGTGGCAAAAGAGCCTGCTGCATGACTGGATTTAATAGAGGAAACTGCGAAAACGCAAGAAAAACAAACGATTAAACTAAAGGTTGGACTTGATAGTGTTCCTGTTACAACCAAAGATCCAGTAATCCATGGATATTAACATCCAGCCAGGAATTGTGTTTCCAGACATTTATATGTTCCTGATTTCAAAGTTCAAAATGATAATGTACCTCAGATTTCTTGTCAACTCTATTTGTACCGTCAATCGCAAAGCTCTTTCCCGTTTTGAATGTGTTGTTTTTTCACACACCGAAAGCCAATGCTGCCACTCAGTGGGCGTAACCGCAGTCACTCTGGCCGATGGTGATGTCATGTGCATACCCTCAATACTGCCATCCCAGTCACACACAGGAAGCTGCCAAGCAGCTGAGACAAACTACATTTCAGCGCTAAATTTTACCCTGTGAAAATGTGTGATCAACTGAGACCACATGACAACAGCACCATTAGGCAAATGTCTTTCAGATGTACATAAATATTAATGCAGTGCCAGTGCGCTGCTTTTTGATGCAGAGAGAACCAGCTAAGGTCCTGTATTTCTGTTGCTTGACAGGGGAAGATTTTTTTTTTGGCAAGTTCTTGCTTGGATTTCAGACGATTAAAGGTTTGTGTGTATGTCCTTAATCCATCCTTCACAGTCCACATGACAGAAAATACCTCAGATCTGATTTATATTCCTAAGCCCAGATATCCAGGAGAATGAGTCTCGCTCCCCTCCAGAGGTGATTCAGGGGCATTAGTGTAGCGTAGTCAGACTAAAAAAGTGCAGTAACAAAATATGGTTAATAAAAAATAAGTAAAATGTGTTATTCTCAAACATACACTATTGTTCAAAAGTTTAGGGTCAGATTAAGATTATTAATCTCTTTCAAAAAATTTGTTCAAGAACCTAAACCTTTGAACAGTATGTACTGTTTGCAAAGTGTAACTTTGCATTTACACTTGACATTAAAAAAAGTGAAGTATGCACATTTTCAATGTTTAAATACATTCTCCTCATTCTCCATTTGTAGTCTGATGCCTCTGTAAAATGTGCACATTATTTTTGCTGTTCTATTTGGTGAGAATTACACATTCAACCTTTAATATCAGGAAAAAAGTAAACATTTTCACCTGAGCTCTGTGCTTTTGCAGACCTGCTGGGGTTTTTTCTCCCAACTGCCTCTGGCTCCTGAGCCGTGGTGGTTTCAGTCTCATCTAGAGGGTACTTTTCAAATATTTTATTTAGCTGCTTGAAGAACTTCCACTCCACATGCTCCCCTTGGTTTCTATGAGTTGAGAAAATTAAAAAATTGTAAAAAATTAAAAATGTAATTCTTACATTTTATTAGTATATTTAAATATTCTATTTTTGAGGTCAAAGTTGTTGTATCTACCTGTAATTATCAAGACACTGGCGGTAACTGGCCTTCAGTCTTTTAATCCTGGAGCGACACTGTTCATCTGTCCTGCTGTAGCCCTTCTCGGCCATGACCAGCGCGATCTGCTGGAAAACAGGTTTGCGTTTGACGCAGCCTTTTAGCCTCTCCTGAATGGGGTCACTCCCCCAGATGGATATAAGTGTGTGTGTCTCACTGTCACCCCATGCCAGCTTCGGCCCGTCCACAGTTGGCGGTTTGGAGAGAGCTAGGGAGTCTGGACATGCAAAAACAGGTCCAAATGCATCTTCACAAATCATATTTAAACTTTTTGATATCATGAAGAACTTATATAGAGATCCCAGTTAGAAAGGAGACTATGGCTACATCTACATTATTCTGGATACATATGAAAACACATCTTTTACCTTCCATCCACACTCAAAATGCCATTTCTGCATTGTAGTGTTGACTGTGAAAATGGAGGTATTCAAAAATGATGACGCATGTTTAGTCATGTGATGATGTATCGACAGACGCGTTTATACCGGTATGTGCCAAAAATACATTTTATAGTGCGAGTAAGATGATTTAAAGGGGCTATATGTATAATTCAGAAATCCTTGTTATTAGTGACACCGGTGGCCATTACGTGAACTGCAGCCAGAAACTTACTGCGATATATTGTTAACGAACATCCTGACGCCGTTCACGCTGCTGAGAGTGACATTTAGATGAATATGTAAATATGTACTGCACACTTTCCTCTCAATAACAAAAACACAACAAAAATGACAGCGGTGAGAAAACAGCAGTTAAGAAAGCATCTGATCATTGCGATGTGGATGTTTGCACCAGCTCTGTAATTCACTGGCATCATGTCGACAGATGCATCATGTCTCAACCAGGCCCCGCCCCCTCGTTTTGCATATGCCTTGGGCAGGAATTATTTAATAAATGTTACAGAGTTATGATAGTTTGATTATAAAGTATATTTGAGACTATAGACTGTATAGATTTTGCTATGTGAGACTACAGCTTGAATTAATCCTTTTTCTTTGCATGACATTAAAATACAGGATAGATCTTTCGGCATTATCCTGAACATTATAAGCATTCGTGTGTCAGTGAACAGAAGAGAGGCTCTCGGGAGCACGCATAAGCAGATCAAAAAAAAAAAAAAAAAAAAGAAAAAAATACCTGAATCAGAATCAGTTATGGATTCCAGCTCACTGATGTCCTGGTCATCAGATGTTCTATCCTTTAAAATAATCTGCTCCAGTTGATCATAGAATTTACACTCCTCCCTGCTGAAAAACACAGAATTGAAAATAGTATACCGCTATGTTCAGAATAGCAGACTACCATACTATATAATATACCGCATATTATGCATTTATGCTGTGCAGTAAATAGCACACAGTTATTGCTTTCTGAACACAACCTTTAAGAACTACTCATCAATGTAAAAACAGACTTAAACTCACTCACCCATCGTAGTAAAACTGGGACTTGAGTCTTTTTATACGCGAGTGACATTGGACGCCCGTTCTGTTGAAACCCAGTGCCATCATTCTCTTTGAAATATATCTGTATATGTGCCTGTTTTTGGGGCAGGACATGAGGCTGTGCTGCACACGGTCATCACCCCAGATGTCCAGCAGGGCCTGAGTTTCCCGGTCTGACCAGGTCATCTTTCTGCCTGATTCAGATACGGCTACCATGGCTGCCTGCTGGTATTCTGAGGAACAACGAGTGGATGAAGAGTTTAGGTTAATAAAATGATGTCATGTTGTGATTGGTCTACTCTGCTCTGTTTGGTCAGACGGACCAGTCTGTTATTATTGGAATTTCTCTTTTTTGGGGGGGTGACCTTTGAGATTCACAGAATGTATGTATGTATGTATGTATGAATGAATTTCAAATCACAAACCTGCATCCTGATCATCTTCATCAAAGACATCCATGGAAAAGGCCTCATCACCCAGAACCTGCTCCAGTTTATCATAGTATTTACAATCTACATTCTCTATGCCACATCTAGATGAGAACAATATGGAGGACATTATTAAACCTCAGCTAAAAACATTTCACCCATTTCATTTTCAAAGTCAACAAGCAAAAATAAAGCCAAACTCACTTTTTCCTTTCGTAAAACTGTCGGAAATTCTTTGTCAGGTTTTTGATCTTCCATCTGCATTGCTCTGGTGATTTGAAAAATCCCTGACTGTTCAGTTTCTCTGCTATATCAGCAAACACATGGCCATTATGGACGGATCCTCTCAGGGCTTCCTGCACCTCATCTTCTGCCCAAATGTCTATTAGAGCTACAGTTTCAGAGTCTGACCAGGATGCTGTCTGGTCCTCCCTACTGCAGGTGTCCTGGGAGTCTGACAGAAGATATTAACATGTTATTTTCAACTGGATTATCAAAAACAGGTATTACTACAATATACAAAATCATTTTAGGGTTGAATTTCTAGCAAAAACAAATATACCATAATAGAATTATGTACTATGTTATAAAATGACATCTCAAATTCAGTTATCAAGAACTGAAATAATACACATTTCATATCTGTAACATAAGACATTTAAAGGGGACCTATTATGCCCTTTTACAAAGTCTTGATTTTGTTTTTGGGCTCTACTAGGATAGATTTACATGCTTGAATGTTCAAAAAACACCTTATTTTTCACAAATTTGACATTGTTCCAGCTCCTCTCTTCCCAGTCTGTCAGTAACACTCTGTTTAGTTCCTGTCTCTATGAAGCCCCTCCTTCTGAAAAGCAAAATGTGCTCTGATTGGTTGGCTGGAACAGTGTGTTGTGATTCGTCAAGCACTTTGAGTGTGTTTGGGAAATGTCACGCCCCTTACCATAACCGTGAGTTTCAACACACCACTAACTCAATCAGGCCCCGCCCCTTTATTTTATTTATAATTATTTAATTATTTAAATGAGGAATATTGTGACATGTTTGTTCCCAGAAGAGAGACTACAATGGAGGCGTTTCAGAGAGTTCAGAAACAGTGCGCACTGATACAGAGAATAACTCCCGCTGGAGGGACTTTGCAACCTTTGCAGACCTTTTTCAATGTCAAACAGCAACATACACACTAAAGAAAGTTGAAAATGTAAAAAAAAGCATAATAGGACCCCTTTATCAAAAGTACCTGATTTGATGCCATTGTTGGATTCATTATCTCCTGACACTCTGGATGAAGCATTCTTTTGAAAAATGTCTTCCATCAGATCATAGAACTTAAATTCTATGCGTTCAGCTTCAGGTGAACTGCACAGAAAAAACACACACACACTGAAACTATATGCACATTCCATTAAATATATATTTAGTGCTCAGGCCATATTCACAAATAATGTGCTCTATTATTTGGTGCTGCATAACATAAATGCCTCTTGAATATGGTCGTCCACTGACCTGATGCTGTCCCTGCACTGCCTGTAGCTGATTTTGAGTCGTTTGATTCTGGTATGGCATTGCTCAGCGGAGCGCAGGTATCCGTGAGCATTCAGCTTCTCAGAGATCTCTAAGTAGATGTGGCCGTTGTGAGGGCAAAGCTGAAGGTTCCTCTGGACCTGTTCATTGCCCCATAACTGGAGGAGAATCAGCGTCTCAGCATCGGACCAGGCGACCTTCTTTCTATCATCCATGCAGTTCATTGCGGTTTCTGTGTTGGGTGATGATAGGAGGACATGACACATGTATTAAGACACTTTTGGGCAATTACATCATGCTTAAAAATGCATGAATCCCCATCCATGGAAACTGAAATGGCTAGAAGATCAAATCAAGCATTCAAACATTTAGGGTCCGTAAGATTTTTTTTAATGTTTTTTGAAAGAAGTGTTTAATGCTCACCAAGGCTGTATTTATGTGTTCAAAAATATAGTAATATTGTGAAATATTATTGCAATTTAAAATAACACTTTTCTATTTGAATATATTTTAAACTGTAATTTATTCCTGTGATGCAAAGCTGAATTTTCAGCATCATTACTCCAGTCTTAAGTGTCACAGGTTCCTTCAGAAATCATTCTAATGATTATTATTATCAAGGTTAAAAGCAGTTGTTCTGGTTATTATTTCTTTGATGAACATTTATAAGAAATCTTTTGTAACATTATAAATGTCTTTACTGTCACTTTTGATTTTATGCGTCCTTGCTGGATAAAAAAAAAAAAAAAAAAATCTTTCAAAAAACTCTTACTGACCTCAAACATTTGAACAGTAATGTGATACAAAACAATAGTCTACAGGAAAGTAACAGGAACAAAAAGATACCTATTTCCTGGTACTTGTACACCTGGTATTCGATGTCTGTTGACTCCTCCTCTTTGATCTGTGATGAGCATGATTCTTCATTAGCCATAATTCTCTCCATCTGTTTATAGAATTTAAAGTCAACTTGCTCTTTGCCCTCAGTGCTGCAAAAAAATTCAAGAATAACACTTTCAGTTATTTGAAATACAATAAAACATTTTTTAATGTTTTGCTTTTACTGCATCAGGAATGTTTTAACAATGATGTTGAAGATAACGAAGCACTCACTGTTTACTCTCGTAAGACTGTTTGAAGCACAGCTTCAGTCTTTTCACTCTACTCTGACATTGCTCTGCTGTTCGAACATAACCGTGAGCGGCCATCTTTTTTGAGATCATGGCGAAGATGTGTCCGTTCTGGAGAACCCCTCTCAGCTCTCGCTGGGTTTTGTCTTCTCCCCAGATCCTGATGAGGGTTTGCGTCTCTAGGTCTGTCCATGGGATATTCCTGGTGCCTTGAGAGGGTGTAAGTGAAACTTTGGTTAATAATATGAGTCTTAGATTTGCTGGACATATTGTATTAACTATATGCGTACCCTCTAGTCCAACATGACCAAGAACATCCCAATCAGTGTCGTCTTCTGCCTGCTGTCCTGGGGACTCTTCTGGAATGCTGACATCATTAATACCGTCTTCCTGTTCTGTAGAGTCTTTACGGCAGAGAATTTTCTCCAGAACATTATAGAACTTCCATTCCGGTTTTTCTCCTCTCACACTGTCAAACAAATGCAGATTCGGTTCAGTTATAATCAAAGAAAAAAAAGGTTTATCTGAAAAAAAAAAAAAAAAAAAAGAAAAAAAATCTGAATTCAGTTTTTTGGGTGGCATTTATTTGATCAAAAATACAGTAAAAACGGTAATATTGTGGGAAAAAAAAAAAAGTAAAATATTTGATTATATTTTAAAATGTAATTTATTCCTGTGGTCAAAGCTGAATTTTTAGCATTATTACTCCAGTGTCACATGATCCTTCAAAAATCATTCTAATATGCTGATTTGATTTGCTACTTAAGAAACATTTTCATGTTAATTTTAAGTAAAATTAACATGAAAAGTAAAAATAAGAGCTAGTTTAACATATTAATAAACTATAATCATAAACAAAAACTAAAATAACACTTTCTAAATTAACTCACATGTTTTCATGGCATTGTCGAAAGCTCATTTTCAAGCGCTTTATCCTGGTGTGACACTGCTCTGCTGTTCTGGTAAACCCTCTCTCGAACATCTTCTTAGAGATGAGGTTGAAAATGTGTCGGTTGCGGGCACAGTCTTTCAGACTCCGCTGGACGCTGTCTTTTCCCCATATGTCAATGAGGCCGAACGTTTCTTCCTCTGACCAAGGAACTTTTGAAGCATCAGAGGTCTGGTATGAAGACTCTTCTGGGTAAATGAAGCAGAAAAGCATGTAAATCTGCTCAGTTGCTTATATTTGCATTATTAGAGTTTTAAACTAGATTTTTAAGCTAAAGTCATCTTCATGATGCTAAGGTGTTGTGGGTATAAGCCAAAGTGTAATACTTCCCATGAGGTGCCACTAATAAATGAAAACAAAGAGGCATTTAAAGCGATGATATAAAGAGGAACCATTATACCATTTTATAAAGTGTTGATTTTGTTTTTGGGCTCTACTATAATAGGTTTTTATGCTTAAATATTCAAAAAACACCTTATTTTTGTGCTTTGTAACTTTGCAGACATTTTTCATGCTCAAATAGCAACATTACACACTAAAGAAAGTTGAAAATGTAAAAAAGCATAATAGGACCCCTTTAAAATGAACTGACCTGTGTATGCCCCCAAATGATTGATAAATGTGAACTCTCTGGACACTTCTGCGGTGTCTTCTCTTTTCCTTTTAGAGGATTTTTTGGAGTTTTTTTTGGTGTGCGTCTGATTCAGCCCTTCACCAATAGAGCTATCATCATAACTGTTCCTCTTTCCTCTAGATTGGGCAGCCGTGATTGGCCAGTTTTGATCATCGTCATCGTCATCCTCTTCATCTTCTCTCTCCTCGGTCTCCATTTTGAATTTTCTCTTTTTAGCCGTGCAGCTGGATGTATCTGGATCAGTGCGGCAATCATCTTTGTCTTGACCATCTAAATCGGCTCCTGGTTCAGACGGGTCACCAGATTCTGTGTGATCGCTGGATATGACGACCCGAACCAGTGGAGGGAGAGATTGAGATGAAAATGTACAGCTGTTATGAGCAGAGTGAAGAGACTCTACAACAGAGAAAGACAAAGACACAAAATTAATTGAAAGTAGTACTGTAGAATACGTAAATGTTCAAATTAAGTGTTTGTTGCATTCTTGATTGCATTTTTAATGTTTAGTTATGCTTTTAGTTATGCAATACTGTTAAAACCTCCCAAATGGTTCACCTTAATGAAACTGTTTCTTTGTAATTCAGGTTTCATTTGTGAAACTGTTCTATTGTCATTCTGACTGTATATGCCATCTGCTTTACAGCTTCACAAACACAGATGCAACTGACTGAAACCTTCTTGTATTCACATAATGCAAATGCATCTGATATAATCTTTCACATGGATATGGCACTGTTAACATAAAAACTTCTACCAGTGTCCTGAAGATTTCCATTAGCTCTGTGGTGTTCAAGCAGGGTCTTCATTTGCTTTGGGACAGAAACTGAATGAATGCATTCCTCCAGAAGAGACGGACAGGCCCTGAGCCAAGAGACTGTCTGAGGAACAAAATCAGACCAACGGTTAGAGAAATAACACAGTAACAGTGTTCTTTACTGATGCTTATTGAAGTACCTGTGAAAGGTCTGGGACTGAAATCATCTGGTCTAGCTGCAGAAGGAAGACTTCCATAAGTGTCTGTAGGTTTTTGTCAAACTTGGGTCCGTATTCTTCTGGGAAAATGTTCTATTAATTGCAAAGGGTTGGGGGAAGATTAATTGCATGGCACTGGAAGAAAAAGAGCAAAAACCAAGTGCATTGTGACCATATTTATGTGTTTGTAACCTGGAAGAAATGCTCCCTCTTTTCAGGGTTGCTGATAAGGGTCCGAATGAGGTCCAAAAAACAGGCCTCAGATTCCCCCATGTCTTCATCAACAACCTGCAGAAATATACTTGAATTTTTATCTAAGCACAAACAGACAACATGCGTTTTCAACAACCTCCAAATGTGAATGATTTGACCTCACTGACCTCACTGAGTGCACTGTTGACTCGAGGAGCACGGATTCGATCCATGTGAGGCTGAATTTCTTCCAGGTCAACATGATGTTGACCACGACACAGCTCCAGAAGACGCTGTGCAAAATAACAGATACAATACTGGAACTAATGTCTTCTTTAGAAACTGAAAAGCCATTTCTCTTTTACATGGTGGATCCTAAATGTTATCCGTTTTTGTGTACTATGACATTTCGTACCCTTGCTCGTAAGCCAAGTATAAGCTGGGCTGTTTGATGGTCATTTAGAAGCTCTGGCACAGTCTTTGTCACCATGATTACAAACTCCTCCAGCACCCCATAGTGCTTCACCTGTCTCTGTTCTGTCACCTGCCACATGGCTGCAGACAGTAACCTCAAGTGTGGAACCATGAAGCTCATCAATGAAAGAGGGTCTGATTAAAAAAAAAATAAAAAAATTAGGAAACCATTTTGACCTTATAGTCTGGATTTAAATTAGCCTATTTCATAATTTCCACTTTGAAAGATGGTATCCTTCAAAATAAAATAAACAAAATAAATGATTATAATCTATTCCCAAAAGACGATTCATGATACACGTAAAAATCAGATCTTACTGAATTAATTACAATTCGTTTTATTATTTGAACATGTTGTGTTGTATTTTACCAAAACGGAAAAACAAACTAGGAAAATAAATTACTGACCTTCGATTTTTGTCCACAGAGCTTCCATTGTTTACAACTTAAATCAACTTTAAAAAATCTCGAAATTAATATTTTCAACAGCCGTGTAACATGATTCAGAAGAACGGCGCTAAAAAACGGAATACTTTTTAATTTCGATTTAATTTCCACCTGATCATTTCGTTGGTTTCAAAACACTGGACTGAACGACACAGATTCCGGTCTAATCCGCTTTGGTCTGGTCTACAGTGTAGTTCGAGTTCTCCCTCTGGTGGTGCAAAACCACATTATACTAGTTTTGCGAGGCCATCTCACAAACCCAGCTCCCAAACCATTCTTTCAACTCGCGATTGTTTTGTATGCTTTTTACTGTTAATGTGGTTTCATCTAGACTGGTCTGGGACAAGGAGTTTAGAAACATTATCGATTTATGTTCATATTTTAAAAATTGTAAACTTAAAGGGCTTTTATTATGAAGGATGTGGCCGTGGATTTAGCTCATGAATATTTAATATTATCATGCCCAACGTTGCTTTGGTAACCTTCCTGGAGTTTCAATCACGTGTTCTTATTAATATTCATAAGCCACCAGATCAACGCCTGCCATTGGCGAACGTCGCGTTACGTAATTGACGTTCATGATTCGTCTTTGTTTATAATTCCGCTGTCTGCAATTTAAATCCGTCTGTTGTTTAAGTGTCAAGTAAATATAATTCAATAATTATTATCACTTATTATAAGCAGTTTGGACAATATAAATGTTGTATTTTGTAGATGTAGATACCTACTTGTTCTAAAAAGAAAATGTGTAACCCTCTATGTTAACTTTAATGTCATTTTCAACATTACGGTCCGCTATATACTAACAAATGTATTTAATGAATATATTTAATTAATATATATAAACAAACAAACATGTGAATCAGTTTCATTTCTGTTTGTACATAATTTAAGCATTAAAACAATGTTTGTTAATGACTTTAATGAGAATTAATGTTTAACAAATAAAAAAATAAGATCAGAAACTTTTTTATAAACTACTTTATTTCAAATCCTGAAAAAAAATGGCTACAGATAGACAGAGTGAAATAAACAGCACAAAAAGCAAAATCATTTGTCTTTATGTAATATATGTAAGATTTAACTACAACTAACTTCACTAAGCTGGGAGTATTGTAAAATTCAAAGGTTAAAATAGCACCAAAGACAAAATCCAAAAAAAAAAACATCATATATCACATCATAGGTCTTTGTAGGTCAAGGTATTTTACAAGCTTCAAAACATTTTGCTATAATTTGAGACAATGTTTATTACAGTAGTTTGGCAGGGGTTGTCATTTAGATAACAGTATGGAATTTTTCTAAAACATTGATAGATTGCTTTCAAGAGATCAATAACAGCAGACTGAACCAAAGCTGCAAAACAATTGGATTAACCAACCATGACTCCTTTCAATACATGTCTGCCACACACATAGGCCTATATTTGGACCTGTATTTGGTTTTTAGAAAGAAAATTCTAATCTAGGACTAACAGGACTAGACCCTTCTGTGTCTATGCATGAAGCACTAAAAAGTGAATCAGGGACTTTCTTTATGGAACTGAACGGTTGTGGCCCTGAGAAACCTCATCTACACAGCCAAAAGCAGGGTAATAGGACAGTGGTCACTTCCCATTGCCGTGTTTCGGATCTTGCTGTCGCACAGACCCGGGAGTAATGCGGCCGACAGCACAAAGTAGTCCAAACGCCAGCCGACGTTTTTGGCTCGAGAGTTCATCATGTAGGTCCAGAAGGTGTAGGCATTGGCTTGTTCCGGATACAGTTCCCGGAAACTGTCGGTGAAGCCGGCCTCAAGTAGCTGTGTGAAGCCCTCACGCTCCTCGGGGGTGAAGCCTGCGTTCTTGCGGTTACCCTTAGGGTTTTTAAGATCGATCTCTTGATGGGCCACATTCAGATCGCCACACAGCACCAGGGGCTTGCGCTGGTCCAAGCCGCTCAGGTAGGCCCGGAAATCCACGTCCCAGGTCTTGCGGTAGTCGAGCCGCACCAAACCACGGCTGGCATTGGGCACATACGCAGTGACCAAGAAGAAAGATGGAAACTCAGCAGTGATAACCCGACCCTCTTTATCATGTTCCTCTTTACCTATATTCAAGCAGAAATACATATTGAACTTTCAAAAAACTCAAGATTTGGATCTTGGACAAGAGTGTAGATACCTTTTAACATCAAAAGGTTTTATTTAACACTTTTATATTTTTTCAGGAAAATGTGAGGAGTCCATGAAAAGAATAGCAACTGATGAACAATACAAATCACACAGCATAAAGACAAATCTGGGTTATCAGGCATGTGATCAACTCTGGACAAAAAAAAAAAAAAAAAAAAAAAAAAAAAACAGTTTTGGTTCCCGTTGACATCCGTTGTATTTTTTGTCCATAAAATGGAAATCAACAGGAATTGAAACTGTTAAGCTACCAACATTCCTCAAAATATCTTCTTTCCACCGAAGAAGAAAAAAAAGTCATGCAGGTTTGAAACAGCTTTTCATTTTTGGATGGACTTTCCCTTTAATACTACTACTACTACTACTACTACTATTAATAATAGTAGTATTAATAAAATAATATTTTTTACACGACAACAATAAAATTACAATACTATTTATAACTGTATTTCTTTGCTTTTTTTAAAGCTAAACAATAGAGCTTTTATTTGGGCAGAAAACAGCCGGGAGACCTTAAAGCATCTCTTTTGTTGATTTACAAACAATTCTCACTACAAATGCATGTGTTGCGTTTACACTATAAGCAGCACAAACTCGCAGCGCTTGCAGAGACGGACATTACACAATTCACCTGGGTCATACTTCTCAGTTTGGAAAATACAGAATTCCATATAAATACAGGGGAGATGGAAAGGCGGGGGGAGAATCACATCCCTTGTTAGACTTACCAATACCGTAGGTGACATTGAGGGGTTCGGTCTTGCAGAGCATGGCCACTCCACTGTAACCCTCCTTATCCTCTGATCCAGCCCAGTACTTGTGTGGATACTCGGGCATTTCAGTGATATCAGACGGCAGGGCTTTCTCAGCGCACTTAGTTTCCTGCAGACACAGTATGTCTGGGTCCTCCTTACGTACCCACTGAAAGCAGACAACAACAAAGGAATGGAAAATGGTCCATATTCCTAGTAATCTGATATAGATTCTCACACAAATACTAAATAATGAGGCAGAGAATACACAGTGTTCAAGAAGGACCATGATATACATGTAAAACACGATCAATATGTTAAAAGTGCCCCTATTATGCTTTTTCAGATATTACCTTTTATGTAGTGTGTTATAAAGCTGTTATATTTCAAAGATTAAAGTGCATGATAAATGGAGTTATTGTCTCCCAAAAGAAAGAACTGATTCTGGACTGCCTGAAATGAGTCGTCAGCAATTCCAGTCTTACTTCCTGCACAAACCCATGTAGGTTTGCAACAAATTGGCATAATGCCAGTCTATGGTCTTCATTGGCTGCTGCAAATGCTTTGACTCGCCCTCAAACACTGCAGTTCTAGCGGAGGACACAGTAAAACCGACTCCATCATTACTGTTCGTATCACTGTGTATCAAGTGCTGAGGAGCTGAAATTCAGATATGGTAATGGGAGTTTTGTTTCTGATACGCACTGCAAGCAGTAGACCAATCACAACAGACTGGGCCATCTGACCAATCAGAACAGAGGAAGCTCTTGGAAAGGCAGGGTTTAGAGAGACCGAATCCTTTATCAAAGCGTTTCAGACACAGTGTGAAAAGAGCTAATGCTGCAATGTATATTATGAAAAAATTAAAGTGCTTTTTGACCTCGGATGCATGAAAATCTATTGCAGGAGACCTCTAAAACAAAATATGAGCCTTAAAATTAGCATTATAGGGGCACTTTAAATATTAAGTGCATGAGTCATGTGATCTCTTACATCAAGGCCGTTCTTTTTGACCCATGCACGCAGACCGTCCACGTTCCAGGAGGTGATTTTCATGTTGGCTGCACGGCCATCCTTACTGGTCATCTTATCTGGAGGGTCTTCATACAGAATCGGGGCCTCTGGCTCTTTCCCTTTTTTCTCTTTCTTTGCAGGTGCTGTGACAGAAAGGTTAATGTTATCAGATGTAAACTGTAAGGATGCCAGCTCTTTTTCTTTTATGGGTATTAAAACACTGTACCAGTTCCATTGCCAGTCTCCCCCTCCACAGCTTCCTCATTCTTCTTGGCTCTTTTGGGCATGTTTACAGTTGTTTTAAGGCCACACACACGAAAAAAACTGACAGCACACACACGAACACCTACAAGAGAGGACATGCGTAATGGAATGTGTAAATGTTCAATGAATCGTGCGCTGCAAGCCATGCAACCGTCTACAACAAAGACCGTAAAAGCGTAATTAGTTCGCACACAAGAGATCAAAACACTTACATAAAATGCGTGAACTGTATAAACCAAAATGCATGTGCTTGCAGTGAGCTGAAATAACGAACGAACATAAATTAGCAAACTGACTTCACAGTCTGTAAGTTGGCTAAAAGTGCGGCCTGAATGAATGAAACAATAAGAACCAATGTCTCGCACGCTCAGCTTTTGGATATGTTTTACATTGACCGCGCTGAAAATTCGTTAAATATAAATTTGCATTTCATTATATACAAAAATCTCTTTCTTACCTAACACTTTAATCTTTAGTCGAGATTACACTGAAAGCACAATCTGTGCAGAACTATGAATTGCTCTGCACGGATAAGTCGGGAAGACGAAGCTTTCCGCTGCAGTGCATGAGGCGCACGTTTCCACATTAAGAGGTGCCCGAGATATTGCCTGACTAAAATAAGTGTTTTAAAATGTTTTTTTTTAAATACCATACATTTATTTTCAGTACATTAGAAAGGACGTGTCAACTTTTTGAAATTTAAAATACATTAATGTAGCTTTATAAGTTTTTTATCCCACTTATGCCCATTAATTTCATCCAGGCATTTTGTAAAAGCCATTTTATCTGTTGTTATGGTCTTACAACCAACGAGTGTGTGGTAAGTGTGAAGAAGATGTGGAAAATAAGAGATCTAAACAGACAAGTGTATAATTTTAGTATATGTATTATTATAATTAACCAAAACCATGATAATCCCGACAGTTAAATCAATATTATTAATGACCAGGCTCTTTTATCCAACAGCATGTGTCACAGAGCTCCGTGACAGCCAGACATCAGCAGACAATACAGAGAGAATTCATTAGAAACCATTTATATATAATATACAGTTAATGCAATTATATATAATAAAATTAATTGTGTATTTTAAACCTATTAGTTTAATATTACATTCACAACACAAGAACAGCACAGTGCTTTGCGTGATTAACATTAAGACTTGTATAGAAATTGGTAACACTTTAGTTTAGGGTCCAATTCTCACGATTAACTAGTTGCTTATTAGCTTGCATATTACTAGGATACTGGTTGTTTATTAGTACTTATAAAGCACATGATATTAATGCCTTGTTCTGCATGACCATATTCTATGTCACTAATCCTACCCAATACCCAAACTTAACAACTACCTTACTAACTATTAATAAGTAATTAGTAGTTTATTGAGGCAAAAGTCATAGTTAGTTAGTAAGAATTGGACCCTAATCTAAAGTGTGACCAAAAATTGATTTTGAGAAATAAATGGTGATGTAGTATTTTCATCAAATGATCTCTGTTTCATTCTCCCAGCAGACACCATGACTGTGGTGATTGGGTTTGAGGGCAGTGCTAATAAGATTGGTGTGGGTATCATCAGAGATGGGGAAGTTCTGTCAAACCCCAGGCGTACATACATCACCCCACCTGGCCAAGGTGAGCTCATCAGACCTCACAGTATATCCTGTCAATCTTTAACTCTAATGAACAGTGTCATTTTGATGTAAAAAGTGCCACCATGCTTTCTTAGTACTATTTTAGTATTGCATATTCTTATGATCTTCTCAGGGTTCCTACCTGGCGAGACGGCCAAACACCATCGCGGTGTGATTCTCACTGTCCTCCAGGAGGCTCTTGATGAAGCAGGGCTGAAACCTGCAGACGTTGACTGTGTGGCGTACACTAAAGGTGAATGATTTTACTTACCTGTAGTACACTGTGCAGTTTTCCACACTACTCTGCTTATCAAATATCTCCTGTTGTACAGGGCCAGGAATGGGGGCCCCTCTGGTGACAGTGGCAATTGTGGCCAGGACAGTCGCCCAGTTGTGGGGCAAACCATTGTTGGGGGTGAACCACTGTATTGGGCACATAGAAATGGGCCGTTTGATCACCAATGCCCACAACCCCACTGTTCTATATGTGAGTGGAGGAAATACCCAGGTAAGAATTCAAGAATTTAGTTTTTTAAAATTTGTGTACTATAATATCAAGTGCAGACATATCAATATTTGCTAACATTTCCATTCTCACATTTCTTGTAATTGATATGAACATGAATTCTCTACAGGTTATTGCATATTCTGAACGACGTTACAGAATATTTGGAGAAACTATCGACATTGCTGTGGGAAACTGCCTGGACCGGTTCGCCAGGGTCATCAAGGTCAGTGCTTATTAAACTTCAAAACACATACAGTATATAGAATCTTATGTTTGTTTGGTTGATAACCTTGTGCGTTTCTGTATTTTTTTGTGTGTGGAGGATTGGAAAATATACTTTGATGATTTAATTATAAGATTTTGATGTAATTATAAGATTTACCTATATTCACAGATATCAAATGATCCCAGTCCTGGATACAACATTGAACAGATGGCAAAGAAGTAAGTTTCTGTGCACCTTAACAGTTCATGCATTAAATATCTAAATTTTGAAAAAGCATTTGGTTGATTTATGTAAATGTATGTCTGCATTCTTAAGGGGAACCAAGTATATAGAGCTGCCATATACAGTGAAGGGAATGGATGTGTCATTTTCTGGGATTTTGTCTTATATAGAGGTGAGATGAATGACTGGGAGATTTATGTCTTTTGTTTCTTTAAAAAAAACTTTATTTTCACTTACTAATTTTTTTTCACATGCAGGACGCTGCTCACAAAATGTTGAGTACAGGTCAGTGCACACCTGAGGATTTGTGTTTCTCCCTACAAGTATGTATTTGAACCGTTGCTCATCATGCTTCCAACAAGACACATTAATTTATGATTATGAAAAGTGACTAAAAATAACATGCGATTGACAGGAGACTCTGTTCGCGATGCTGGTGGAGATCACAGAAAGAGCTATGGCTCACTGCGGCTCTCAGGAGGTTATGATCGTCGGTGGAGTCGGCTGTAAGAGCTACACTTGAAATATATGTGTTTAGTCTCATTACAAGGACTGGGTCTCTGTATTGCAGTTTTGTCTGTGTGCTGTTTCGTAGGTAACCTGCGTCTGCAGGAGATGATGGCGGTCATGTGTAAGGAGAGAGGTGCTCGAATCTTTGCCACGGATGAGAGGTGAGAAAGATCGCCTTCTTTCCGGACGTCACTGCTGAAAGTTCTCATTACATTGAGTGTTGTGGTTGGTAATCTTTTTATGTGATATCGTGCCTTCAGGTTTTGTATAGACAATGGAGCGATGATTGCACAGGCCGGTTGGGAAATGTTCCGCTCAGGTCACGTCACAGAGCTGTCAGACTCCTGGATTACACAAAGGTAAACAATTTCACAAATAACCATCAAATACATCAATATCACACATCAAGAAGCTACACACATATTTGGTTGATAAAACGTTTTGCTTTGTGCATGTTTTTTGCTTCCCATGAATGATAACACTGCCATTTTATCATTAGGCCACAGATTTTTCCATTGCATGCTGAGATTAAATATAGACCCAAGATAACAGTCGTTTCTCTTGTTTAACTGTGACTGTGATCATTCATTAACAGTCCGTTGTGTTTTTCAGGTATAGAACAGATGAAGTAGAGGTCACATGGCGAGACTGATGTTTTTGCTGCAACTGATTATTTATGAATATGAATGTCAAGTTGTAATCCATTTCTTTTCAATAAAGTCCATGATCCCATAATTCAATACTTGTTTTCACAACAGTGACAGAAAAAGCTTTATATCCCAGGTGAAGGCAGAATTTTGTCAGAATATTTTGGAAAAACATTCCAAATCTTTTGATTACAAAAGTGGTGAAGTGCTGTATGAAAGGATTATACTCACAAACAATCATGCATCAATAGCATTAAACGGATGGACAAACATGGCAGCAGAAATTAAGTACTGGTGGTGAATCAGCAAAGATGTAAATCCCAAGATTATTCAGTGCAGGAGATCTTCAGGATAAGCCAAAACATTATGACCAGTCACAGGTGAAGCGAATATCGTTGATCATCTCCAAACAAGGCCACATATTAAGGTCTGGTTTTGACAAGGGCCAAATTGTTATGGCAAGGCTACAGGGTCAGAGTGTCACTAAAACGGCAAGGTTTGTGGGTTGCTCCTTGTCAGCAGTGGTGAGAATTTACCAACAGTGGTCCGAGGAGGGACAAACACAAACCGGCATCAGGGTGTTCAACACCAAAGGCTCATCGATGCACGACGGCAACAAAGTCTATGCCATCTGGTCCGAGCCAACAGAAGGTCTACTGTGGCACAAAATTAATGATGGTTATGGGAGGAATGTGGCACAACACAGTGCATCGTAATCTGCTGCGTAGCAAAAGACCAATCAAGAGTGCTTATGATGACCCCTGTCCACTGTTGAAAGCACCTACAATCTGCATGCGGGCAATAGGCAATGTTCTGCTGGGAAACCCAGACCAGGTACACCCTTTCATGGTGTTCCCTGGTGGAAGTAGCCTGTTTTAGCAGGATAATGCACCCTGCCACACTGCACACATTGTTCAGGAATGGTTTGAGGAACATGATGAGTTTAAGGTGTTGTCCTGGCCTCCAAATTCTCCATATCTCAATCCAATTGAGCATTTATGGGATGTGCTGGATGAACAAGTTTGATCCATGGTGGCTCCACTGCACAACCTACAGGACTTGAAGGATCTGCTGCTGAAGTCTTGGTGCCAGAGACCACAGGACACCTTCAGGGTTCTCGGTGGGTCAGTGCTGTTTTGGCACGTGGAGGAGCAACAGCAGGTGGTCATAATGTTTTGGCTTTTCAGTGTATATTACTGAAACACCCAATGCAGACAAGCGGTTTATAAAATGAATGGGATTCTGAAATACTATATATCCACCATTTTATTTCATATACATTTCTAGGTTGTACAAAAACCAAAAGACCATGAAATATTTTAACAAGTTTATTCATTTTTATTATGCAACACTGTTCGATTAAATCTCTGAACACCTTCCAGTGTAAATTATTTGTATGTTTCTAAAAAACAAAAAAAAAATGAGGTCATACACAGCAACGGATTCCTATTAGGATTTATGACCGACATTCAATCTGGGTGAAATATATATATTAAAAAAAACAGCATTAAGACCAATAGACATTTGAAGGTGCTGCCATAACGTGCCAGCTGCACCTCTGTAAACTTCATGAGAACAATT
Source organism: Ctenopharyngodon idella (assembly GCF_019924925.1). Lineage (NCBI taxonomy): Eukaryota > Metazoa > Chordata > Actinopteri > Cypriniformes > Xenocyprididae > Ctenopharyngodon > Ctenopharyngodon idella. The sequence continues at coordinate 14,204,320 of NC_067223.1, forward strand.
TGTGTGGGAAGAAAGGGATTATTGTGGGAGGGAAGACTGATGAAAAGACATTCAGGATTTGGTTCTAAAAACGAGCTCAGTCTTTAGAGAAAGGGATGACGTGTTCAACTACAGGTCAGAAAGTGCTTGATTTAACCACTCGCACAGTAGGAACAAGGGAGGAATAAAAGGGATTTCTTAACTGTAAAACTGCAGTTCACTGAAATAAAATTGCAGCTTGATAACGCTTTTTTTTTTTCCTTAAAAGAGACAATTCTCCACCATTAAAATGACAGAGGTATGCAGAGGGACTCTGCGCCTGAGGCAGACTCTGTTGTAAGGCAACCGAGAAGTCCAAGACATCGATCTTCAAAAGGGGAACAAGTCCAAAGTGTCTCGGTAGAAATGTTGAGGGGACGATAACCTGAGTGCGGGGTGTGTCTCGAGTGTGTGTGTGTGTGTGTGTGTGTGTTTGTGAAGCCGTGTTAGTGTGTGCTAGGCAGGCGACTCCAGGGCGTTCTTGTACCAAACAACCTTTGCAGGGTCTGAAAAACAAAGCGAGTTTGTTAATGATGGTTTAAGAATAGTCATTCTGCTCTTTTATGGAGATAATAGTGGTCAACCGATATATCACCGAACCGGCCAATATTTGGCATTTTTTTAAATTACTGGCTTCGGCAAGTAAGTTTTCTGTTTGGCTGATGTGTCAGTAGTATGACTTTTATTTTGAGTGTCTTAGCTTTTATTCTCAGTTCCATAGTATTTTTTTCCTACTATGGAAGTCAATGGCCATAGTCAACTCTCTGGTTACCAACTTTCTTCAAAATATCTTTTGTGTTCAGCAGAAGAAAGAAAATCATACAGGTTTGGAACAACTTATGTAAATGATGACAAAATTTCCATTTTTGGGTGAACTATCCATTTAAACAAGTCTTTGAATATCTAATAAACGCTTCACAAACTCTGGAGAATCCAGCCGTGGGATCTAAAGTGTGCATTTGTAGACTGCATAAAAATCTGTACTTAAAACCCTATATTTCAAAATACACTGCACTATGTCCAGTTGGCCACTACGTCTTATTCATGTCATATTCACTGAGCTGTGCATAAAATTAGTGTTACCCATCGTTAATTGACAAAATATGTTACCAGATTACTGAGTGCACTGTTGGTTACAGTGTTTACTTTTGTTTTATTCATTTTTCTAACAATGTCTTTGTGACAAATTCTATGGTAGTATTACAGAATCAAGAAGTTACCATATAAAGTATAAATGTTTATTTTTAAGATTTATTTTTATCAAGTTCAAATTAGTTGTTTTCTTCTTCATAAAATTTACTTCATAAAATTAATTACTATGCAAATGTTTACACTACCTTTAAATAGTGAGAAATAAATACATATAACCCCTGCTCTATAAGATATCAGTGTCAGTCATCAAAAAAAATAAATAAATAAAATATATCAATAATCGGTCAACCACTAATTAATGAAAATTAACAGACACCAACCTTGTTTTTGTTTCCATAATATTGCGTTCCATTCTGTGGATTAAAAAACAAACAAACAGTGAGATAAAGCAAAGTGCGTTTAGACAAATGCCTTGTGCAACCTTAATTATATCATCTTACCTTGTGTGTGATACTCCAAGGCTTCCTCCAGGTGGCGACAGCTAAGCAGCAGCTCCTCCGAACTCTCAGAGCCTCTCAGGACCTGATTGGGCAAAGACTCGGAGGGTTTTACAGTAACCTCTCCAGCTACTGGGTGGACAACCGGACTCTTCTCCTGAGGAACATCTGCCTCTGGGCCATCGCTGATGAAACTCAGTCCCCATTGGTTCTGCAGCAAAACCCCAATACCAGGTGGCTCTTCTGCCGCCCCAACAGAACCTCCTCCCGCCTTCACCTTGGAGGCGTAGCTGACGGCCGGCTGCAGTTTGGCGGGGCTGTCTTTCACAGGGAAAGCAGGTGGAGGTTTGAGCAAAGACAAGCTGTTGTCCACCCATCGTTCTTTCAGACCGGTTCTGGAGTGTCTGTCATCTGAACGTGGCCCTACTCTCGGGCCATTTTGTCGAAAGCTTCTCACTTTATTCGGGGTGCGACGCTCTCTGTCGCGGCTCGATGTGAAGGTCTGGGTGTGGCCCACCCCGTTGAGAGAACCTTCCAGGCTACTTGGGGAGGCTTGACGTTTATCCATCCCAGAGGAACAGCCCCCTCCTCCCCCACCGCAGCTGCCAGAGCCAGGGGAGAGGCGACGGTTTCGGATCTGTGGTTCTGATTTAGTGGGTGACACTAGGACGGCCGGATCACACAAGGGGTCGGACTCGCACACTGCATTGCTTGACTCCCAAGTACCTAAAGAATGAATCAAATTCAAAATTATTCAATCATGAAACACATTCAGTTGTCCAAAATCTTGAGTTTTAACCTAACGTTAATGCAATCCCAATCATATCATCCCCTAACCATTTCCATTACATTAATAACTGTGTTATGGCATAATATAAAGTAAATCTTAAAAAAAAAAAAAAATGCATGGGAGGAATGCATATAAATGTCCCAAGCAAAGCAGGGAGTCTTGAATCGGTGAGCTGCAGCAAGACGTAACTGGAAATTTCTATCCGCCGCCTCATTCACACGTCTGCAAACTCGGAGAGGCCTAACCGGAGAAACTAGGACAGCTCTGTAAAATATATCCCACTAAATAACGTTCATTAATAACATCTCATTACAGTTGACTGATTTCAGCGACTTTTTTTTTTTTTTTTGATTCACGCTTTTTTACACCACTGGTTTGGAAACGACACTAACACGCAGATAATGGCACTCATTTTATATAGTCTAAATGAACAAAATAAAAGCGTTTGTACGTCTAACCCACTGTTAAATCGCTAAATATGAGTCAAAATATCATTAACAACGTTTGGAGGTTTAAGTGTGTTGAAGATTGCTAACGCTAACAGCAGGCCGCTTGTGTTTGGATGTTTAGCGCCCATAACAACCGCCTTCAGCAGAACAAGCCCGAAGCGTCATATTAAATAACAGCCACTGCTTGTTATTTCAGATCATTAAAAATCTAAACGACAACAAAGAAAGATGTTAGTGACCTCGGAAAAATCCAGAAACATCCAGAATCAAAAGTTTCATAAGTCTTGAGCTCATTCCGTCCCGCCTCGAGCACAAACAACTTCATATTACAAAACACACTCGCATTTGAACATTCAAAACTAGCAAAATACAATTTTAAGACGCCCCTCACCTGTTTTGATATGCATTTCGATGTGATAAATCCGGGTTTTAAAAGCGGTTTGGACTTTAGTGTGTGTACGTGAGTGTGTCGCGCAGCGGCGTGTTGCTTAATACGATCATACGGAAGTGACAGTCACCAGGGGGAAATGGGGACGATGACGATTTCCGGTGTGCTGGAGGCGCGAAGAAGAGCGGGAACGGATTTGAAATTATGTGATGGATGATGACAAGAAAACTCTGGTCATTATCTAGATTTTCATGTAGTTTGTCATTACATTAGAAGCCAATTTAAAAGATAAGTATGTGTATTTATGTACAAAAAACGCAATTTGACAAAACGGGATAAAATGTGATTAACAGATTATACTTCTTTACAGTATGACATGAAATATGGTTTAAAATGATCTTAGAAAAAGGTATATAGTATGTTTTTATGCTCAGAAAGGAATACAAAAAAAAAATTAGTGGCTAAATATGTGAAATATTAAAATATGTGTAGCTGTGAGGCCATGCTAGTGTACCAAAACAAATGGACCAAAAATATTGATGACTCATCCTGCAGGACACAGATTATTGTCCAATCAAATGCTCCCTAACGAGAATGCCCCTCCCCTAATACAACTTGCAACACACATCATGGTTTATTGCAAGATGTATAACTACAGCCTGTTGGTCATTCATGGTGTCTTTAAGGAAAGAGAAAATGCATTTTTGAGAACAAAACTGTCAGTCTACACAATAAGTCCACATGCATAGATTAATGAACATCTCTGGGGTTTAAACCTTGTCTTACCTTTAGTGTCCATTCTGTCCACTTAATCAATGTGTTTCTTTCATAGACGCAAGTGTGCCATGGGCTATACTCCTGCTTTCCTCTCTGTTTTCCCCCTCAAAGTTCTGGTTACTTCTTCCCTTGCTGCCTTTTCTGGTCTCTTCATAGGAATCTCTCCTGTCTTCATTACTTCTGAGTTTTTGTTGCTTTCCCTCAGTTGACTGACCTCTTGTCTCATGGAGTGCATTAACAAGCTGCTTATCTGTGTTTTTCTGTTTGTATTGTATTTCGTCACTCGCTTGAGGAGGACATTCAGATTTGCTGATTGTTTGTGGTATTCAGGGTTTAAGCTTTAACTGTTGTGAACGTTGCCCTTCTCTCTGTGATCAATCTCTCTGAAACAATCACACACACTGAGAAAAGTGTAACACTGATAACAAAGAAAAAATTACAGTTTGATTAGTAAATTCATGATTTCTGATTTTAATATTAAAGAGCAAGAAGAAAAATCTTGCTGAGAGCTAAGCATAACCTCAAAAGTATATGGCTGTATTGTGTATGAGGGAGTGGCATTTTGGTATTTCACTTTAGGGATTGTTTTTTTACAGCATAAACTTCGGACCCATGGAAAAGGTTGACATTACACATGTTCCAAAACACACCTAACGATGATTCACTTGTGTTGTCCATTTCCACTGAAACAAAACTACAATAATGCTCAAATGTTTCTAATGAAAAAAATACAGGAATTTGTAACATCAATCATATATGCGAGCCAATGCTGATGTGTTGTGTTTTTGTATTTTGAATGGGAATAAAACACCTACATGACCTATTATGGCTCTAAAAGGAACTTCTCAGGATCAAAGTAAGTTTTTTTTACTTCTTTATATTTATTCACAAATGTCCTCACAGACATATAATGTTCATTAATGGTTGTTGTTGGGGGAGGAAAGTGACTCATGTACCACAGGTTTTGATATTTATACCCTGTGGTGTTTGTGATATCATTTGTCACCGCACCATTTCTATCTCCATCTATCAATACCTGTGCTATTGATTATTAAGTATATTTCACGCTTATTATTTAGTAAGTACCCAATATTTGAGTCTGTATTTGTTTCTTTTAGCTGTCTATTTAGAAGTGCAAGTTACAGCTGTGGGTCATAGTGGGTATGTCTTTATAAACTATGCATACTTAGATGTATAATTTCAGGTTATATTTTAACTTCATGTCTCACAGTCTTGTCCTTTTCTTGAATTATTAATCTGTTACAGCGTGAGGACAATAGAAGCACTGCATGTTCTCTTAACTCAAACATTGTTAAATATCGGATAACTCTGACTAAACATTCTATTAACATTACTTGAAGAATGTTTGTTCATAATTTTGAGAGAACCTTGCCAGAATGTTCGCTAAAGTTCTGAGAACATCCCTGTTAGCTGGGAATTAACCTGAGCTTTGAATAATATAATGTCTTCTAGTCTAAAACATGTCACAAACATATCACACTTGTCTCTTAATCAAGGGAATGTGCAACATATGTTTGAGCTGAGGATCATCCTACTTGGAGGCCGAAATTCTGGAAAGAGCTTAGTGGGAAACGCTATCTTAAACCAAGAAGAGTTCATCCTCCATGAACGGACCACTTGCCTGAAAAGAAAAGCTGAGGTACAAGGGAGAAGTGTGACGGTGGTGGATACCCCAGGCTGGTGGTGTGACTTCTCAGCACAAGACACACCAGAGCTGGTCAGGAGGGAAATCAGACACAGCATCTGCCTAAGTCTACCAGGGCCTCACGTCTTTCTCCTAGTGGTGAAAACAGACTCTGTGTTCATAGAAAAGCGGAGGAGATCCGTAGAAAAGCATCTTGAGCTCCTCGGAGAAAAGGTTTGGGGTCACGTTCTGGTGCTGTTCTCAAAAAGCAAAAACTTAGGAAATAAATCATTTGAGGATCATGTTCAGGCATCAGGTAAACCCCTCCAGTGGCTCCTGGAGAAGTGCAGTGGCAGGTTTCATGTTTTTGATACCCAAAAAACATGCAATGCCAGTCAAGTAATGGAACTGATGGGGAAAATCGACAAAATGGTTGCAGAAAATGAAAGACAACATTTTAAAATGGATGTAAAGGCTTTAAAGGAGATAGAGGACAGGAAGAGGGAAGTGGAGCTCAAGGCTCATCAGAGACTGATGAAGATACGCAAACAGAGATCTACTCTGAAGGGTGAGTTTTAAAATAAGGTACACTGAGACAATTAATGTGCAATTAAAAGAAAATTCAGTAATATTATTTCTGAATGTTCAAAATGTCCAGTTGTTTTTAAATGTTTTTCATGGTTATGTGAACATTAAGGAAACATTCCATTGCATCGTGTTGCAAATATTACAGGAATGTTACGTTTAAATGTTCTCTGAACGTTCTGAAACAAGTAGTAACATTAAAAAAATGTTAGATGAATGTCCAACTAAACTTCCATAAACAATATAAAATAATGTTATTATTAAAGACCAGATAACTTTGAACAATCATTCTATTACCATTACTGAAAGAATTTTTGTTCATAACTTTGAGAGAACCTTTAGAATTGAGGAATTTTACAACAGTATCACTGTTATTATCCTGTTTAGTATTTGTATAAAGTGCTATATAAATAAATGTGACTTGACTCTATTTTATTATATGCATTTTAATGTAAAACTTAATACTTTTTCTTCTTCCCTTCAGTGCACTCATCTCAACACCACAACATAAGGCTCGTCCTGCTTGGAGCAAAAGGCTCAGGGAAGAGCTCGACAGGAAACAGCATTCTAGCAGCAGGAAGTGACCTAAGTTTTACAGCAAAGAAGCGGACCACACGGTGCATGAACAAAACATTCACAGTGTTGGGAAGAGAGGTCACAGTGGTGGACACACCTGGCTGGTGGATGAACTACTTTATCCAGGATACTTCAGCTTTCGACAAACAAGAAATAGCCAACAGTGTTTATTTGTGTCCACCCGGTCCCCACGCTTTCCTTTTGGTGGTGCGGTTGGACCGGTCATTCACAGAGATCTACAGGAGAGCCATTGAAGAGCACATAGAGTTTGTTAGTAAGGGTGTCTGGAATCACTCTATAGTGCTGTTCACCTTTGGCGACTGGCTTAGTGACACAACCATTGAGCAGTACATTGAAAGCGAAGGAAAGACCCTCCAGTGGCTCGTGGAGAGATGTGGAAACCGCTACCATGTGCTAAACAACAAGAGCGTTGGGAATAAGTTCCAGACAGCAGAGCTACTGGAGAAGATAGAGGAGATGACAGCAGGAAATAGCATGAGACACTTTCAAACAGATGAGAGTCTTTTTAAAGAGATTGAGAAAAAACGGCAAGTACAGGAAGACCGGGCAAAGCTGTGGAGTGAAAATGTGCTGAGACGAAGAGAAAGCTTGAGAGCTTTAAAGAGTAAGTCAAGAAACCACTGTATGGTACGGCTTTTCCACTGCATGGTACGGCTCGGTACAGCTAGCTTTAATAGTACCACCTCGGTTGAGGTTCCAAGCGAGCCATACCGATATTAAAATGTGACGTGTAAACACTGCGGATCACTGATTGGTCAATGAGAATCATCACTACCAGCGTCATTGGATTTGTGACACAAGACACTAAACCCGCTAGATTTAAATAGTCAGCAACAGCCACCGCAGTATCATTTGTTCGCACAACTTTTTTAAACGACCATTGCACACAACTTGAAAAAAGAAATGGCTGTATCATGGTCAGTAGACGAGGTGGAGACATTCCTCTTGTTGGTAGCCGAGGAGCGGATCCACGGCAGTAGAGGCGGCGCAACTATAATGATTGGTCTATAATCCACCCACTTTAAAGCAGTACTAAACTTCAGTGGAAAAGCAAACCGAGTCAAAGTAAAGCGAGCTGAGCCGAGCCAAGCCTAGCCGTGTCATACCACGCAGTGGAAAAGCGCCTATGTCTTATGGGTTTGGAATAACATGAGAGTGAGTAAATGATGACAGAATTTTCATTTTTGGGTGCACTATCCCTTTAAGAATTTTTTCTTTCTCTTAACAGATCAAGTGCAATTGCCCTCAGCTATAAGAGTTTTTCTCCTGGGTGGCAAGCACTCTGGCAAGACGTCATCTGCATGCTGCATTTTGGGTAATGATGGACAAGAACCTGACAGCCAAAAACCCATTAGAGGTACCATTATGTCCAACGAGACAAAGGTTGAGATCATTGACACACCAGGCTGGACGACTGAGTATCCAGATATCGCAGAGTTCAGCAGGAATCTTCTCCATGACTGGGTTACTGGTTCAGCCAGCGGGATCTGCATCCTCCTGCTGGTTGTCAATGCCAGTTCCTCATTCACGCTAAAGAACCTGAAAGCAGCTCAGGACCATCTGCGTGTTCTGGGAGGGAAAGCATGGAGCAGCACCATTGTGTTGTTCACAAACGGAGACTGGCTCGGTGATGTTAGTGTGGAGCAGTACATTGAAAGTGAAGGAGATGCGCTTCAGACACTGGTGGAGAAATGCGGAAATAGATACCAGGTTTTCAACAACAAGATCAAAGACAATAGCACTCAGGTCACAGAACTGATGCAGAAGATAGAGGAGATGGTGTTAGAGAAGATGCTAAAGAGTGCAGAAAATCAGGGGAACATTCAACGACCTCTGGTACATGACGGATTGAGGTTCAGAGGAAGGATACAGATTGGGGAAGCACAAATGACCCTCCTTAGAAGCTCTTCAAACATCCATCATGGCGAGTTATCTTTTTTTACCATTATTTCTCCTCAGTTTATTATGAAGCTTGATTTCACCACTGAAAAAAGTAATTGCTACTTTAATCTCACAATTGTAGTTTTTTTTCACACAATTGCGAGTTAATATCTTTCAATTTGGACTTTATACCTTGCAATCAAAAGTTTATATTATGTCTCGCCACTTTTTTTTCTTCAAGCTTCCGTAGTTTATTGCATATAGTATTACTGCATTTAATTCATCCTGAAAATGGATTTTGTTTGTAACTCTTTTTGTATCAGGTGACACTGACATTCCAGGACAGCATCAAATGTATGGGATCTCTGAACATTCGCTCCCATCTACATCCAGTGATCCGAGAATTACCATCACTGACTCCAGCCTTTTGCAAACTGAAAATGAAGCAATGGCCTGCAGGAGTGTCCAATTATCTAGGACCTTGTTACCCAGAAACTTTCATCGAAGACTAGTAGTGGTGCTCAACAGATCAGAATGGTTTCACCCAAATGAATCATGGATTGGTGTGAATAGGACAGATGGGCCTGAAACAGGTTCTCTTGCTGTGCTCCATGTTTCTCCAACTGAGCAACCAATGAATACACAAAGATTATTCTGGAACGAATCACAGGAGGAAAGATTTTGTGGGCAGGGTCTTCCATATTACCACAGCAGTACACCTTACACAGCTCAAACTGCAAAAGAAAGAGCATTTATGGATTTTGTCCAATCAGAGAGCCTGCAGAACCTAATTGACCAATGGGGTGACAGTAACATTGAGGAGCTGGAGACATTCATAGATTCTTATTTTGAAATGGTGTGGCAGGAGACTCTGAAGGAGCCGAAATGCAGCAGCATGACAACAATCAACTGTGAGAATTCAGGCATCACTGAGAACGATCAGAGACTTCTGGCCTCAATTGACAGTAAACTGTCAAAACTTGACATCCTGGAGGGAGTTCAAAGAGACTTGCGGGAGCTGAAGCAAAGCATCAGGCACTGTAGTGGAATATTTCAGGAACTGAAGGACAGAAGTAAAGAGACACATGACCCCAGCAGACCTTCTGAAGCAACTGCGTCAGCAGTAAGCGAGGAAAGGGGTTGATCAGATGAAAAGTGAATGGAGCTTTCCAGTACTGAAATAACAAAAATTTACTAAAAATTAAACATATTTGTTAAAATGGGTCATGACTATAACTTCACAAATCGGAAACAGAAGTTGTGATAGTCTTTATAGTCATATATCTGAATGAAACAACTTCTTGAACAAGAATAAATTTAGGGTGGAATTTGATTTTTTTCATCAGGAATTGATTGGATGGTTGTGGTTTGCTATTGGTCGATCTCATGTGAGCTATAGGTTGCCCCGCCCTCACGCCAGTAAACACGTCATCAGAGACGAGAAGAGATGTCGCTACAGAGGAAGGGGAAGTTATTTTGAATAAAGATTACAAGGGCACATGAATTTAAAAAACAAATAATGATGTGCATGGATAAATCATTTATAATAAATACTGCAATATTCCACAAAAAAAAAGAAGAATTGTTTATTTTGATTTCATGGTGCCTTTAATTTTGTGACAAGAATATGTGCATTTTAATCTCTAACAGAAGAATGCAGAATTAAAATTAATAAATCACAAATATGAGTAGGTCCTTTAATTATAAATATTTTAATATCAATCTCATCTTTACTCGCTCTTTGAAGGCATCTTGAGCAAAACCATTTTATATTTAACGAAGCACATACAAAAGACCTGAACCAGAAGCGATTGCTTTACAGAATACATACGTTTTTTGCATATAACCTCCATTAGGCTTCTAAGGTTAACTGACCAAATTTCACACCATCAAAAATATGTATGTCAAAAGTTGCACAGTTCTGTGTTTGACAGTTTGTGTGTCGTCTCACCTGTGCCCACAGACTCTGTTTACAAGTCAGTCGTCTCTGTCACATGCATTATCTCCACTTTCCCACAATCCATGAGATGTTTCCTCTGGGCTGCTTGCCACGTGAGGACAGACACATAAAGGCAGCGAAGGGAGACGCAGACACAGGGAGACAGTGAGAGAAAAACATCTGGACAAATAAGGAATTAGTTAGAGACCAGTGCATTCACTGGTAGAATTTTCACAACTAACAAAACACAGGTTTAAATTAAATTTAAAAAACCTTTATAAAACATTTAAAAAAATGTTAGATGAACAACCAACTAAAAAGTTTCAGAAAAAAGTTATACGCATGATTGAAATAAATTAATATTTATAAATATAAATAATGTTTTTGTGCTAACGTTTTGAGAACATTATTAAAGACCAGAGAACTTTTAACAAACATTCTATTAATGTTACTAGAAGAACATTTGCTCATAACTTAGAGAGAACCTTGCCAGAACATTCCCTGTGAGCTTTAAATGTCAATCATGCTTTTATAATAATTTGCAATCAAATCATGTTTAAATTACTAAAATGTTAAACTAGTAGTTCACAGTATAGCTAAAAGCCATTACATGTTTTTAAAAACTGAAAATATTCAAAGGTTTGTTTAACAATGTTTAACAGTGAACATTTCCATTACAGTAACATTAAATGTTCACACTTTGAATTAGGCTACAGATTGACTGGAAGTTATGCAAACAATAAATATAATATTCACTTAATGTCTTTATTTTGTTCACATATCATATACAATTTTATATCAGTCATGCTTTTCACTGACACTGTTGTCTCTTTGATAAGTAGATAAACTAAACTGTTGGCAGCTGAAAAGTTGAAAATCTTTATTCTATAATTAGAAAAATAATCCATAGTGTTGAAGTGTCTCCACCTAGTGGTCGAATGATGAAGCTGCTGTTTTCACATTCAGTCACTAGAGGTGTAGTAGACATGCAGAGGATCATGCTATTCCATATTCTCTTTCGAGGATCCATAATTGCAAGGCGAACTATAGCTTATGCGTATTCACAGAGCACATATAAAAAGGAATAAAACACAAGAAAGACCAAAAATGTTACAGAATTCTCAGACAAACCAGAAAATCATCAACAAATTACAAGAGTATGTGACTCTCCTCCATTCAGCTAATTTCACTGAAAGCTCGTGACAGAGAATATACCTCTGTGCTCAAGGAGCAGAATGCAGACAGATGAACCGTGAACGCGCACACAGACCCCTTAAAGGCGCGTGACAGTTTGACGCCGCTTCCCTTTAAGAGCCCGTTATGCGTCACCTGACCAGGTCCACCGACAAGGCAGGACCTTAACCTGCATTACCACAAAAATAAGCAACTGAATATCCAAGATCTACACGATATATCACTGAAACGTGAACAATTACGTGTCTTCATACCCTCGCCCTTGAAAAGGCTTGAAAAAGACACGTCATCAGCACCATCATCATCCGACCGAACGGGAAGGACACACGGGCTTTGACCGAATATTACCGAGGCTCCGGAATCCCGAACAGGTTTATAGTAAAGGATTAATCAACGGAACGTTTTTACAACTCGTTTTTATGCGTTTATTTAATTAATTTCATTGAAAAAAGGACCAGTTCAACGCAAAACGCTCTGTTATTTCGGTTAGATGGGGTTTTTGATGCATATACTAATCAAAGGTGACAGTTTACTGTATTAATTTGATGAATTATTTCTCACGAGAGCCAGAAAATAGCTCGGCGTAGAGCGTTACGTAATAGGGGCATTATCCATGGTGCTGAAACCAACCCGTGCATAGACTCCAAATTTTATAGAATTAAACTGCAAACATATATTTTTTGTGCTTTTGAACACGCCATTTCAGGCGCTCTGCTTGGAAACCAAAAGGAGAAATTGACATTGTCGGTTTCTACAGAGCCACCTTGGATTCCGTCTCTTTTTTTGTCGGCGAATATCATATGCATTTCGACTGTCCTTCCCCCTGAAGTTGATTCTTGAGGTGGTTGTCGACGCTACCGGGAGAAAATGTCGGGACAGACTCTGACAGGATCGCATCGCCGCGGCGCAGTACCAGCTCACCGGATCCGATGTGGCTCGCGCCGTTTGCAAAGCCACCACGCACGAGGTGATGGCGCCCAAGAAGAAGCACCTGGATTGTAAGTGAGACATTTTTGACTCACCCTCATTCCTCGACGCGTCCAGTCTCACTCAGACCTGGCGCTGTCCACTTCAGCACCACACCACAGGCCGAGGCGTAGTGTATATGCATGGCTTCTACTCAGTGAGGTTGCTTGCTGCTAGTTGCAATTCTGTAAATGGAAAAGGGTGCATGTAATATAAGGAGTGTGTTAGTGTGTCTAGCTGATTGAATTTATTGTTAAGGCAAACTGACAGCACAGAACATACCCTGAAGTGTCTTTATGTGGGTGGTGTGGTCTGGAACTGAGAGGGAGAGACAGAAGCACAGAAGACAGAAGGAAAATCAACTGCATTTAGACAGGACGGAGAGGCTACAAAGCATCTTCGCGTCGCCCTCGAGCTCTGTGTCCTGCAGGAGAAGGCCTTCTGAATTATAAATCGATCAGCCAAAGCATGCATGTATTATTTACAAAGCCAAAGGTGAGGACACTGGTATGCAAGCAGAGGAATCTTGTGTGTAAATATCAGCAGAATCCCTTCAACAGGGAATCACACATGATGCTTTTGTGTGTAAGATGTGTCCTGATTTCACAGGCACTCCCTAAATCCATAGATTCATAAATCCGCTTGGCACAGTTTAGCATTGTTGGCCTGTCTACAGAAACCAACACGTTTTACTTTTGTAGTATCAGGTGTTTTATGACAAGAAATGAGTTTTTGTCTGTTGAATTGGAAGGCGTGAGGGGTGGTGGTGAGGTTGTCATGGAAACTGAAGTGGATTATTGGGAAAGGGGGAGGGGTGAGTGACATCATGATGACATGGTATCAGTTTGCACGAAAGGGTCTTCATTCTAATACAGACAGGCAGCATTTGCTTTGAATTAGAAAAGTCGCAAGACAGCAAGAAAGTCGTAGATTGTTAGTTTAACATTGTTGTGCTGCTTCGCAGGAGTTTATTTAAATATTAATGCTATCACTGTCTTGTTAGATGCATTAATTAGGATTAATTTGTACGATCTTGCATCATGTATTTAAGAGACCAATGCACCTGATTGGCAGAGAGTTTAGTCGTGTGCTCATACTGATGGTGCATGTGTGTGTGTGTTTGCAATGTGTCTGTATTTACACTGTCTGTAATCCGGTCACATGAGCAATTCCATAATCCCAGTGAGCTGCACCTGCTCACATAGTCATAACCTATATGTACAGACTCCCAAAACAGGGACTGCTGTGCCATAAACTTTAATATGTTGTGACGTTACATATAGGAACATATTGCACTAGTGGAAACACACACTGTATCTCAGTGTGTTCTAATCTGGACTATTCTTGGCTTCTTAACTCCACTGCAGTGTGCTCTCTAGCAGCCATGACTAACACATTGGCACCCTGAGCACAACGTTATATGGATTTTAAGAAGATCTCCTGTTGGGAAGTATGTCAGGGATGTAATGCACTCCCAAATCCGAAGAAAAAAAAAGAACTTATATTTTGTTTAAAGAAAATCAAACCTGTTTTAGGACTATTGAGATGTGTTTTGCATCGTTACATTAATTTCATGACAGTTAAACACATTTTCCACCAAATTTCCCAATGCGAAAAAAAATGATGCATCTTTTAAAGGATTAGTTCACTTCAGAATTATAATTTCGTGATAATTTACTCACCCCAAGCCATCCGAGATGTGTATGTCTTTCTTTCTTCAGTCAAAAAGGAATCAAGTTTTTGAAGAAAACAATTCAGGATTTTTCTCCATATAGTGGACTTCACTGGGGTTCAACGGGTTGAAGGTCCAAATTGCAGTTTCAGTGCAGCTTCAAAGAGCTCTACACGATCCCAGCTGAGGAATAAGGGTCTTATCTAGCGAAACGATCGGCCATTTTCTAAAAAAAAATAAAATGATGTACTTTTTAACCACAAATGCAAATCTTGCACTGCTCTGCGATGCGCCACGCATTACGTAATTATGTTGGAAAGGTCATGCGTAGGCAGGCAGAAGTACCACGGAAGTACAGATCAAGTGTTTACAAAGCAATCGTGCAAAGAATAAGTCAAACGGCCTTTACAAAAAAAGGTAAAACAACGATGACGGACGACATTTTTCACTTTACCGCAATATGGCTGCGACGCACCACACACCAGCTTATTGGTGGAGGGGAGACGGAGTGATGAAGCCAATCAATATATATATATATATATATGGGGATTATTAGGAGGTTATCAAGATGGACAGAGGCCAATGGGCAAATATTGCATGTATTGCGCATAATTTTGCTCATTCCCGCAGATTTTTATAAAGCCACCTCTCAGTACTAAATTGAGTTCTTTTTTGCTGCTTATTGCACTCAAACAGTCAAATACACACAAAATAATGTCAAAATGCCAGTCTTGCCTAGTATTCACATAAACACAGTCAGTTATGTTTTAAGTGAACGTAAACAGTTGAGAAATAAAACGCATGTGTAACAGTATAATGGATCTGTGCGTCAGGTCTTAAAGTGACAGCAGCCTAATATACCTGCTGCCAAATTATGATGTGAAAAATGTGGCAATTTTTCCCCAATGTCAAAACTGTGGTCAGTGAAAATGCTGAGTGGCTAGTATCTTTGGAAAACCAATAGCCACAGTGGCTGGTGAGCAAAAAAGTTACTGTCAAGCCCTGCTTGGGCTACAGGGTGATAGCTGATGTATGTTGTTACACGCAAGAAAAATGCACAGGCATATTGTTGTTTGTCTCCGTGAGGCTGATTCTTGCCTCCTAAATGCAATTGCTGTTATGAATTTTCCCCTTGAGAATCTGTCTGCTGGTTCAGTAATCATAAAACTCTTCATCTCCATTGCAGTGTGTAGTGCTGTGGTGGTAAATGTGTGTGTGTTTTGTATGCAGATCTGATCTCAACCACCAACGAGACAAACGTGAACATCCCTCAGATGGCTGACACACTATTCGAGAGATCCACTAATGCCAGCTGGGTGGTCGTGTTCAAAGCTCTAACCACGACCCACCACATCTGCATCTACGGCAATGAGGTGAAGCAATACAATACTGTTTAAACTTTATTCCTTTTAGTACCTTTTTATCAAGTTTAAACTAAAACTCACAGATGTACTAGTTTCATTTGACATAAGAGAAGAAAACTGCATGCAGGATTGCATTTGCTTTTATCAAGTTCAGAGTTCATTAGGCATTTTGAGAATATGCAATAAAAAAATGCAATAAAATGCACCACATCTGCATCGACGACAATGAGGTGAGGGATACATGACTGATGTATTTACTATGAAACTAAGGGTGTGTCTCAATCAGCTCCTTAGTCCAGTATTCAGGGCACTGATCAGGGAGTCGGCCATTTTAGGGGCTGTCTCAATCGGAAAATCCTTCCAGTGCACTGAAACCTTCGCTACTTAAACAGTCCCACAATTCACAGTGAAATCCAGGGAGCATTGATGCTCATTGAGCTGATTGAGTCATACCCTAAGTTTTTCAGGGGGAACGCAAAACTGTTATATGAGAACGCAAAGTTTTTCAGGGAAGCGCAAAACTTTGGTGAGGGAATGCAAAGTTTCTCAAGGGAACACAAACATTTTGTGAGCAAAATGCAAAGTTTCTAGGGGGAATGCAAAAGTTTTGCAAGAAAGCGCAAAAGCATTGTAATATATTTTTTTCTCCCATCCCATATTTTTTCCACCACCATGTCCCTTTAGGGGCTCCATAGAAAACTGCATGCAGGATTGCATTTGCTTTTATCAAGTTCAGAATTCATTAGGCATTTTGGTATAAAATAAATTACAAATAAATAAAACAATGTGTGTTTGAGAGATTTGTCCTTTTTAAACCCCTGCAGAGATTCATTCAGTATTTGGCCTCAAGGACTTCCCTGTTCAATCTCAGCAACTTTATTGACAAAACAGGCTCCCATGGTGAGTTTCTATACATTTGTGTGAGTTAAATGGATAAAGTCACATAAACTTCTTTCGAATGTCACTTAATTTGTGTTTAATAATTCCATGAAATGCTCTAAACTATGAGGCTGTTTATTCCTTTTCTGTCTCCAAGGCTATGACATGTCTACATTCATCAGACGATATGCACGGTACTTGAATGAGAAGGCATACGCTTACCGCGCAATGGCCTTCGACTTCACTCGAGTTAAAAAGGGGTACGTCGATTGATTCTGGGAATAGAAGGCCACATTTAGACACTAGCTACTCCAAGTTATTCAATATTATGTCAGAGAACATTTTAGATAGCATGATGTTGTTAGAAACACTTCAAATTTACTCCCAGTGTTTACAGATCACAAAGTGAATGTCATCTCTGAGTTAAAGCGAAAGAAAGGATGGTTTCTCAGGACTCAGCAAATATATGCAGTCATTCTTATGCACTGAACTATTTCTTCTGTGTGTGTGTGTGTGTGTGTGTGTGGTCCTGGTATTCCCTACATTAAGTCCCCATGAGGAAACAAGCTTACAAATCATACTGAATGATCTTTTTTTGAAAATCTAAAATAGCAGAAAGTTTTCTGTGATGAGTAGATTTAGGGTTAGGGTTAGTGTAGGGGAATAGAACATACTGTTTGTACAGTATAAAAACTATTATGTCTATGGAATGTCCCCATAAAACATGGAAACCTAACTGTGTGTGTGCACTCAGAGCTGAGGGTGTGATGAGGACTATGGCTCCTGACAAGCTCTTGAAGGCCATGCCTGCCCTGCAGACTCAAGTGGACACACTGCTGGAGTTTGACGTGAGTAACACCTCGCACAACATCTGGGACCTTCTGTGAAGACGTCCCATTAACTGAGACAGAGCATTATTTGTTTTGTTTTAAATTTTATTGTTCACATTAATATTTTAAATGCTCCCTTTTTTCTTTTTTCCCCCTCAGGTTCATCCTAAAGACTTGAACAATGGCATCATAAACGCAGCATTCCTGCTTCTCTTTAAGGATCTGATAAAGCTCTTCGCCTCCTACAATGACGGCATCATCAATTTATTAGGTATGTGATAAATCATTTAATATAGATGATCTCAATCTCTGAACTACAATATATCTTACTACATTTTAAACAATTCTTAAAGCCTTTATGTAAAATGCATTATAATATTTTGCAGATTCCTTGTTAAATCTTAAAATTGGTTGTTTGTCATGTGTTTTAATGCATTAGATTTTCTAAAAGTGTGTTCAATGAATAGATAAGTATTAAAATGTGTTATAACTGTTGTTACAATTATTCATGAGACCATACAATGCATTATAAGTTGCATGACTATGTATAATGCATTACTAAGTAATTAATTACTGTAATTTAATTACTTTTCCCTTGAAAAAGTAAAGTAAGGGATTACTCTTATTTTTTCTGTAATTTAATCACAGATACCTCTGATGTAATTGCATTAAATACTGTATAGACTATAGAACAATTCTATATAAAACATTAGTGGAAATGTCTAATGATAAAATGTATGTTTTTAATGTAACCTTCTCCCTTTAAATACTTTAGTCAGTTCAAGAATAATTTATGCAATTTTATAGTATTTATTTGAAAGAATTAAAAGCACAGCTTCATGTCTATCCTTTTATTGTTCATCTGGTGGAGGCTGATATGGGATTTAGAAAGTAATTAGTAATAATGCAGAGTAATTAGTAATTACACAGTTGAAGATGTAATTAGTAGCTAGTAATGAATTACTTTTTTTATAGTTACCCAACTTACCCAACATTGATTATATATAAAGCCATAAGTAAAGTTTTTATTTTATCCTGAAGGCTTTGATCTTTTTCTACAGAGAAATATTTCAAAATGAAGAAGTCTGAGTGCAAGGATTCTCTGGAGATTTATAAGAAATTTCTGACCCGGGTGACCAAAATTGCAGAGTTCATGAAAATTGCTGAGGTAAGGCCAGAAGAAGAGATATTTAAAGTCAAATATATTTCCAGAATACCAATTTACTTAGAATATGATTATTGCGTTTTTGTTGCAGCAAGTAGGAGTGGATAAGAATGACATCCCTGACATCTCTTATGTAAGTTACTATTGTAATACTCCAGTGACTCAGAGAAAACAGACATTCGTCCTTTCATATGTGCCATTTGTTGGCGTGTCATTAACTCTTAAGTAATATTAGAAGAATCAGGCCAAGTATTGATCTCTTGATGTCAATGGATTGTGAAAAATGTAGTCTACCTTTTAAAATAAGTAAGTAAAGCTGGTGTGAGCGTGAAAGAGCTTTTCATCCATCCTAACTGAGCGTCATGGGAATTCCCAGTGTCTGCACCCTCGTGTAGTTGCCGACCTGGCAGATTCAGACAACGAAGACTGTCCCTTTAAAGACTGCCGCAACGAAGAGCCGGTAACCATGGTGACTGATATGGGACGCAGTATGCATCTCAGTGCATTGCTTTTACCTGCTTGTTCAGAAGCCTTTCCTGCCTGAGCTAGTTATTCACAAAACAGTATCGCTGCGTCCGAAATCACATACTGTATAGTAGGTGCTATATTTGGTTTGAGACTTGCTTTGCGACCATTAAAATAGTATAGTATGAACGTGTGTAGTATGAATGAAATTCAGACGTACTATATCTGTCATGTTGTCACTGTCATCAGCATCAGTTCTTCACAAAACCTCTCCCATGGCCTCATGGGATAGTAGTGTCCATCGAATGAGCATTTCGGAAGTTGTAGGTCTACTTTCCGCCTACTGTTTTATAAATACTATGAATTCAGTCATACAACAAAGATAACTGGAGTGCGTTTTACAAGAAAATACTATTTCAGTCATTGTACTTCAAAATTTCACATTTACCTCAATGCGTTAAGTGCCATTTCTTTGTAATTATTTGTGAATTTCTGAGAGAAAATAGTTTCAAAGTAAATCCTACAACAAATTTTTTTCAGCGTACTACTCGGCTCACGTACTGTTTTTTGCATACTATGTAGTATAGAAGTAGGCATATTCGGATACAGCGAATGTCTTTGTATAGGCTGGTGGTTTTTAAATATTAAGATGAGTTTCTGCCTTTCCTCTCCCAAAAGGTGTCCTTAAAATGCAAAAAATATGTATAGAATTTGACCGTACTGACACTAGCAGATGAGAACACACACACACAAAAAAAGAAAACAGCAGGATAATGACACTATTGCCTTCTGTAGAGCTTCTTTTTAGCTGAAATTAAAGTTGTTTCAAAACTGATGACTTATGCATCATTAACACTGTTATTTTCCTGTTTATTGATGTGGAACTGCTTTGAAACAATCTATAAAGTGCTACATAAATAAACGTGACTTGAGTTTCTCTCTAAAATTAAAAGGTCACATTGCAATTAGCCTTTTTGTTCAGAAGCTGAGTAAAGCAATGCACTGAAGTCCAGTTCTGTCCCACAGTTTGTGCAGTGAGCTGGTTTTGCGGTGCTTTGAGGAGTGGTTTGAGTAAAGTTTCCCAGCAGGTTTTGATGTGGTGTTTTATTGTTTGAATTTGCTGTGAAATCTTGAGAAATATTGACATCAAATGTGCTCTGATGGTTTTTGTACTGTCTTCACTGCTCATCATGTGTGTTTTATTCTGCTGTTCTCAGGCTCCCAGCAGTATTCTGGAATCTCTGGAGACACATATGAACAGTCTAGAAGGGAAGAAAGGGTACGATACCCCTGAACTCTTTCTAAATCACTTTAAATGTCAGATGGGAAGTAACTCTGAACTTGTAAATCAAATGTTGCATGCTAGATTTGATAGAGAAGCCTGAGCAAGGCACATGACCATGGCTGGTCACCGTGATTTTGCTAAGTAAGACATGTTGATCCTGGAACAACATTTCTGTCCGAAAACAGTGAGTGTTGTTGCCATGCCATCATTTTACGCCAGACTGCTTCACAAACGAGGGTCAATTCAACACTGGATTTGCACAAAAGATTAACATGACGGCACATGCTAGTCGATGAGTTGAATCAACTCCACAGCAACTACATAAATTTATCCACTAACCATTGAGAAACGTCCAGTTTCATTCTAAAAGTTGTAACTTCTTCCTGAGTCTCTCCATCAGTGTCCGACTCCGGTTTGAACAATGTAAGGCTGAACACTGTTACTGACAATCGGCTGCGTGAGATTTTCCAGCTTTGTTGTTTTTGAGCAACCGAAGCGCAAGCGGGCCGGGAGTAGCAGCTCATTAGCATTTAAAGGGACACACAAAAACTGCATATTTTTGCTCACACCCAAATAGGGGCAAATTTGACAAGCTATAATAAATGATCTGTGGGGTATTTTGAGCTGAAACTTCACAGACACATTCTGGGGACACCAGAGACTTATATTACATCTTGTGAAAAGGGGCATAATAGGTCCCCTTTAAAATCAGAGGAAAAAAGGTAGGTGAATAACACTGATATAAAAGCACTTAACCCTGGTTGTAAGTTTAAATATGTCATAAACTGTAAAAATGTCCCTCAAATCTGATTGGTTGACTGGAATGTTGATCCATGAACATATTATACTTGGTGAAATCACTTTCACCAACTATGGCTTGTCTCTGCAGTTATTGTACTTTATGTCTCTAACTAAATAAATATGAATCCTAATTTATGTTTTTTTCCTCCTCCTCCAATGGTTTGTTCAGGGAAGGGTGAGTATGTTTTAAATAATATCATCAACATTTTCATCAGTTTTGTTCTTTTTATATAAAATCATCTCAATATCTCTTGTGTCCATCAGGTCACCCACAAAGGTAAGTCAGCACTTTGTTTGTTTATCGTTTTGATTTTGTTCATGGATCTCACACACACATATACTTAATCTGTAGCTCTGTGTTATGTTTTAGGGATCACCCACCAATAACGTGTCTCCAACCTCCACTCCCGCCAAATCTGCTGCTGCCGTCCCCACTTTGGAGCCGCCGCGCACCGAGGCCGCACCTGCTGCCGAAACTGCCACTGAGTGAGTGTAACCACGCTTCACTTCCTGTCGGATAAAATGCTAATCAGAACAAAAGATGATATCTGACTGTACAGCTTTCATATGTTTATAAAAGTGTGTGTGTCTGTCTCACTGTAGTTCTCTTCTGGATCTGGACCCGTTGTCTTCCTCTGGACCTTCTGCAGGAGGAGCATCAGCTGCTCCCACATCTTGGGGAGGTACAGTCTAAACACATACACACGCATACATCACCAAGCTGAACCCAAAATTTCTCTTAAAAAAAAAAGTTCTTTCCGAAGGAGTAAGCTCAGATGCATGGCTATCCTGAGGTCTGACTCAAACATGTTGGAGTATATGCGCCAGCATGCTCAAATTGGGTTACTTTAATATGAAACCATAAAATATTTATAATAATAACTGATCTTATCAACATGAAACAGCAGTCACAAGCCATTTCACTTCTGTAATGTGACATATTTTAGAGTGAAACAGGTCATCCAGCAAGAAAGACTGATTAAATTATGACTGTGGTCTCAATGACAGCCATAAAGAAAGTTTGCATTACATTTGATGAAAAATTATGAAGGGAACATTTGCAATAACATGCACCAGTGAATTTTTCACAACAGGAAACAGTTTTGTTTTAAAGAGGGCCTATTTACATTTTTAACTTTCTTTAGTGTGAAATGTTGCTGTTCGAGCATGAAAAGGTCTTCAAAAGCACTTCTCTATATCAGTGTCACTGTTTCTGAACTCCCTGAAACGCCTCCATTGTAGTGTTGAGTTTTCTTCCAGGAATGAACACGTCACATTACATGCAAAATAAAGGGGCGGGGCCTGGTTGAGTTAGTTAGTGTGTTGAAACTCGCGGTTATGGTAAGGGGTGGGACATTTCCCAAAAACGCTCGAAGCGCTTGACCAATCACAACACACTGACCAATCAGAGCACATTGCGCTTATAAGAAGAAGGGAGACAGGAACTAAACAGAGTGTTACTGACAGACTAGGAAGAGAGGAGCTGCAACAATGTCAAATATGTGAAAAATAAGGTGTTTTTTAAACATTCAAACATGAAAATCTATTCTAGTAGACTGAAACAAAATCAACACTTTGTAAAAGGGCATAATTTTGCCTCTTTAATAAAGTAAATTGGATCTATTTTAATTTCATATTGCTCCATGACAAAACCTTAAAGCACCTGTTTTACATTCCTCATTACAAACTCTTAATGAATGCATGACCTAATTTGCTAACCAGATCTCTTTTTCTATCTGTCTCTGATATGCCGCTGTAACATCAGATCTGCTGGGGTCAGGTAAGCGTTATTGGCTTTTCATTTTATGTTAGATGTGTTTTGATGTGTTAAATGTCTCATCCATTTTATTAAACATTTTGAACACTTATTACAGTTCATCTGGGAAATTGAAATGACCTATATATGACAAACCTAGTCTCCCGAAGCCCTTTTAGAGTGAGAATCCATTTAACCTCAGTCTTTGCTCAGGAGAATCTCTCTCTTTCTCTCTCTCTCTCTCTCTCTCTCTCTCTTATGCTCTTGCCCTCTTCTTTGGTTCCTTTCCTGGTTATCTGTTTATTTACGTTGTGTTTATATTGGTCCGCTTGGGGGCGTGGCTATGCAGAAATAGGTTCCCTTACCACAGAGACTCTCCTTCCTGACCCAACCCTTGCCGTAGACTCCAACTCCTCAGCCACGCCCACCACCACAGCCGCTGAGGCAGCCGTTTCTTTGGCTCCTCCCCCTTCCGCTGCCGGTGCTTCCTCCGGCTCAGCGGATCTCCTCGGAGGTCAGTAGTGAGGTTTCTTCCTTAAGAAGATTTTTCTGGGAGAAAAGGCTGTGCCACATTCTGAAACAGAGGAACATCCCAGCACAGAAATGAAAGATCAGATCAAAATCACAGTTTGTGCTGTTTCATTTGTGGCATTTGTGATGTCTGTAATCATCAATGATCCATTTCTGTCTGCTGTAGAAATCTAGATATTCTCATTTCCTTTATATCTTCCATGCTGCAGTTTTTATTTGACATTTGTTTGCTATCAATGCTCCACAAGATCTTGTGTATTAAAATTACATATATGAATTATAATCATTTGATTATTCTTATGTGTAGCTGCACTTTCAGACTGCACAGCAAGATTAATCAGGTTTTCATTTAGTTTTACATTCAGCGAATGCAAAAAGGTTTAAAGTCAGCATGAAATCAAAACTGACCCATTTTACTTTCTAATACATGTTCCTAGAGCAAATTCTGTTAACTCTTTCGCCACCAGCGTTTTTTTTAAAAGTTGCCAGCCAAAAAAGTTCCACAAAACTATCATGGCCCCTAGAATATTTTGTGGTATGAATATCTGAATATGCAACATATATCAAAAGAAAGAACATAGCCTCTGCTTTAATTTTTTTTAGCTTCATGTATTCTTTTTTATCAACATTTGAATGTGGGTTTCAGAAAAAAGCTAACTTTTTAACAAAAAGCTGAGAAAATCATGCTTTTTTCAAAGATTACAACGTGAATAAGCAATGCTTTCATCGCTTGTTTCTGCTCCTTTTTTTGCCTGTGTTTTGATCTGGAGATTCTCTACTCTTTCAGAAGATGTGTAATAGCGCCCCCTACCGTATAACAGTGAAAACATGGAAAGCCAGAAAATTCTGTCAAAATGGCAGGAAAGCGTTGTCTCATAAATGACAGAAAAAAATGCTGTCAGTGGTGGGGAAAGAGTTAAAAAGAAAAAAAACGTAATGCAGAAGATCAAGTTTAATCCTACTTTCGTATGGTTGAATATCCTGGAAATATGCTATGTTACTGAAGTAAAATGGGTTACGGATATTTCATATTAACAGAATTGGTCAGAATTATTATATAGTACACTCTTAAAAATAAAGGTTCCAAAAGGGTGTTTACGGAGCGATGCCATAAAAGAACCATTTTTGGTTCCTCAAAGAAACTTTCAGTCAACAGATCTTAAAAAAAAAAAAAAAAATTCTTAGTGTGAAGAACATTTTAATAATCTTAAGAACCTTTTTCCACTATAAAGAACCTTTTGTGCAGTCGAAAGGTTCCATGGAAGTTAAAAGTTCTGCCTTTATTTTTAAGAGTGCATGTTATTTTAAGTATGCAGGACATAATTTAAAATATTTCTGTGCAAAAGCTCTTTTTTTCCTGACGTCTATCGTTTTTTTTCTTTCTATGCTCTCTACTCTTTCTATTTCCTCTGCCTCCTCTCATCCTTTTCTTTGGCTATTATCCGTCAACCCTTTGACCCTTGTGTGCGGTACTCCAGATATGTTTGCGGCCCCTGCGGCTGAAACAGCTTCTGCTGCGGAGGGTGGGGCCACAGCAGCCACGCCCACCCCTGCTGCCGATGGCACCGCGGCAACTGGTGGGTGACAACAGTTCAAGCACATATATGTGAGAATGTCGGTACATAATGGGTGAGAGAGCGAGTGTGTTTGTTAGTGATTGTTTTCATTTACCGATTTTAAGAAGCACATAGAGCCTCCTCTGCAGGCTCTGCCTCCTCTGGTCAGTCTTGAGTGTTCTGAATTGGCATCGGTGTTGCCGTGGAGATTGCTATCTGTGTTGCTAGGGCAATAGTCTTTGAACATTGGAGTTCAGTTCTCTGGGGGGCACAAGCAGATGTCGACTTGTTAGATGCGCAGCGTATCTGACAGATAATCAGTTCTAACTTCCACAGAGAGAAAGGAGAGTTCTTCTGTTTTTCTTTCTCATTCTTCCTTCTCTGAAGTTTCATCCTCAGGGCAACTTTATCCATCTTATTTTTAATGTAAGAGCAGGTGCGGCTATTTGTAACTTGAATGTGCGAGGCTTCTGGTGTCATTCGCTTCCAGTAATTATAACTGTACAAAAGCTGTTTGATATTGCATGATTTACTATTTTGTTCATCGATTTGCCTAATCGTATGAACAATTTATTATTTCGTTCCTTCAAGTTATAAATCGTGTGCATGATTTAGTAAATCGAGGGAACTAATTAGTAAATCGTGCGCACAATTTAGCCTACTATTTTTTTTCCTGCATGTCATTTGCGAGCTCCGTAGAAAATAGCTTATTTCCGCTTTGCAAAATAAGGTGGATATAATAAATCGCAACAGTCTCAGAGCCTTGAAGATGTTTTTCGTTCACCCTCTTCACCCACTATAGATCCCTTTGCTCCAACAGCGGGTTCTGCTGATAACTCCCTTCAGTTGGACCTGTTCTCCCTGCAGCCAGTAGATGACAGTAATGCGCTCTTTAGCTCAGTGGCGCCCACTACTGGCCAGGCATCTGTCTCCGCCACCACTAGCGATGTAGCCCCCACTGCTTCCCCAGCACCAACGATAGACCTGTTTGCTGGTAAACCCCTTAGGCCAGAAATTTAGCATGTCCTACTTTTTAAAATCTGGAGTGAAAATCTTTTCCTCTCCTATTACATTTAATTTTCTCAACAATTAAGAATATAAATTTAATTTGATTTGCTTTAATTTTGTCTTATTTTTTCCTAGATTTTGATTGGTTTGGTTTGTGTTGTGTATTGTATTAATATTATTTCCTTATGTTTGTCTTTATAAATGTCATCTTGTTTTTAGGTTTTTTTGATCCCATGCCAGATTCATCTGTTCCCAAATCAGACCCTAACCCCAGTCTAGACCTGTTTTCAGCAGGTACACGCTGCAGTACATCCATCCACTCATTCCCTGCCTCGCTTGTACATTGTTTTTTCTCCATTCTGTCCTTGACTGCTCAAGGTGAGCCAAATATGCTTCTCTCCTAGGGCAGTCGATGGAACTGTCCGTCCGACACACTCCCTCACTCCCTTGGGCCTTCATTTGCTCCTTTTCTTTCCCAATCTCTCTGTCTGTGTTTTCTTGAACTGTCTCCAAGACCCATTAGTTACATTATCCCCACTTAGAGACATTTTTATTTTCACTCGTACCCTTGGGCTTTCTCTCATTCACCTGTCTTCATCTATGATAAAGGTTCTGACCTAAAACTGATGCATCTTACGGGTTCATTTGTGATATTTTAGTGTTTGTTTTACATAGATAGATGCATAAAGTTACTCTTCAAATGGATGTTATTTAGATGTCAACAAAACTCGTTCCTGTGCTCCAGATGTGTTTCGTCCTCCTGCCGCTGCTCTATCTGCCCCCATGAGCTGGCCAGACAGTGGGGCAAATCTGGACCTGTTTGGGGGTTGGTAACAACCCCAGTGTGCATGATTTGCCATGGTTTGATTTGCATGTCTTGCTCAGATGGTTGCTGTGGATTCTGTTATTGGGAAATAAAGCTGTTCTGATGGTTGATGGACACCAGACAGCAGTTGTGAGAGATTCCCTGACCTGACAGGAAGAAGTGAAAAGACTTTAATAAGGTGTATGTGTGTGCTTTTGTGGTTCTAAACACATGTGGCTTTTATTTGTGTGCCCAGCTAACACAAATGTTCTAAGAACGTTTTACTAACATTCCCATTAAGTTATGAAAACGTTATTTTTTATGTTCTCTGAACTTTCCAGTTTTTTAAAGGGGCTATATGTAGGAATTTTAATGTATTTTTTGCTTTGTATTGCCAACATGTGAACAGCTTGTAACGAAACTTAAAAAAACGAGACCTTCCCTGACTACCTAGGTTGTCTATGAAAGCCTGTAGAATGATTTTTATGTCAAGGACTTGAGGCGTTTTTGCCAGGAAAATCAAAACGTGTGACATTTGCGCTCGCTTCTGAGAGCCTCTCTTCCGTTCACTGACACATGAAATGAATGCTTATACAATATTCAGGATAATGCAGAAAAAGCTATTCTGTACTGTAATGTCAATGTGTCATGCAAAGATAAGGGATTCAAACTATAGTCTCACATAGATCTATATAGTCTATAGTCTAGTGGTATTGAGAGGAAAGTGTGCAGTACATATTTACATATTCATCTAAACGTCGCTCTCAGCAGCGTGGACAGCGTCTGGATGTTCGTTAACAGTATATCGCTGCAAAGGTATTTCAAATTTCTTTTTACCTTTAAAGAACAAACAAGAACTTTGCAGTGAGTATATCAAGGCCTTGAATCACGTTCAGTCTCTTGTGTGCACAGGTACGTGCACGAGCAATAAGTTGCTGGCTGCAGTTCACATAATGGCCACCGGTGTTGAATTCTGAATTCTACATATAGCCCCTTTAAATGTTTAAAAAAAAAAAATTCTTGGTTATGTGAACGTTAGAGACAACATTAAGGGAATGCTCCATTTTATAATTCTGCAATCATTATGGGAATGTTACCTTTGAATGTTCTTCGAACCATCTGAAACTAATAAGTAGTAACATTTAAAAAACTTTAGACAAACGTTCAACTAAAAAAACAGATCACTTTGAATGAACATTCTGTTAACGTTACTAGAAGAATGTTTGTACATTACAGTTCTGTTAGCTGGGTGATAACATTCTCTCTCTGTCTCTCTCTCTCTGTGCTTGACTCTCAGCGTAATGGCTTTGGCTCACTCAATCACTCACTTTTTTACCCTCATGCTGCGTGGATGGATCAGAATCTGCGGGTGCTGGTGAGGCCAAACCAGCCGCCCCGGCCGCAGCAAGCGCAGGAGGAGATCTGATGTCGGGTACGTCACCTGCAGCCCTCATGACTTCTTTCTTCATGTCATTTTCATGGTTTGTCTGGTGTTTAAAACAGTCACGTTTACAATCTTCATAGTCCATAGCATGGAAACTGCAGCATGAGTACATACCCTTAGGAAAGACAAATCACAAATCAGATCTCAGTATTTTCTCAACGAAAGCAATGAGATTAGATGGAGAGCAAATCATGGACTTAAAGTCAGCATGAAATGAATCCTATTTTTCAATTACATGTTATAGATCTTATTGTGAACAATTCGTACATGCACAGTATGTTTCATTTCAATGGTTAATCAAAATGTCATAACTGGTGAAGACTTCTCTCTGGGGACATATGCAGGACTTCTCCAATCATTTAGTCCGCTTAAACCCCGCCCCTGAAAACTCACATTCGTCCACTTTTGGGAGCCATGAACACATCTCAACATCCAATCAACAACTGATGCCTAGAACCAAGTCCCAGCCCTATTTTTTTGAGAATCTGTTACATTGGGATGTACATCATAATACGGAAGAAAAGATCTGTCGCTACTTCTTTCATTGTGACTTTATCCTATCCGATTTTTATTCTGAGAAAAGAAGTCTTTCAGAAGTGCTCAGATTCAATATATTTATGCAATCCACATTTATTCAATGAAACATAACTGAGAACTCAAAGCTATGATATATTTTTTATATATATAAAATTTTTTCTCTGGTTGTATGACATTTTAACAAAGCAAAGGTGTTTTTTTTTGTGTGTGTGTTGATGTCAGTTTAGTGATGTGTGTGTGTGCTGTATATTGAGTCTAGACACATGACATCTCAGTTGTGTTGTGGTGATACTGACATGTTGAGATGAGATCAGTGTTTCCATCTGTTTCTCTCATGCGTGGCGTTTATGTTCATCTCAGCTCTACATGGACTAAGAAAGCCTTCTTCCCAATGCCTTGCTGCTTAATTCTGCTCTCTTTTCTCTCATTCACTCACTCTCTTCTGTGCTCATCTGATCTGTTTCTTCTGCTTGACGACACTTTCTTCTTCCTGATCATGATCTCTTTCACATGTTCTTTTTTCACTACTTCTTCCAATGTTTCAAATTCCCTCTTTTTATCATTTTTTCTTCATTTTCCATCTCTCTTTCCCTCCATCTGGCTCTTGGGTCATTGCTTGCTTCCTCCTGTGCTACTGGTGAGTTCTGATGCTCCTACACCAGCTGCAATCCCACAGTGCATTGCTGCATTGCAGAATAGGGCTTCAGTGAAAACTGAAAGACTGCTAACAAGCTAGATAAAATATAAGATGAATAGATGAATGAATGAAAGTTTGGATGTTTTGCAAAGATCTCCAGTGTGAGATCCTGTGCGTTAACGTGTGTGTATAATAGAAACTAATGGTAGTAAAGTGTATTATTAAAAATTAGTGCTCAGTAAGAGCTGTACCGGTTATTTTAGGCTTGTTTCACAACACATGCGTAAGCAGTAGTTACAGGATTCACACTGCACATGTAAGCAGTGTGACGCTGAGCCTATTTTTGCTGTGTTTAGTGGACAGAAAATGCAATATAAACCTATTTATCAACACAATATTTTGCAATATAGCAGCATAAATTAATGAACTGAATGAATCACTCATTTTTTGAAAAAAGACATGTCATGCTTGATTCCACATGCACACAAATGGCATTTCTATTCAGTAAATCTGACAGAATCCAGATAAGAACGATAAAAACCCTGTGAAAAAAAATGTTATTTTCAGTATTGAGCTGCAGTATCAATTTAAAAGCACAAAGCGAGCTTTTGGTAGCAGTAAGTGCTGCTTATGCGTGCTGTGTGAAACAGGTCTTACACTTCAGGTGTTTCAAAGATAAGATTAAATGTTATGATTGAATGAATGTACATGATAGCGCTCAGCTTTCTTTTTTCCTGCTCTCATTCTTACACCATGTCTACACCCGCAACAGTTAGAAGCTGTCCACACCGGATGTGACAAAGTGACCTTTGCAAATACATTTGTTCTTCGTAATAGTATCAGAAGAAGCGAGAGTGTAACGGAGCTGTGTGTGCAAACCTCACTCCGCTGATCTCAAGAGACGCTCTAGCAACAGATGTAGAGACTGTGGTCTTTAGCCTCCTTGTTAGAGCGCTCGACTCCCATGCCGGCAGACCCGGGTCCAAGTCCTGCTTAGAGCAGGCGGTTTGAACAGCTCTTGAAGTACGTCAGGAATAGAACAGGGGCATCAGTTTACCATCGGGAATTTGTCACGTCGCATCCAGTGTAGACAGCATCACTGATTATAATGAGTTTTATTTGCTTTTGTCGCATTGCGTGGCTTGCGTCTGGTGTAGACACAGTGTAGACACAAGATTTTTCTTGTACTGGTTGCCATAGTCATATACCCTGCATGAGGGTTGTTAGCATTCAGTTTAGCTCCCGTTTCCTTACTATTACTGAAAAACAAGCTCACTAAGTTTGTCTTACCCTTAAGCTTTCGATGGATTGGGTGATATGCTAATGCCAGCTATGGCTCCCCAGGCAACAGGGGCCTCCTCACCGGTCAAACCTATGGGAGGAGGAGACCTGGACTCAGCTATGGCCAACATGGCCAGCAGTACGTTCCCATCCACTTTAAATTTGGTGTACTTTAAAATTATAGCTGAAATAGAATTAAGTTACTACACTTTTAAAATGTTTTAATAAGTTTCTTTATTGGCTTCTATGACGCCACACTCTTAATGTTCCAAAAGGGGGGCTTCACAGCGATGATATATAGAAGAACCATTTTTGGTTCCCCAAAAAACCTTTCAGTGAACAGTTCTTTAAAAGAGCCATTTTTATATTCTTTATGGAACCATTGATGCCAATAAACAATCTTTATTTTTAAGAGTGTGAAAAGGTTCTATGGATGATAAAGGTTCTCACGCTTAAAAATAAAAGTTACAAAAGGGGTTTTATTCGCAGAGATGTCATAGAAGACCCATTAGGGTTCTGCTTTCAGTGAACAGTTATTTAAAGAACCATAGTTGTGTTTATATGAAGAACATGTTATTAATCTGAAGAACCTTTTGTTCAATGGAAAGGTTCTATGGATGTTAAAGGTTCTAAGTCTTAATAA
Source organism: Ctenopharyngodon idella (assembly GCF_019924925.1). Taxonomy (NCBI): domain Eukaryota; kingdom Metazoa; phylum Chordata; class Actinopteri; order Cypriniformes; family Xenocyprididae; genus Ctenopharyngodon; species Ctenopharyngodon idella. Next base: position 14,235,797 of record NC_067223.1, read on the forward strand.
TAAAGGTTCTTTATTGGCATTGATTGTTCCATAAAGAATCTTTAACATCCTTGGAACCTTTCCATTGCACAAAACCTTATTTATTGTGGAAAAAGGTTCTTCATGTTCTTCATACAAACACACAATAAAAAATGTTCTTTTAAGAACTGTTTACTGAAAGGTTCTTAGCGGAACCCCAATGGTTCTTCAGTGACATTGCTGCGAAAAAAAACAAAACAATTTTTGGAACCTTTATTTTTAAGAGTGTGAAACTTTAACATTCATAGAACTTTTCCATTACACAAAAGATTCTTTATAGTGGAAAAAGTTCTTTAGAATAATAAAATATTCTTCATATACACACAAAAAACTGTTCTTTTAAGGACTGTTCACTGAAAGGTTCTAATGGTTCCAATTAATGGTTCCATTGAAACCTTAATTGTTCATCACTGCGAAAAACCCCTTTTGGAACCTTTATTTTTAAGAGTGTAAGACTAGCTAACAATTGTAAGAATCTAAAGTTGTATATCTCTGTGTCTGTGCTTTCAGATTTGGGAGTGGGGAACCAGAAACCGTAAGATACATTAACGTCCTACTCTCGATTTCACCATAATTTCTTGCCCTCTTAAAATACATATTTGTGTATCTGTTCCTTCTTTATTTCTATCTCTCTCTCTCAGGGGTGAATCAGCTGGAGGGGCGAACTGGCAAGCGCAGGTACCCACCCCTAGCTGGGGCGTTACCATGGTAAATGTTGTGTTGTTCTGTAGATGTGGAGCATGGGGGTGGAGTCGCATGGCTTTGAGCAGCATGGCGCGGAGCCAATCACAAGCTTCCCCTTCTCCCCGCCTCTCTCTTGGCTCCTGTCATCTGAATGAACAGGACTAAAGAGGCGGAGCTTTCTCATATATGAAATTTAGGGTTGAAATATTGAAACTCTCGAAATATCAACAGTACATTTCTCAACTTGTTATTATAAACTGCACTGGTAACACTTTACAATAAGGTTCTATTTTTTAACTTTAGTTAACTACACTAGATAACACAAACTAATTACTTCTAAAGCATTTATTAATCTTAGTTCATGTTATTTTCAAAATTTACTAATACATTATTAAAATCAAAATTTGTATCTGTTATTATTACATTGTTATTACTATTATTATTTTTATTAACTAACGTTAACATAGATGAATAAATACTGCACTGGTTATTAGAGAATTATACATTTACTAAAGGATGTATCAAACTTTACATTGATAATCTTACATACAATTGCATTTGTTTGCAGTGTGAACAAAGCCAAATAGTAGCTTCAGATTCAGTCTCGCTTTAGGGCTTCAGACCTGTTATGGCTTGACAGCCGCTTCCTTTTTTTTATTATTTTTTTATTATAAACATATATGCATGCACATCCCTCCTAAAACATTTAAATTCACACTTAAATCAAACTGCTAACCACCATCCCAATGTGTTCCCTTCTGTGTGTCTGTGTGTCATAGAGTCATTATGTTCAGGTGTTGTCCTGTTCTGTGTTGTTTGGTGTTAGTTAATCTTTCCCCCCATCCCTCCCACCCGCTTAGACTTCCACTCTCGGGGTCTGTCCTGTCATGGGATCCCCGTCACCGTTTGGCATGGTAAGAGTGTGTGTTTATGTGTATGTGTGTGTGTGTGCAGCGTATGTGTTTGTTTCTCTTACCGTGTCTCTTTGTGATTCACAGTCTGGTGCAGGAGCTGCTCCCATGATGCCTGGTTCACCAATGATGGCCCCCCAACAACCAATGATGAGGCCACAGTTTCCGGCAGCAGGAGCCCCTGGACAACAGGTATTTTAGACATGCATGCAGTTGAATTTTTCATTTAGGCATTTAGACAAGAAATGCAGACACACATACTTAATTATTGCTCCCGTCATGTGTGCGTTTCCCCCACAGATGTCTCCAGGAATGGCCCAGAGTCCCAGGAAACCTCCCCCTTCTAAAGATCCTCTCGCTGACCTCAGTATCAAAGACTTCATGTAGATGAGCAGCTGGTGTAAGTTTAACTACAGCTAAAGCAGATGTGCAAGCTGTCGACACGACACACAATGAGACACAAGCTGAAATTATGTTCTGCATCTACATTTTTAATACTAAGAATGTAGTTGAAAACAATGTGCTTGCAGGAATAAAACATTAACATGAAACACGTTAGTTACATGAAAATAGTTTAATTTGGGGCCGTACATGTTTCAATCAAAATTTATCAGTATATATCAGTATAATCAGTATATAGTTATCAATCAATTTTTATTTATATATATATATATATACATATATATACACACACACACACACACAAACACACACTACCGGTCAAAGGTTTTTGGACGGAAAGATTTTCTAATGTTTTTAAAAGAAGTCTCTTCTGCTCACCAAGGCTTCATTTATTTGATCCATAATACAGCAAAAATAGTAATATTGTGAAATATTTTTACAATTTAAAATTTATTTCTGTGTTGGCAAAGCTGTATTTTCAGCATCATTACTCCAGTCACATGATCCTTCAGAAATGCATATAAAATACTAAAACCTGTTTTTATTTCTCTTTTGCAGTTGTCACACATATTGTGCAGCCCTGATGAATCAGACGTGTGTACTCTCTTCCGTTCATCACATTCTGGGCCTCCAGTCCCTCCTTCTCTCTCTCTCTTTCCCTCCCTGTCTGTTGTTGTAGCACAAACCGTGAACGTAACTAAGTACATGTGTGTACGTGTGTTTGTATTTCAATGTTCTCAGTTACTTCAGATCTATATATTTAAAAAAAATACTATGAAGAGTAATGGCAGATGCATTCTTGAACGTGCATCTGCAGGTCTCTTAATGATAGATGTGCATTCATTTTTTCCTGGCTCGCTTTCCGTGGGAAATCAAAAGTGTGACGTTTTCTGTGGAAAATGGTTTTTTGCTGTGGTAAATATCACTGGGCCGGTCTGTGTCATCATCAGTCGAGTATTAGTCATCTTTTGACCATGGAATAACTTCTGTGGGAACAATATCAACGTATTACAAGTTAAGGTAGTGTCTCACGCACTTTCTTTTTATCAATGCCCTGATTTTATTCTCTCTTTTTTTTCGTATCTATATTGATTGTGAGTTACATGCAACATGTGACTATTCAATGAAAAAACATATGCATTTTAGAATATTTTAAATGACAGATTGTTTTGAATATCCTTAGTCTTTATTTTGAGATAAAAAGGTTGAATATATTTTAGTTATGTCAGAAGTTTACTTTGCACACTACATGGCTAGTTAGTAAATCCCATTTGTACAAAGGTCTGTGTCCATCACAAGGTACTGTCTGAGCCGATCGAGTCCTGCTTGTATGTACAATATAATATGACAGCATGTAATTCCTCTGTTGTGCAAAGGGGACGCCATTGAGCCAGATCAGATTCTATCAGCAGCAAGTTCCTCAGCCGGTCTTAAAATAGGACTGAACAGAACTGGCTGGCAAGTGTTTTGTTGTATTGCAAGTGAGTGTTTGCTGCAAGTATCAAGGATATCAAAGGGACAAACAGCAGTTTAATGGGACAGTATTGCATTTTATTGATGGCTGTTTTTTATTTCAATTGAACATTTTGTTGATAAATTTTATTTTTGGATGGAATAACACCCTCTGCCCTTCCCACCTTTGTGCATGTTAGTCCTGTTGAAATGCAATAAACAGTGATCTGGAGAGAAACGCCACCGAGTCATTATTGGGTAAATGTCTACACTGATGCTTTATAAAATGAATTTGTGATCTCGTAAAGTACATAAGAGTTCCCAAAAATGAAGATCATATAAACATACATTTAATCCCCAATCTGTGTCTTTCTCTGATGCGCAAGCATCTAATGTCACTCTGTTACAAAGCAAACATAAAGCAGTGTTCGGACAATCCAGGATGCCGAAGCCAAGATGAAGATGGCGCAATGTATTCATGGCTAAAACGACACTGACACTGACCACAACCTCTGAACAAACCAATGACGAGTGGAGACTGATGGTATGAATAGATATCAGTCTCCCCATAGCTCTTTCTCAGTCAGTGTTTGGCATGACAGAAAATACCTCTTTAATATATGAAAGTGTAGTAGAAAAGGGCACTGATGGCTAATAGAGCGACGGACAGCATCATGTTCTTCCTGTTCTCTCCTCTCAGTACCTGCAGCTCCTTTTCTGAAGAATAAAACAAAAACATCTTACAGAACTGCTCTCCCAAAACATGTTTTCAAGAAATTTGGTCATAATTCAATTACATTTTTTTTGTATGATTGGATGTATAATCCACAAATTCATACACTGGGTATTATTACAAAATTTAGAAGTGATTATTTAATTGGGCATGAAACGGAAGTTGCGACAGTCTTTTCTTCCCTATTGTGACTTATATCCGCGGGAAACGGTTTCTCAAACAAGAAAAAATGTAGGGTTTTTACACCCCCAATCACTGCATAAAAGTGACTCACCATATTTCTGTATTCTTTCATTCATTATGGTCATCTCATCTTCCAGCGCGAGCCTGACAGTACATGAAAAGACTCGTTTGCTACGTTTCTACATTAGATTATGCAGAAAAAGAAAAGAAAAGAAAAAAAAACTTATGTCTGAAACAGCGATATGTTTATCATCATTTTATCATAACCACCTGTCACTGTCCGAGAGTTGTTCTTTTCTCTGTCTGAACTCTGCCCTCTCCAGGTTGTTTTTACAGTGTAATTTGCGCTCTTCAATGCGGTCAATCTGAAGAGAGCAAGTTATGAGCACCATTTCAATATGAGAACAGACATTTTCACATAGCTATGACTTTTCAGATAAGACCTGATGGCACAAAAACATTACGCTAGGCGTTATTTTTTAGTGCAGATACAGATTTTCCAATAAATTATATCTGGGTATAAATGTAACGTCATCATTCCTGTATCTGTCAACTGTTTCATACATATACTTTGACAATGTATATGTATGAAACATTTTTCATACGCATAAACGTGCATATCTATTAATATGACATTTAACGTTACCTCGCTTGCCACACTTATTTTCTCTTTCTTCGTCGTCCTTGATTTACTCATTTTGGAGGGTGTGAGGATTTTAGTGAAAAGAAATCGTGGGAATACTTCCGCACACAATTCTTTCACTCACCACAGTCTTGCTTGTCGCTCTTAGTCTATGTCGAGATTCATACTGCCATCTGCTGTCGGAGAGGTGACATTTCATAGTAGACATTCACACATTCGCTGAATAGGCTCAAAAAGTCTATTATAAATATAGTCTGGATATAGTATTTAGATGGGCTTTATGTCGAACGTCACATGAACAAGCAGGAAAACAGGTCTCATCGCATCTGCTTGTCGGAGAAAGAAAGAGCCGTCGGCGATATCTAGTCAGTAATCAGCTAACCTAGCTAGTTACTGTTAGCATTTTATTAAATTCTAATATCCGAATGTTAGTGAGAAGATAAAAATACAATATCAATATCAGTCTACATATGATATGGACATCTGTAATGATCCTGTCATAACCCACATGAAAAAATACTATAGTAATTTATAGCTAGTAAATACTATAGTGTTTTTGAACCATACTATAGTAAAGTAGTTGTGTGTAATTCTATAGTTGCTGCTGTGGTATAACAACTATAGTAATATAATATAACAACTATAGTAATATAAACAAATTACTTTACCCAATACCGTACTAAGTTTTCTACAATTATAGGGTATATTATAGCCTACTATGACACACTACAGCTTACTGTAATACAGTATATATTACAGTTTATCAATTCACTATAGTTAATACTACAATATGCTGTAGCATTCATTAACAAAGTGCTGTAAATACTACAGTATACTACAGTTTACTAAAGTATTTACTATAGTATTTTTTCATGTCCAGACAATTATTTAAATCAAAATAAGTATAAATTTAAGACAGTAAAGCAAACAGTATAATGTATTTACCTTTTGATATTCAGGATGAACGTGTTCCAGATGTGTGACAGGACAGGGTTGTGAGATTTACTCTGTAGAATATTTAGTCTCTTTTTATGTGTATGTGTGTGTAAATAAAATAGGACAAACTATAATATTTAATAACACTGTATTTTTATATCACATAATCAATAATACAGTTTGTTGAATTGTTGTACAATGTTGAAGTTATTAAAGAGATATACAGTCCTGCTACTTTCTACTCAAGGTATGCCTATATGCAAGCACTCCCACTACCGCCACCAGGGCGGCGCCACCTACTAGCAGCACTGGGAGTTCAAAGAGCGAGGTGGAAAGCGGGCCTGCCTTTGAAACAACCTCTTCTGAAGATGACGTTGTGTGGTCTTGAGACACGCTAGGCGTATTAGTATGAGATTCCTCTGACAGTGTGATTTCAGAGGGTGGGAGATGATCTAAAACCTGTGAGATGATTTCAGGTATGGGAACAGAAGCCAGTGTGAAATCTGACGGCTCGGACAGAAGAGGAGTGTGAGTGAAAACTGGCTCAGAATCCACCTCTGTCTCAATTTCCTCCACAACTGGCTCCTCCACACATATCAGAAGTTCCCCCGTCTGTGGAGGCTTGAGATCTGATTCTGCAGCAGATGTGACATGTGCTCCAATCTCTGCCAACTCCCTATCGCTGCCGATCATGCTCAGCATGCTGCTCTGAAGGTCCTCTTCATCACCTGACTCCACCCTCTCGTGGAGCTCCGCCTCTAAGTGGATGATGTCAGAGGTGGAGGAGTGGTTCTCGCTGTGGTCCTCTTGAACTAGAACCATCTCACTGGTTTCTAGACTTCCAAGCTCTGGCTCCATGTCGCTAACAGACGCCCAGGACTCAGCCAGACCAGCGGTTTGCCAGCGGCCCGAACCACTGCTGCTCTCCTCCAGGCTTGAGGTTAGATCCTGGGGAGGCTCGGGCCCCGCAAACTGCCTGTCCTCAGACAGGATGGAAGATCTTTTTCTCCCCTCTAAAAATCAGACTAATATTCACAGGTTCTGTCTTCAGTGAGTCCTAAAGATGAGAGACAGAATGAATTCAGTCATGTATCTTATTTCTTAATAAATAGTTGTGAGAAAGAGACCAAACCAAATTGAACAAAATATGATATTCAAGGAGCAAAAAAATAAATGTGGTGAAGGAGTATTTACTAAATCTGTCCTCAGCATTTCATAAGTGTGTCCATGACAAATTACAAAGAATTACAAACATCCTTATCTGTTGTCATGTTCTGATCTATGTATAGGCCAGTAACACATCTGACTGGCTATGCAGCCTATATATATATCTCCATCTGTTCACATGAACAGAGAATGTCAGATATTTCACATGGCATGACAGGATCATGGTTCAGTTCACGTAGGACATACTTACTCTTTTATGACCACATTTTATTTAATTTGTCAGATTAATCAGTCCCTAAACTCATAAATCTCCTGCTGACATGCTGAAGACGCACTACTGCCATTTATTTTAGTGTCCAAAACTGTTAATGAAGTACATAACATGATTGTAACATTGGTTAGAGCATAGATAGATTGATAGATAGATAATGTTGTCATTAAGTTATGAAAACGTTACTTCTGAATGTTCTCGGAACAATCAAAATGTCTGTTTTTTAAATGTTTTAAAAACGTTTTTTCTTGGTTATATGAATGTTAAGGGAACATTGCAGTTTAGAATTTTCCACACATTATAGGAACATTATTTTTGCATGTTCTCTGAACATTCTGAAACAAGATGTAACATTTAAAAACAGACGAATGTTCAACGAAAATGTTTCAGAAAAAAAAACATCCTGTGAACAATGTATAAATACTATAGTAATGTTAAAAATCTCATCCATGAAAATGATTTCTGCCCGAGTCCTGTCCCAATTCTTTTCCACCGGCTGTAAATGTGAAGACAACACCTCCCATGATTCCGCAAAATCAAGGCGTCATCGAGCTACGCCTTTGTTTTGAATAAGAGACCTCTAGTGGCGAAAATGTACATATTGTGCCTTTAAATGTGTAGATAGATAGATAGATAGACAGACAGACAGACAAATAGATGCCTAAACTCATAAATATATTGCTGACATGGTTCCTGAAGACTCATTAGTGCTTTTCAGTTATTTTCGTGTCCAATCCCATTAATGAAGTACATAACATGATGGTAACAACGTTTGAGTTTGCACTAGCACCGCTTCAGTTACGTCACAGTGAAAACATCTGCAGCGTCAACAGTCAGATTGTGAAGAGATAGTAAACTAAAGCCCATCAGCAAGATCAAAGGTCAGCATACTTAAAGGGATCAGATGTGCAAGAAATACTTTAACTTTGACCTCTGACAGAGGCAGCAGAGATGGATGAATGTGATCCTGTGGAAAGAATGAGAAACAGGAGAGGACGACAGCACAGGTCAAATATTTCTGTATAAACCTCTTCTAACCAGCAGGAATATTTAGTTAAGTATGGCTGAATAAGCCATTCTACATCCACTGTATCAAGTTAATATAATATGATAATATGATACTATCCTCATATAAAACAAACTTTAAAAGAAAAGATCAATTTGAAATTAAAAATATAAACGGTCCAAACTTACATTCTCATACTACCCATACAGGAAACTTAAATAATTTATATGAAGCAGTAAAAAATGCGAGAAAATCCTGATTTTGCCGAGTTAGACGCATTCCTGGGTCAACATATTTTGTTGATCCTGGAACAACATTCCTGTCTGAAAATTTAATTCTAACCATATCCCTACCCCTAAATCTAACCGTAACTTATCCATAAAATCAGAGGGAAATGATCGGTGAATAACACTGATTTAACTTGACATAAACTGTAAACTTGTGCCTCAAATCTGTTTGGTTGATTAGAATGTTGTTCCAGAATCAACAAAGATGTTGATCCAGGAACATGTTGCACTGGGTGAAATCAGGTGACAGTAAATTCTGGCTTTGTCATTCACCCTTCTGTTAGAGACAAAAGACTACACAGAGACACACCCAGTCATAAACTCCATATGACATTTGATATTCTGTAAAGCAGCTATTGAAAACAGATCTTACCTTGTCTGAGCACACGATTTAGTCAGCAAATGCAGACTGAAGCTTGAATAAATACAGAGGAGGGGTCACTGGAGCTTATGGGCATTACTGCAACAGAATGCAATTCAGCACCTCCCTTTCCCTGTCCCCTAAACCCCACCCCCTATCCTATTACATCTGTCCGACTCATGGGGACGTGACAAAGCAGTAAAAACTCCCATCCGTCCACTTATCTTTATTCTGTTCTATATTCAGGGCCATGACACATTGATCTGTCCTACTTTAGTCCTGTTTACTTGACGTGTTTGTTTAACAAAGTTAGTGTCCACCTTGTGATAAAGGTCACTGTTTAATTTTTTTTTTTTTTCTTTTCTTAATTGAAACTTTCATACTGACCTTAAAGGGATAGTTCACCCAAAACTGAAAACACTATGGAATTCAGTGGGGTCCCTCAACTGTTTGGTTACCCATATTCTTCAAAATATCTTCTTTTGTGTTCACCAGAAGTAAGAAATGTATTCAGGTTTTGAACTTGATAGTGAGTAAATGATGACAGAATTTTTATTTTTGGGTGAACTGTTCCTTTAAGCATTATTTTATCACTTTTAAATGATTTATGAAATCAGTTTCCCTCAAGTACACAGAAATATCCTAGGAGTGTAGAATGCTATTTGACAACCAGAATGTGTTCAAATGTTTCATTTTCAGTTGTTCATTATCCATTTCATTTTATGTCAGTTTTTGTCTATTTTATTATTTAAATTTTTACACTTTTTTTGTGAAATGGTTTGATATTATTATTATTATTATGTCAAAGGTTCAAAGTAAGCGCATGTACACATAAACCACAATAAAAAGCCCACACGCGCACTGAGATCTGATTGGTTCCCGGAGAGGAAACACGCGTCACGTGACGTATGTGTCACCGTTGACTGAGAATCAGCTGATCCTTCCAGTCTATTTTCACGATTCTGACACTGTCACGATCGACCACTTTCATGTCATTTTGTGCGTTTTTAAATCTTTAGGCTTTTTCAAAGATATTTTAACTTCTTCATAAATATAAGACGTCTTTCCGTTGCCGCGACACGAGCCTTTTCTGTCGGTGGAGTTTAAAATCCTCTTACAGCAGCAGCAGCAGCAGTCATGGCGCTCAGCGATGCCGACGTCCAGAAGCAGGTGAAAACGCGTTCAAATGCATAATTTCATCTTCATTACAGCGTAACACTATAGCGACATTAACCATTCACGGCTTTGCTAAATGCGTTGTTTTAGACGAGCCTGACACGAGCATCGTGATATAATAAGATGATGTGGCCTTCAAGGTTGTTCGTCATTCATTTATTAGACACGCGCTTGCATCACGAGACCTGTCTAAATGATAACAGTGAGTTTGTATGTATACATTTAAAAGGGTGTATTAAAGTAAATCACGCACATTTGCATAAAGGATCAATAAGGTCAAATTAAATTAATCAGCGCATCAAAGTAGTGTGATGAATGATATTAAATATGTATCACAAAATACAGAATGCAGATGGAGCAAAATATTATGTAGGATGTTCTGCATAATTCTGCATAACATATATGAAACCTACTAAACACACACACACACACTAGACAGATTCCACAAGGATTTCACATCCTTGTGATGGGGCCACAACATGCAGCTCTTATTGCTACTGTAACTTGTTTAATCAGATTTAGTATTATTTGTTTTGCCTGTATTTACATTTTAATGCTGATTTACACTGATTTCAGGTTCCATTAAAGCCTTTTTCCCCATTGATATTGAATTGTTCTCCTATCATTTCCCATATTTTTCCAGATCAAGCACATGATGGCTTTCATTGAGCAGGAGGCCAATGAAAAAGCAGAGGAGATTGATGCAAAGGTAATTTTTCTTTTAGCTTTAAATTATTCCATTGAAGTAATGCAATGTTATAGTGGAAATTGTGTGTATATATATATATGGTGATAAGTGACTCCCCCTGCAGGCAGAGGAGGAGTTCAACATTGAGAAAGGTCGGTTGGTTCAGACCCAGCGTCTGAAGATTATGGAGTATTACGAGAAGAAGGAGAAGCAGATCGAACAGCAGAAGAAAATGTGAGTGTGACTTCCTCTGACTGAAGCAACTTGACGCCCAAATCATTACTGTGGAAATTCCCAGTTTCCTCAAAATGTGTTACTCAAACAAGCGTTTCATGCTGTAAAACGGTTTCAGATAATTTAATTATTTATGAAATGTTCTACTTGTTAATTCCATGTCCCTAATAGTGTTTTAATTGTTTGCTTCATGTCCACAGTCAAATGTCCAACCTAATGAACCAGGCCAGACTGAAGGTCCTGAAGGCCCGTGATGACATGATTTCGGTTAGTTCCTGCTTTCTTTTGTGGAAAATCCAACCTTAAACAAAATTTTGGGTAGGAGTTTCTGTTGTTAATTCTGTGCTCTTTAGGATTTGCTAAACGACGCTCGTCAGCGACTAGCGAATATAGCCAGAGATCCATCTAGATACGCTGCTCTGATGGACGGACTTATCCTGCAGGTGAGCAATAAGCAAACATAATGTAGCAAATCAGATCTGTCAAAGACTTTCTGTGAGTTTTACGCTCTAATATTCTCATGTTTCAGGGTTTTTACCAGCTCCTGGAACCCAAAGTGACTATCCGTTGCCGCAAACAAGACGTGGGGATAGTGCAGGTCTGTAGATGTATATTCAATGACAACTGAAACCATTAATTTATTTTTATGCACATTTTTGAATATCGCTGGATGGCATAAATTCAAAAAATGTGCATAAAAAAAAAAAAAGTATGCACTCAAGGCGGATACATTTTTTTTTTATCCGATAAGAAGACATGCGCATAAACTACGATGGAAACACATTTACCGAATAAATCCCTCGATGCACAACAAAAAACTCACGTGACTTTGCCTCAACAGTGGATGTGATTGGATCACTGGACTAACCGGCGGACCAATCGCATTGCACAGCCTCTCAAATGTTGCTTTGATTATTCTGACATGCATGAACCATAGTCTGTCATCAAAATAATTTGGTATAATTCCCTCCAAGAAGCGTCTCACAAGAATGTGTTCATAAACACCAGGCGTCCGAACACAAGATAACATAAAAGAGTTTATTGCGTTCTGTTTGTGCGCTCTGAGTCATTTATGATGAAAAAGAGCCACAGTGGCTTCCCCAATTGCAGTAACTTCCATTTTTACTATAGATATTTTTTGTGCCAATTTCCCAGGAAGTGACGATTTTGTTCTTTTGGTCACATGGGATGGAAACGCTGCTTTATTTGCAAATGATTTATACGATATTACAATTTTGCAACTTTGGATGGAAACATAGCTACTAAAATAATCTGCTCTAACTGACCTTAGCAAAATATGTCTTTTATTAGGCTGCTGTGCAGAAAAACATCCCCATCTACAAGGCAGCTGTGAAGGACAGTCTTGAAGTGCGCATTGACCAGGACCACTTCCTCTCTCCAGAAATGTAAGCATCTGCGCTTCTTAAGCAGTTCCTCATTTATAAAATTAGCCTGAACAATGTTAGCTCTCTTTTTTTAATCTTTAAAATGAAAGTTTGTGTGTTTTTCTGTGTAGCTCTGGTGGTATTGAGCTGTATAATGCTGATGGGAAGATCAAAGTGTCCAACACTCTGGAGAGCAGGCTGGACCTCATGGCACAACAGGTATACAGCATTTGGGCTGAGAGGATTATGATCAGTGTTGGGAAAAGTTATTTTTAAAAAAATGCGTTGCAATATTGCGTTACTCCCAAAAAAAAAAAAGTAACTGATTGCGTTAATTAGTTACTTTTTATGGAAAGTAATGTTAGGTTACGTTTGAGTTACTTTTTCTCATCTGGGCTGGGCTTGGTTGTTTGGTTCTATTTATGCCAAACATCAAGGCCCTTTCACACCAAAAGTGAAATGATGCAGGAGAAGAAAGTTCAACACTCTTACTTCAGCAATAAAAACAAAAAAATGAAACACAAATGTGATGTTTAACTAAAGTCATTTTTGCTGCTTAGTATGGTTGAATTGGATCATCGGAAGGCCAGCAGCAAAGACACTGGTTAATAAAGTGAGATTAAATACTTTAATTATGTATTATTTAACATTTTAATTATTGCAGGTTTGCTTAATAGTTTGCATTTCACTGTTTATATTCTTTTCGAGGAATACTGAATCTGTTTTTGTGCAAGTGAGACGAGTAAATGCTCACATTTAGTCTAGAACTACAATAACCATCATGTTTACACACAGCGCACACAACTTGCGTTACTTGTTTGAAAAAGTAACTTATGCATTACTTTACTAGTAACTTGAAAAAGATATCTGATTACATAACTCGTGTTACTTGTAATGTGTTACTCCAACACTGATTATGAGAAGCATAATGCTAGATTTTGATTTGCTTTTGATTTCTTTCCAGATGATGCCTGAAATCCGAGTTGTGCTGTTTGGTGCAAACCAGAACCGCAAGTTCATGGACTGATTCTCACTCACAGAGGGAACCTTTTAGAACCACGGCAGAACGCCATTGTTTGATGTTGTATTTTTATTTTCATTCTGATGTTAAAGACTCCATTCCTGTGTCTGTCTGTCTGTATTTAAGAAAATATCATGTGTATGCGTGTGTTCTGTATGTGGTGATTCATTATTGCTGTAAAAAGGATCAAAATAGTGTTTTGATTGGCTGCTGGAACTCTGGTCCTGAACATCTCATGTGTTTGATTTCGAATGCAGCTGGAATATAACATGTTTATGTTTACAGAAATGTAAAAATTTAAACTGATGTAGAAATTACATAAAATTCCAAAGCTCTTATTAGTTTGTGAACTGACTCTAATAATCATTTCGACAACAGCTACATCTTGAACATCCAACAAACTGGTGACACAGACTTGACTATTACGATGTGTTGAGTTGAATGTTTATTTGCTGTCCATTCCTGTGGTGCAGAGCATGACTTGTATATCAGAACCAAACGTGTCTGTTAACACTGCAAAGATTATATTGATGTGAAAATGATAAAATAAAAAACAATATAGACCAGATCTTCTCCCATTGTGTTTTACTCAGTCTAATGTGGATGATTGTGGGTTAATCGGGTAAATGTCAGTCATTTGGAGAATGTCATAATGAGAACTGTTTGTGAAGGGTCTTATTCTACGAGTCATTTGAGATTTCACAGTATGTCACATGCTCTATTGTCATCACATTCTTAATATGTGCTGTCCTGCAGAATGAGGAACTTGACATACAGAAACAAGGCAGCTGAAATACATGCTCTCTGAATGTAAGACGAATAGCGGGGAACAAAAAGGGAGTAATGAATAAAATAAACTTGAAGGTAAGGTCACGTTTAGCATTTCGATGGAGTTATTATTTATAATCAATAGTAATATTTTAAGGTTTGCTGTTTTTCTTACTGCTGAGTGTATATTTTCTATGTTAGACTGTTAGAAATGTCAGTTACTTGATTATTGCAAAAGCTAGGAGTCAAGCAACCAATTTAAAACAATGTGTTGAATATAATAGTAATTATGATGTAGGTTACAATTTGATCATGTTTGATCACGATAATAATAAAAAATAATATCTATTAATAAAATTGATGTTCAAAGATGTAAAATACACCTAAAAATGTAGTTTAGGTGCAAATTGTTCTGAGTAAAAGAATGTATAACCATCAGACACATTTGATAAATACCAATCACTTTTCTAAAATCACTAACAAGCATGGGAATTTCACTCTCTCATTGTCTCAGGATCTCTGTACCAGCATGAGGGGTCTCTTCTGGCATATCTTCAGCAGGGTAGCTCTGATCATGCTGATTTTACCATGTATCAGAGAGTGTAATCCAATGCCAGACCCCCATCAGAGGGATCTGATGCTGAAGCAGGAGATCTCCCAGCAAGTAGGAGGTGGAGTGGAGCTCACTCCAGCAGAACTGCAGCTGGATTCACTCCTACACCAGCTAAAGCTGAAGGAAATGGTTTATTCACCTTTCCCACCTGCCAATCACTTCTTCAAAGTGCGGCACATTGTGCAAAAAAGCCCTGTCTTCAAACTGCTACAGAAAATGCCAAAGGGTAAAAAATGGTTATATGTTTGGGATGTTCTTTTTCACATATTTTACATTGTCGCAGCACCTCTCTTCCCGGTCTGTCAGTAACACTCTAGGTGTGTCCCAGTTCACATACTTATGCACTATTCTATGTTGTTTTGTAGTATAAATAGTGCAAGTAGTGTGTTCACTTTAAATACCCAGGTAATGTACTTAATTAACTTAAAAAGAGGAAGTGTGTAATGTTGGACACTTTATGCACTCATACACCAGTGTGTTGTGATTAGTCAGCCGCTTCAAGAGTGTTTGAGAAATGTCATGCCCCTTAGTATAACTGTTTCAACACTACTAACTCAACTCAACCAACTCAAATAATTTTTATTATTTAAATGAGGAATATTGTGATGTGTTTGTTCCCGGAAGAAAACTCAAGACTACAATGCAGGTGTTTCAGGGAGTTCAGAAACAGTGTGCACTGATATAGAGAATAACTCCCTTTGGAGGGACTATGTGCTTTGTAACTTGCTCAAACAGCAACATTACACACTAAAAAAAAGCTGAGAATGTAAAAAAAAACATGTAATAGGACCCCTTTAAGGTTAAGGTGTGTACGGTAGGGTTAGGGGTTAGTATTTGTAACATTGTGTAGACAATCAGCACTGTGACTGACATGACCAAAGAAATCTCTGAAAGTTTGCGCTGAAATGGTTTTAAGGAAAAAAAAATCACATATTTGGGGCCCATCTGCCTTTCAGATGACAAAATTACTCTGTGCCTTACAGGTGCTGCCCTTCACATCCACAGCTCCGCTATGGTGAGTGTGGAATGGCTGGTGCTGAATGCAACATATAGGCCTCATTGTTACATCTGCTTCACGTGGGACGGCTCACTGCAGTTCATTTTCTCTACCACTACACCCTTTCCGCGCTGGGGATGCTTTGTCTGGAAACGGCTAGACATGCTGAGGGCCAGTCTCAGTGACGTTACTGCCTTTGATAACAGGTGATTACACTTATTTCAACATCAGGCATAAAATAACAACTGGTACAATCAATAACAGTGACCGTTCAGGATATGTTATTGCTATATGTGCTATGGCGCAGGCTGATGGGTCCTTAATGTAACTGCTGATATTTACATTGTTAACTACATGGTACAAGTTGATTGGTTCATGTGGCATCTGCAGCCACTGAACTTGCTGCTCAACATTTAAATAGCTGCTTAGCGTTCACTATAGCAGTTTGCAGCACTCTCAATCAGAGTTCCTCTGTAACTCTCCTCCTTCCCCAGCTCCACCTGTATAGATCTGCTATGGGCAATTATATATATTCTATTAGTGTAGCATTAGTATGCTCATAGCAGCCTATCTGTGTATTTATTGGCAGTAGCAAGTTCCTGTACTTGCTCTGCAGCAGCATTAATCTACAACAACAGCAATAATCAACAGCAGCAGTGTGTGTGTGTGTGTGTGTGTGTGTCCAAATATATTGATATTTAATTATAACCAGTTCTAAAACCAACAAACTGAAAATAGACTAATTACATGAATTCAATTTCTCAGTTTAATGCGGAATCTTACACTCTTCACGGAAGACCCGGAGACGTCTTATCCAACACAAGATGCAGCATGGGACAGGTTTGAGAAGATTTTTAGTGCTCTATCTGGGCTGATCAACTATGCACCTGTTTTTAAGGACTACATTTACGAGGCTCTGAAGGAACTTTACGAAGACAACATCATGTACGTGGAGCTGAGGGTCGGACAGTCCAAGGTTTGCAACTGTTAAATCACATTACCATAAGTTTATACAGTATGTGCTCTAAAATAATTTGTGATCATATAGCATGTTTTACTTTAAGTGCCTCTATTATGCTATTTTAAAGGTTCTTAATTTCGTTTTGGAGGTCTCCTACATGCATCCAAGGCCAAAAAAGGCTTTCATTTTCTCACAATATACGTTGTAGCATCACCTCGGCTCGATAAAGGATTCACTCTGCGTCTGAACATGCCGTACTATACAGTATGTTAAAAACAGTATGTGAGCCTAGTAGTATGTCCGAGTATGCAAAGCAGATCTTGACATGTCGACAACACAAACCAAACTCTTCCAGGCTTCAGCTACAGCTACAGTGTTTGAGGGTGGGTCAAAGTAGATGTTATTCACGGCAGCCAATGAAAACTATAGGTTGGCATTATGCAAATTTGTTACAAGCCTACGTAGGCTCGTGCAGGAAGACTGGAATTACTGACCACTTGTTTCAGGCAGTTCAGAATCTATTCTTTCTTTTGGGAGACAATAACTTTGATCTTTGAAACTTTGCAGACCTTTTACATTCACAAACTGTCATATTACACACTACCTGAAAAAGCATAACAGGGGCACTTTAAAAATGTAAAATCCCCTAATAAAAGGTCCCTTACAGACTGGTCATTTAAATAAATCCATGAACAATCCATATCTAAATCCAAATCCTTAAATTTATGTGAAAACCATGTTTATTTTATATTGTCCTGAAAACCATCTATATTGTAAAATGATATTATGTTTAGGCGTATGAACTGGATGGCACTACTCATGACAGAGTGTGGTCTCTGGAGGTCTACAGAAACATCACTGAACAGTTCAGAGCAAATCATCCAGACTTCATAGGAACTCGTATAATCTTCACTGTCCACAGGTAAAATAATGCTTCCTTGAAACATCAACTCGAGATCACAAAAGCAAAGACACATGCCATAAATTACTGCAGAGTAAGAACAAGAAACATTTTAGCGAACTCTCAGTTCAAAAAGATGAATTATATTGTCTAGGATTTTGTTTCGACAGGAGGATTTAATATACTTTTCTGCTGATCTGAATGCATACGCAGGAATCTTTATGTGTATCAAGTAAAGCAAGCAGTGCAAGAGGCCATAGAAATGCAGCGAAAATATCCAGACATCGTCGCTGGATTTGACCTGGTAATCTCACCCTTGAATTAAGTTAGGCTACAATCTGTAGCCGTGCCACCAGAATGCAATAACCAAGGGACCTAAAAGATCTGAAAAGTAAATGTGTCTGTCTGCACTGTCAGCAGGCCACAGCAAAATAACTAAAAGAACCAATAAACCATGGCAGACACAGAAGAGACTTTTTGAACAGAATTTGACTATTTGAACAAAATAAAAAAATGAAAGGGGTAAAATTATATACCACATTTACCACAGGGAGGAAAAAAGAAATAGCAAATAAGAAAGAGAGGTGGTCAAGAGGAGGTGAAAGAAAATGGCTGCGTTCGAAAGCTTTGGCAGCTGACTAGTTGCCTTGATGCCGTGTATCAGGCAGTTGAGTGCAAGTGTTTTCATCATTTCTCCCATTGGGATTTCAAAAAAATCTTTGTTTAAAGCGTTATAAACCAACCAACTACGAGGAGAATCATAACATTACAAATGTTGATTTGAAGCAAAAAGTATCTGAAAATAAAATAGAAGACTGTGTAACGCTTTAGTGATAGAAATAACTACAATCATATGAAGCATTGCAAACAACATTATAAAATTAAAAACAATGGAGAAATATAAAACTACTCATTTGTTGATTGTTTATATAGAGCCAAGGATTCCAATTATACAAGACACGAGCCTGCAACAAACAGTTTAGGAGTTATGAGCCATTTTGCGCTACTCAAATGGGCCTATATAAAAACACCATACTTGATGTTTATTGCAAAATATGGATATATATATAATCAAATATTTAAGTATTTTGAGAGCATAAGGAGATCGAAAAGACAAGATCTTTTGCCGCTTGTTTCAACTCTCTGATTGGTGGAATTATCTGTACAGCATCATGGGTAATGTAGTTTTTCACAACGAATTCTGCTGCTAAACACAATTATTTTAAAAGTTGAAATAATGCAGTCTAACGGCTTCAACAGAAGCAAATACTATCGAATAACCTCATAGCTCACAGGAAGGCTGTCTTTAAAGTAATTTTTTTCATGACATGTATACTCTTTTTAAAAGTATGCTAAAGTTCTTTTTCACAAGGAAATTGGGCTTGATCCCTGCATGTAACAATGACTGCATGTCTTTGATCAATTTATTGCTGTAGGTAGGTCGTGAAGACACTGGAAGATCTATCTGGTACTTTCGAGATGCCTTATCACTCCCTTCAGAGATGAAAACACAACTTCCTTTCTTTTTCCATGCTGGAGAAACAGGTCAGTATGTAGCTCACTTATTTTCACAGTTACAAATACCCAGCTACAAAAATATGGTCTAAGAACATTTCACCAATGTTCCAATTACATTCTGAAAATGTTATTTCTAAATGTCCTCTAAACATTCAAACGTTTTCTTGATTGTGTGAACATTTGCCACGTTAAACTGTGGATGTTTGCTTTTAGATTTAGATGGGACAGATGTGGACAGGAATGTGTTGGACGCTCTGTTGTTTAACACCAGCCGCATTGGACATGGCTTTGCGCTGGGACATCATCCCCTGGCCAAGCAGCTCTCCAGGACGAGAGGGGTGGCTGTGGAGTTGTGTCCCATTTCCAACCAGGTATGGCTGCAGTGCAAAACACATGGGTGGGGGCTAGTTTGTCCCTCAAATAAAGTTTGTTGTACTTCACATGGTGTGATTAAAAATGATATTTGGACAGACTTGGCAGAATTATAATGTAAGTGTGACTGGTTGAATAAACAGTGTTTGGTTTTCTCCAGGTGCTACAGCTAGTCTCGGATCTGCGAAACCACCCCGCCGCGGCACTAATGTCAGACGGTCATCCCATAGTGGTGAGCTCTGATGATCCCACCTTATTCGGGACCACAGGGCTCTCCTATGATTTCTACCAGGCCTTTGTGGGTATTGGAGGGCTGAGCGCAAACCTGGGCACTCTAAAGGAAATTGCGATGAATTCAATCAGGTGCAAGATTAATTCATACACTTTCAGTTGATAAATAATTTCAGGTACGTAGACAAGTTTAAGGTTGCATTTTCTTCCTTTTTAACAGGTACAGTTCCTTGTCACCACAACTACAGGATAAAGCTATGACGATATGGCAGGAAAAGTGGAATAAATTCGTAGCAGACAATTCATAACAGAAGAGGAGAAGACTGTATTATTTATTATTATTACCCAGCTAATAGGGAACATTCTCAGAACTTTGGCTAACATTCTGGCAAGGTTCTCACAAAGCTATGAACAAATGTTCTTCCAGTAACATTAATAGAATGTTCGTTCAAATAATGTTCTCAAAATTTGAACACAAAAACATTATTTATACATCATTTTAGGGTAACACTTTATTTCGATAGTCCACTTTAGACATTCAACTAACTTTAAGTAACTCTGCAACTCTACGTCAACTAGCAGTCGTTACAGTATTACTAGACTGTCTGCTTAATATCTGCTAATGCTCCCAACAGACATTCTACTGTCTATAAGTAACTTTGCAACTAAATGTCAACTTATTCTATTAACCCTAACAGTAATACTGTGAGTTAGTTGACATGTAGTTGCACAGTTACTTATAGTTAGTAGAATGTTGAAAGTGGACCAGCAAAATAAAGCGCAACCAATTTTGGTTGGATGTTCGTCTAACATTTTTTAAATGTTAAAGAATGTTTTGAGAACATTCAAAAGTAACCTTCCCATAATGTTTGCAAAATTATAAATTGGAATGTTCCCTTATTGTCCGCACTCAGAAATAACATTTTCATAACTTAATGAGAATGTTAGCAAAATGTTTTTAGAACAGATTTTGTTAGCTGGGTAGTTATGTTATAAAATTAAAAAAATAAATAAAATAAAAAAATCAGCATTTTGTGCAGAGGGACTGACTACATGTTGAGAGTATTATTTGACATACTACTTTGACCAAGTTTGATCTGTGAGGTTTATACAAAGTGTCCCACATTTCAACACATTTATATAAATGAATTAAGCATATACATTTCATAATCCTGAATTACTTACTGTATCGTCCAGATTTGATTTCTGCACTCCTGAATTAAAACTTCATATTTTCCTTTGTGGTCCTCACTGATCTCCAGACAGTGTTTAGTGCCTCTGTTCTGTATAGCCTGTCACTAAAAACAAGAAAAAGCACCAGGTATATCCTCAAAAGTATTTGAACATGGGCGTTTTGCATGCAGAGGTTCTGGCATTATACTTTCTAGGTCATGATTAATCACCTGTTTGAAGTCCCAGTACATGTGTTGCTTAAACCTTTTTGTATCTGAACACAAGTACAGCTCTGGAAACCTGCCTGAGCCTGGATCAATTAGACAGCGGGCAGATTGGTGTGAACTGGACATATGGAGACCAATTCTCACTGCTTACTGTATAATAAAACACTTGTGTGAGGAGAGATATATATAATCCCTGGCCACTTTATTAGGTACACCTGTTCAACTGCTCGCTAACGCAAATATTTAATCAGCCAATCACATGACAGCAACTCAATGCATTTAGGCATGTAGACATGGTAAAGACTATCTTGTGGGGGATATTTTCTTGGCTCACTTTGCCATAGTAGAACCAGCCTGAGATTCTGGCCTGGGACAGGCCTGTCTGCTTTGGATGGGTCACCATCTTCACCAACATACAGCTGTCTTCAGCTCTTCTGTGAAGACATACATCCAGAATGACTGGCTCAGTTTGTGTAAAATCTGAGTCTATAGTGTTTAATGTGGTTTTGTGGTTTTGCTGTGGTCGTCCACCAGTATGATCTCTTTCAGCAGGTGGGCTGGAGTTCTGTTGATGATGCTGTAAATGGCTCTTTGAATGACAGACAGAGCCTCAACCAGATAAATCAGCACCACGCTGATGGTGGGCAGATTGTGTGGATATTCACGTCCAATGCATCTACAGAACAATGACAAAAGCAAAATGGATGAATCCATCAAGAACGTCAGAGCATTTCCATGAATGACTGAAAGTAAGTTTCAGTCATTCATGGAAATGCTCTGAAATTTTTTATAGATTTAAAAAAAAATTCTGTGGTCTCGAGTGTCCGGCAGCTCCCGATCCAGAGGCATCTGGTCACTGAGGAAGGCATTATAGCCGTATTTCTGAAAAAGATCCTCAGCCTTCCTCTGATTGTCCTCAGAAAGTTCCACAGTCCATTTCTTTAAGAGATCGGAGTTTTGAAACAGCTTCTTTGCTGACTTCTTCTTGTTTCTCACTTTGAGTTTTCTCTTGTCTGCAAGAATTTGTGTTCATCGAGTATTCAAAGTCTACAACAACACTGAAGCAAAATAGATCTCAGTAACTCACCCACAGCATACAAATGATCCTCCAGTTTGTCCAGCTTCTGGAGGAGAAGTTCTGTTGAAGTTGGTGAAGCTGCTTCTCTTGAGTTTGGATTTCTCTCCTCATCAAGCTCATTTAGAGAAACACCACAGCGACAGACAAGACTGGAAACAAATACTTCACACAGCTACAGTAATTTGAACGCTCAAGCATTTCATTGAATAAAGACTTAAACTTTGACCTGTTCATCACAGTAAGTTCTCATGGTTTGAGAAAACCAAGAAATACACAAGTCATATGCACTAATTTTGTCCTTTTTGGAG